>NC_087333.1:327083-654166 GCF_037043105.1 Vanessa tameamea
ACGAATTAAGAACATTAAAACTGAGTATTGTTTGCTGAGACTTGAAACGGGTATTTTTGTTTAAGATTTACTCGCCACAGAGGCCTCTCGGCTCGAACAATATACTTTATACTAAACATTTATACATCAGATAGAATCTATACTAATATTGTAAATGCGACAGTAACCATATCTTTTTTTATGATATCGGTAGGCGGACGAGTAAATGGGCCACCTGATAGTAAGTGGTCACCACCGGACATAGACAATGGCGTTGTAAGAAATATTAACCATTCCTTACATCACCAATGCGCCACCAACCTTGGGAACCAAGATGTTACGTCCCTTGTACTTGTAGTTACACTGGCTCACTCACCCTTCAAACCGGAACACAACAATACTGAGTACTGCTGTTTGGCGGTAGAATATCTGATGAGTGGGTGGTACCTACCCAGACGGGCTTGCACAAAGCCATACCACCAAGTAAAGTCTTTCTCTCGCGGCTAAATCAAAGAATCGAATCGGATAAAATTTGGTATAAAACAAGATTGAACCTTAAGGCCGGACATAGACTACTGATTTATACTGAGTTGTTGAGTTTATATTTATATTCGCAGATGACGCTTTGAATAGTAGATATATAAGCAAAAAACGGCTCATCAAGAAATCTAGATCAGATTGATTTTAATTTAGCATAGATAATCCTCCTGCAACGTAGACGCTAAGATATTTAAGGGAGTGAAATGTTTGTTTGAATTTTATATGTACACAAAGTCGGTACAGACGAGTAGTAAGTATATAATAAAACTAATCATATTGTAAGAATTACGTGTGTGAATTGTTAATCACTTGACCTATATTATGTTAGTGATTTATTTAAAATGGCGGAATTAAAAGAAGCATACAAATGGTCGCGTGCACAATTTATCATTTGACTAATGGCACGTGGTATGAACATTTTAGAAAAAAATATATGATCGTTTTATATCGTGGTAAGTGGAGCACGTGATTTTGTGGATTTTATTCGCGGCTGCTTCATAGAAATTATAAAAATATATATTATTGTTAATTAGCTTTAAACTCAACTTTACAAAATTTAATAATTTGCAAGTCATTTTCCTTTTTACGCCACATAAAACACGATTGCGTGCTGCAAAAGGTATGTCACGTTTAATGTATTTTTGTAAAATCTAAATAAATATGCTTTGTTCGAGTAAGCTCTTAGAAGAGATAATTTAGTATTCTATTAAATATATCAGAATATAGGTTATGCGATTCTATATTATAAAATTAAAGAATCTGACTCCAAACCGTTTTTTTAAAAGATTTAGCACAGAATAATTCTCATAGAACTAAAGATTGGTGCAAATGTTTGGTCTACGAGTAATTAAAAATTAGAAATTAGACTATAATTATTAGATTTGGGTTTGAATCCGAAATCATCGGTTAAGGTGCACGCGTTCTAACCACTGGGCCATCTCGGCTCGTTCTGACCTGTCTGCTAAACACTGATTACATAACAACTTTTACACGATCATATCTTTAACTTTTTTATTTCGCAATTCATTTGATTTTTGTTTACGTACCCTCGTGCGTGCACACGAAGTCTTTACATGTTTCTCTTTACCATAAACACAAAATAATTTAATGTACTCCGTAAATACGAGATACTTACGTAAACCAGTTGTTTTATAATCATTCACAAATCGTATTTGGTAAATATTAACAACTGTCGGGATTATTATCTTTTGCTTTTTAGTGTCGTAGGTACTGATAAACGCGTGTTTATTATATTTTGAAACTATTTATTCATTATATTTATTTATTATTGTATCCGCAGTCGTGTTTTTCATACTTTTATTGTATCTTAACTTTTATCAAATCAAATTACTTTATTCAATATGGAAGCATTGCACTTACTTTTTGATTATTACTGAACCGGTGGTACTGTTTTATTTCACTACCACCGGTTCGGAAAAAATACCTTGACCCGAGAAGAACCGATAAAAGAAACTCAGCGGGTAAAAATCAGATTCAATATCACAAATAAATAGCCAGGAAGCGAACGTTTCATTCCCAAAGTATTAACTATGAATTCAATAATTGATTAATAACATTAATGACCGCTCTTATTTAGCATTGTAATTACACTTTATATATTTCTAAATATATTATCATAAGCAATTAAATGATAAGTAAATGTATTACAGAGGCACTGTTGCACTCCACTGTTCCCTTTAAAGTTTGTCTTAAATATTCACACGGAATCTCAAATCTCTGTCTGAATTAAACACTCCTGTGATGGCTCTCATGAAAGACAGATGAGTGAGTCTGCAATGCGATAACACAAAGCGGTTAAATTTTAAAAGCAAGTTGGTCATTTCTTGTGTTCGTTTAATGCATCTTCTTTGAAAAATCTCTTTTACCTATTTTGTGATTATCCTTGTATTGGATACATGTTATTATTTTATGAAATTTTATCAACATACGTTAAGCATGTTCTGTGAGTGGAAATATTTGTGTTCACGATTTACCTTTTTACCTTCTTGTGTTATTTTTATATTAGAAATTAAATAAAAATATATTATAAAAAAATTAGATATTTAAAAATCAGAATGAGAATAAGTAAACATCAGCACACCCTTATATTAACTTCAATGTTTGCAGTCGAGACTTTAATATCAAATTTTATTTATATTATTTTAGGCTTTAAAACAGACTGTTCTGTTTTCCTCGATTCGGTTGCAGCGTCCATTTGAATAGATAATATTCAACATTTCTACGCGCTTTAGAAACGCTGCTACAACTCCTAAAATATCCTACTGTGGATTTCTTGATAAAGATCCGTTTACTTTTTATTGGCCCGTTTGAATAGCGGACTTATAAACTTGATGGTGAGACCAACAAGGCAGTAAATATGTAGGTTGACTTATTTTACTTGGTGGTAGGACTTTGTGTAAGCCCGTCTAGATAACACCAATGCATCATATATTTCTTTGGACTGCTATATTCCGGTTTGAAGGTTCATTCGGTGTAACTACAGGCGCTTGACGATGTAATGGTTAAAAATCCTAACAGCGTCGATGTCAATAGTGACCCCTTACAATCAGTTGACCCGTTTGCCCGCCCGTCTACCTGTTTATTATAAAGAAAATCTCTTTATAGACCTATTCAGTTACTCAGTTACTCAACCAACAAACTTAATTACTACCAATCTCTGTTTAAACAAAGCAATAGGCACAATGAACATAATATGCTTTTATACAGGCACCGGTAAGTTTACTATTTTTTTACGGTACAGTGGTTAATATCAGTGGGTGAAATTATACAATTACCAACACTAATGTGATAAATAAAAGTGATAAATAAAAATAAATATAGTAAAACAAACAGTTTTTGGAATGGTTCCCACTAATTTACCTAAAATTAGCAGAAGGAATGCATAGAGTTGTTGCTATCTTAAAATAAATTATTTCTATTAAATCGCACGAACCTTGCAACTTTTATTTCGTTACTTTCGAATGAAAACATGTTAAAAGTTCGGAATGTCAACACGAATGAAGTTGCAACCCCTCTATGAATATATTATCGCCCGCCGCCGAACTCTAGCTTCGAATGCTAACCACGAAAGCCTATAAAATAATTCACACTTACAAGCGATTTTCTTCTCTTCCATTTGGAAGATTCGATTTTCGAAATTACCAAAATATAACAAATGTTAACGTCTTCACTGTCCGTGTAGAATTCGATTATGTATTTATAGTAGGGTGCTTTTACTTTTGGTTTTATTATTGCTTTTCTATAATATTGCGCACGCTCTATCTATGTTTTATTCTGAAGTATATGTATGAGCTGTAACTGATTCGTTCTGTTGATTAATAAATAACAGATTAAAGAGAATTAAAACGTCATTAGGAGACTGTCATGTGTCAGATGACAATCTCAAAGTCAGGAGTGTATTAACCGTCATTCATTTAAGTTCTAAGCTAAGAAATAAACTCAAATCAAAAGAGTCAATAGCGCAATGGTTTACCAGCGGCCTAGGGATGTAAAAATCACCAATAGCAGGTCTAATCACCCCTTGGCCTATTGTTGTCGTCGCTCCTAGTACAAACATTAAGCTTAATTGGAGGGGTAAATAGGAATATTTGTAATTCCCTAAAAAAGGAAATTGATACAATTATTAAAAAAAAATTGTCCTCGAGGAGAGAAAATTTAATCTCTGCAATGGAAAGAGTTGTTTTTGAATTTAAAGTTTTTTTTAAATATTTTGACGTTAGTGGATCAATGAATACTTCCGACCACTGTACCTAGACAATTGTTGCTGATAATTTCGCGTAAAAACCTTTAAGGTGTCAAATGGAAAACCGAATGATATTTTATACAAAAAACCGCATCATAACCACATGTATCTATATATTGAAACATTTCTAACGCGCCGTTTCACACGTTTTGTAATTTTTTATAACATATTTATGGACTAGTAAAAATATTGAATGTTTTCTCTAGTCGTTACACAAACAGACAGAACACTTCTATCGAATATTCTATTTTTGTTAATTGAAACATTCCAAGCATTTAAAATAAACTGTTCTCTAAATAAGATAAAAGGACGGTGATGGGATTATTATATTGATTTTTATGTTGACATGTATCATATAAATATCTAAAATTATTTTAATTAATGCCTTGTTAAATACTAATGAAATTTATAGTGGCTTAAATAAAACATTACAATATTCTACTGACAGTCTGAATTTATATTATATAGACTGATAATATTTTACGATAAGTTTGAGACGTTGGTCGTTTAAATGTCTAGGTAGACCATCATAGCTGATAATGCCAAGAAAAAAAATAGTGGCCAACAGTTCGGACACTAAGTACACGCACACTATTACACTAACATGACGTTTGGCGAGTATAAATCGTAGCTGTCACGCAATTCAAGATAATAACGTTAACTCGTTTGTTTTAGTTATTTTGTAGTGCGAAAGTCTGTCTATATATAAAAATAACCTAAGGTTAAATTTACCAACATTTAAAAAAAAAAACATAATCATTGAAAATTACGTAAAAGATTATTACAAAATTTGTTAAAACTCGTATCCCCTTAACCCTTAACTCTGTAATAACTTGGGAAATCCCACTGACCAGAACGTGTGAATCTCAACTGATAATCAAACCCATTAATCCGGTGAAGTCCTCCCATGATTGATGGTACATTGCAATGTAAGGGATGATTAATATTTGTTGCAGCGCTCATTTCCCTGCGGTGTTGACTTATCATCGGGTAGCTTGTTTGCCCGTCCGTTTACCTTTATTATGAAAATAATGATTTGCCCAGCGGTGACTAATGAAGAGTCACAAAGAGTCCAAACTATATCTCCTTTACAAAGTAAATAAATAAGATAAACGATAAATACTAAACGCTAAACCAATACACATAAAACTAATACCAGTAAAAGCAGCATATTTCAGAGAAAGTTAATTTATAATATTATGATATGAATAGATGTACTTCGAAGCTTAACTCGACAAGCGAGAAATTCATGTTCTTGTAAAGGAAATAAATAAATAAATAATACTAGATGTTGGTAGAAATTCCAATACTGTTTAGTTTAGTACTTCTAGGTCTTTTTTAGCTGTCACCGAGTTGAACTGTTGCACTGACTCAGCACTCGAAACCTTAACGTGCTCCGTTTAATTGGGAACCTTCGCAACATCACCTCGCCGGACAGCATTCCATTGGATATAGCATCGCGTATTATATTATCGCGCTATATTTCAAGATCGCAAGATATATTACTATTAGTCGTTCCTCACGTCGGCTACATATTTTTTCTGATAAGTTTCATCTTAACTTAATATTACTTCTCATCGGTCCAGATTAAAACTGTCTCGTCTGAATTAATAAAAAAAAACATTTACATGACGCCTTTAAATAACTAGTTTCTTATAAGTTTCTTGTTTTTTTTTTAATCATTTTTAATTATTCCTTATTCTCAAAGGGAGAGGAGGCCTTACAGGCCATTTACGCCTGTCACTTTCCTGTAAGGCCTGATGTGTTACATTACTATTTTTGGATAGATTTAAGTAGCTTGTCTTACACTAAATTCATTGAATATGTAGCGAACAAATATTCTTCCCTGCACGTCGTTATTATGGCCGGTAGAAATGTTTTAAGCAGTAATCCAGTCATATATCACACCGATATATCAAAAAATAGTTTATCGAAGTCATTTTTTCCAAGCACTTTTGAATCGTCATTTTACAGAAGTGTACAACAAAATTTAAAGCAACCGAGGAGAACCGGCAAAAACTCAGTAATTATTATTTTTAAATATTTGAGATGCAAAGTTATATCAGTTAAATACGATTACATTTTTTATATATCCTGCTTGAAAGTCAATAATTATTATATCTACGCTTTAATATCATCTACGTAATCTAGGGTTGAATAATATGCCTTATTTGAAAATGCTTTTTTTTTACAAATGATTTATGAATCGGCAAAGTTAAAAATATATAAACGAAAGCCTTGCCTCAGTAGGGCTATTCTTTAAAAAGAAACTCGAATCTTACCGTAGTAGTAGATGGAAGAGTCTTACAGTATTCAATATAAATAAATAACTATATAGCGCTATACATTTGATGGATGGCGATTCTAACTTAGTTCTCTTGTTACACTTTGTGCTGCGTCGAGTAACTCTACTGTTCTAATCGTTACTTTCTTCGCTTCTGAAGTTCAAACTTTTAGTACTTGTATTTTACTTTAAGTGTTTTTATATTTCTTTGTAAAGATATATTCAAATTCTTAGTGCTAAGTGAAGAAGTAATTCTTCGTAAATGTCTCACTGTTTCTGCTGCTCCTTTCTCTCATTAGTACGAAAGGTTTTCCAGCATACTGCTTATACGGTTTGATGGATGTTTTTACTATCTATGTATTCTTCCAAGTTTTATACTCGAGCATAACAAAAAACATATTCGTAGCTTGGCGGTAGGGTTGGGTACCGCCCACATATTCTACCAGCACTTAGTCATGAATTGGAGATGTCAGGGGTTTTCAAAAATGACAATATCAATAGGCAGTTGTGACGTACGTATGTTTGTATAAAAACAACAATAGTAAAAATGATATTTAAAAACAAAATCCCTTTGGCCGGTTCTTCTCAGGTCCGAGGTGTTAATTTCCGATCCGGTGGCCGATTTCTGACTATCAATAAGCAAGTGTAACACTTTTATATTCAACTAGCGGCCCGGTACGTGCTTCGCTACGTATAAAGTGATATAATACCTGTTCTCTGTTGTAACCTTATATAAAAGACTTTCAATTGTAACAATTTAATAAAAAGTAAGAATACTTTGCGTTCGGCATTAGCATACTTTAAAAACGATCAGTTAAAAACTACTGGTTCGGCTACTAAAGTATAGTAAAGTTTTTTATTGAATAAAGATTTTAAGCTTTCTGGGTAATCGATTGGCTTTAAATTTTTTGTACACCAGCCTGTTCGCTGTTACTTTGCGTAATTAAAACACTTGGAATAAAATATATTATATATTTATATGTTGAACAGGTTCATACGAAAATTATAAACTTATTTATAAGAGTCATATATTAATTATATAATAGAGATTACTTCTTGGTTCGTTAAAATTGATTTTTTTAAATCATATCCAGCTAATCTTTGAAAATAAATATATTTAAAAAATACGAAGTGCTGTGAATTTGACTTCGAACAGTGCCTAAGTAGTGAATTGTGTCCATTTAACGGTAGTTGTTTTACATAAATTAATGAAAATAACATCAAACTATATAAAAATAACCTCAAAAAATTTACAAAATGAATAACATCTTCTAAAAAACATATAAATAAAAAAAAAAACAATTTGTATGAATCATACATTTAAGTGCACGTGCGTTAATTTTGTGTCATCATGAATACTGTTCAGAGCACCGGTGGTGGTCATGGATCCATGAAGAAGGACCATAAACATGAGGTAAGATTCGATCTATTAACATATTTTTTTGATAAATACACAATATTTCTGAACAAACATATCCCGGTTTAACACGTGAATATTGAACCTACGATGGTTCAAATCCGATCAAGCACAATCGATTTTCCTTGTGCTTAATTTGTGCTCATTAACCTGCTCGATGGTGAAGGAAATAATAGCGAGGCAGCCTGCCTGTACCGAATGACATATTAGCTTATTCACTAAACCGCTTACATGCCAGTTCTTTAAGTATATTGAGCGTTATATAATTTAAGTCGAAAGGATTATAAATGGTAGCGCAGTGCGTTTTTACCACCTATATATCACTCGCCTAATGGCTTTTACCTGAGCATCATAAACCTTATTCTAAACAACAAACTACCCGTGACTTTTTTCTGTCTATAATATACTGCTTAAGCAACATTTCAATTTATATTAGTTTATCTATTTATAATTTTAATATGTTAGGTATTCTGGCAAATTTAAATTCTAAGCAATAATAGCTTCGATGATATATTATGACGTGACGAGTGAATTGTATGTACGCAGACGACATTGAACAAAGCCTTACTGATACTGATTTTGAACTTTAAAAGACAATACAGTACCGTTTAACAAATCACCACCTAAACAAAGCCGTTTAATGCAAATTCATCACCTTTGGCTAAGCGGTTTAGGGGTCGGTCCTCGGGTGTTAGGTACAAAAAAGCATGTCTGTGTGGAGGACAGGGTCAGGGTCTAGCTTGATTGTTTGCCTCATTAAGTCGTGAAAGCGTAACGGACTAACAGAGAGCCAGACAGACAAAGCTACTTTTACATTTATAATGTTTGTACAGATTACTTCAATGTGTTTTTATTAATGATGGACGAATGGATGAACTTTATAACACAGGATTTTCCTAGCACAGGAGTCATCGATCAAAACATTTTCTCGTTACAAACGTTTAAGTACTTTTTAAATGCCTATAATGTATTCAGAACTTATTTTGTGCAAAATGAATTTTTATTATTTTACTTTTTCTCTGCTCTCGTTTTATCGAGATGTTTTTTTTTTTTAATTATTATTAGCAACTAAATCTAGCTAACTTGTAATGCTGCAGATCTTGAGGTACTGGGTTAAATTTTGTAAACATAAAAATATTGAAATAATAAAATGCCTGATGATGATGTTAACTTCGAACTTACTCTTCGAACAATAATTAAGAAAAAAATACATGACAAATACTTCTGATACCACCTATAGTTTGAATACTTAAAATCACAATCAAAATATACTTTAATCAAGTAGACTTTTACCATAACTTTTGAATCATTTAACAAACTACATTAAGTAAAGCTACCACCGGTTCGGAATGTAGATTCTACCGAGAATAACCTGCAAGAAACTCAGTAGTTACTCTTTTTCAACATCTAAAAATACAGTTATGTTAGTTAAATAAAATTATATATGTATTTTATACATCCTTGGAAGTAATAATGGACTTACCATATAAGTACCTACATTAGTCATGTACATTTGCTTTCCGAGGCACAGGAATACAAACTCTCCCATATTTTAAACTCCGAGCGGCTACTACATGAGTAACTTCATGTTACTCATGTAAAACCCACTAAACCTATAGTATATATCGGAGAAGTAATCGGGTTTACAGCTTCCATCGCAGTGAAACGCAATCAACTTAGATAATCTTTATTTGTTATATTAACAATTTATTGTCTTTTCACAAAAATGTGTCGATCCAATATGGCGTTGCTATAACAATGCCCGTTTCTAACGAGTCCTCTTCGAATGAATCAAACGGATATTCACAACTACAACTTTTTATAATAAATTAATGCAATTACTGCAAATTAATTCTTAAAATATAGTTTAATATTAAAAATGAATATCTATTTGGTTCTTATTATTAAATATAGCTCTTAATTAATTACAATTGAATTACTTAAAAAAGAATATAATATTTTTATTACATAGTCCGTTGACACATTATAGGTGGCGCTGCAAGACGAATCCAAATTAAGTTTTACTTATTGAATAATAGTGTTTTAGAAATTTACATTATAAAATATAAACATTAAAATGATAATTGACAATATATAATTATTATTTTATATTATTAATATTTTAAACCATTGCCCATAAATGGCGACTTGCGCCCATACGGCCATACTGACTCCAGCGCGTCCCCTGCGCTGTTACATGTTATGATATAATTTCATACAAGGCATCGACCATGCTGGGATCTAGCCAACACACAAGGCATCACCCATGCTGGGATCTAGCCAACACACAAGGCATCACCCATGCTGGGATCTAGCCAACACACAAGGCATCACCCATGCTGGGATCTAGCCAACACATAAGGCATCACCCATCCTGAGATCTAGCCAACACATAAGGCATCACCCATCCTGGGATCTAGCCAACACATAAGGCATCACCCATCCTGGGATCTAGCCAACACATAAGGCATCACCCATCCTGGGATCTAGCCAATAAGACCAGGTTTAAGGATACGCATGGTGGCCAACCAGCGTTTTAGGAAGGGATATAGAATAGGTTAGGAAAAATAAATTTACACATACACGCACATATTAATTATTTCATGATATAAATTATATCAACAAAAAAAATAATGTTAATTACGCCATAAAATGAAACATATCAACAAAAATGCATATATGTTAATTACACCATAAAATAAATCATATTAACAGAATGCAATCATACAGTATCAACATTGATCGGAGCAGAGGAAGTAGAAGCACCGTCACGTAAATCAATCTCATTTGATTCCTCCGCCCATACGGTAAATTCGTCCGAGTTGTCAGAATCATTAAAAGGGTCTGATTGAGCTGTAGGGGCAGGCCGTAAGGCATCATGACTTGCAATTTTTTCTGAACACCCACGAAGGTTTACATGTTTAAGTCTGTATCGATCATTTGCCAATATTTCTAAAATTTCCATCGGACCTTCAAATTTAGGGCCTAACTTAGTGGTGTGTCGTTCATGGCGCTGCATCAAGACGAAATCACCGACTTTAAATGGGCGAATTATAGCTTTACCTCTATCAAAGCGCATTTTATCATTAAGGGACCGCTCGTCCATCCGTTTTTTAGCAATTGATCTAATTTCCTCTACGTTGTCTGTCAGTATGTCATCGTCAATTTGTAGTATTTTGATGGCAGGTGGGGAACATCTTTTACCTAATAATAATTCCATTGGACTTTTTCCTGTACTTTTTGATACTGTACAGTTAATAGCCAGTTGTAATTCTTGTAAAGCGGTGTGCCATGGTCTATTAGTTTCTGTAACGGACATATTATCTTTTAAGACTTTCATTAATCGTTCAACTTGCCCGTTGGCCCTGCTAGCTCCCTTAGCTACTACATGATGTTGAATCCCATATTGTTCGCAAAATTTTTTAAATTCTGTAGATGTCATGCTTTTATCCTGATCGGTAATTAATCGCGTTGGTGGGCCGAATATTGTAATAAGATTTTGAAAACATTTGATAGCAGTTTCGCTTGTACGATCATTGGTATAAAGCATATGGACATACTTAGTGAAACCATCAATAAATACGAAAGCATATTCAGGTTCATTGCGTTTTCCGTTCATTCGTCCGGTTATATCTGCATGAACAGTATGGAAGGGCACAGCTATTTTATCAATTGGATGAAGAGTAACCTGTCTAGCGCCCGATATCCCCTTTCTTACTCTACACATAACACAATTTTCTACAAACTTCCTAACTAATCTAGTCATATTAGGGAACCAATACTGTTCTCGCAATTTTTGAAGGATCTTTTCCCAACTAAAATGTTGAAGATTATCGTGATAATGGGATATAAGATTCCACCTGTAATTACGTGGAACTATAATTAATTTATGTGTTTTATTATTTATCTGTACTTTACGTCTCAGTAATTTATCCTGAAGTATAACGTAAGTATCCGCTATATTTTTGGGAATCGAATCACCTTTCAATTGTTCTACAATATTAACTAGAGTCGAATCGCGTTTTTGTTCAATAAGTAGCCAGTTATGATCAAGGGTTGCGGTATTAACAGACCAAATTAAGGAGCTTGATTTATTTATTTCGAAACAATGATTTAATTGTCGTCCACTGGAATTTTTCATTGGATTACGACTGAAAAAGTCGGCATGAGACAGTTTGACGCCCTTGCGATATTCAATTTCAAATTGAAAATTTTGCAAAAAGGCCCACCATCTGTGCACTCTGGGGGTTAGGTCTCGTTTATGACTCGAAGCCTTTAGAGAGTTACAGTCTGTGACTACTATAAATGATCGACCATGAAGAAAATGTCGAAAATGTTTTATAGCCTTCACCACAGCAAGAGTCTCCAGTTCATAAGAGTGATATTTACTCTCTGTATTTGAAGTTCTTGTACTAAAATAAGCTACTACTAGTGGATTTCCGTTTTGTCTTTGAATAAGAACAGCACCATAACCAATTGAGCTGGCATCTGTATGAAGTTCTGTGGGGAGATTAGGATCAAATATAGTTAAAACTGGAGAAGATGTAAGTATATCAATTATTTTTTGTCGAGCGAGTTCGTGTTGATCAGTCCAATTAAAAGAAATATTTGCTTTAGTTAAATTGTATAAAGGAGCCATGATTTTAGAGAAATTCGGTACAAATTTACGGAAATAGCCTGCCAAGCCGTTAAATTGCCTTACTTCTTTGATATTTTTAGGCGTTGGAGAGTTAGTCAGAGCCTGAATTTTTCTTGGGCTTGGCTTAACGGTGCCATTTTCTATAATGTTACCAAGATATTCAATTTTAGTTTTGAGAAAGGAACACTTGGAAATGTTTAGAGAAAATCCTGCCTGAGCTAGTCTAGTCAAAATAAGTTTCAAATTTATCAAACCCTGCTGTACAATTTCAGACATAATCAAAATATCGTCAACATAAACTAAAGCAATATTATCCTTATAATCACCCAAGGCTTTATTTATGGCGCGTTGATATACTGATGGAGCATTGCAAAGACCGAATGGCATTCGAAGGTATTCAAATTGTCCATCTGGCGTCACAAATGCAGTCTTTTCGATGGATTCTTCTGCTATGGGTATACCGTGGAAACCAGAGGCCATGTCTAAACAACTGTAATAACGAGCTTTGCCTAATCTGTCAATTTGGTCCGCTATAAGGGGAAGTGGATAATTATCTCTAACGGTATTTGAATTTAGTTCACGGAAATCAACGCAAAGTCGGTCTGAGCCGTTTTTTTTCTTGACTAATAATATAGGACTACTAAATGGGGACGAGCTATCCCTAATTATGCCATTTTCTTTTAAGTCTTTAATAATTTCCCTGACTTTCTCACGTTCCACGGGGGACAAACGATACGGTCGGCGTTGTACAATCTTATCGGGGTTTTTTAATCTAATTTTTAACTCCCCGGTTGTCACCCGTGAGACGCGATTTCCAGACGTAAAATGATCCTTGAACTCATTAATAATATGACGAATTTCCTTAATTTGTGTTGGGTCAGTGAGGTCGGTATCTAACTCAAAAGTTGGTGTCAAATTCAAACATTCATTGATAAAAAACTCACGATTAATAAATATATTGTCTTCACTAAGGGTAACGCTAAGTCCGGGTATTTTTAAAAGATTAAAACCTATTAAGATATCAAATTGGGTTTCATTGTCACCTACTACATTAAATTCGAGCTCTAGGCTAACATTATCAATATCAACTATAGTCGTAATACTTTGCTTTGAAATAACTGTTTGACCCCCAATACCGACAAACTTCATATCAACTTGTTTACGTTTACCGGGAACGGAACCTGCTATTTTTTCACGAATTAATGAGCAGTCGGCTCCAGTATCAAAAAGACAGTTATATTTTTTGTTACCAATAATTACATGAATAGTGCTACGCTTAATAGATGAACAATAATTAATGTTTTTGTTCGAGGAGTTACGTTCGTCACTTTGACGTCGAAAACAATTTTTCTCTAAGTGTCCCGTACGATGACAATAACTACACTCAATAATCTTAGCGTTACTATAACTACCACTGCTACCGGGATTGTTATTTGATTGCAATAAAAGAGAGTTACGCTTAGAGAGATTTTTATCTCTACAATCTCGTGATAAATGACCGGGCTTATTACAATTGAAACATATAATTTGATCCTTCGAAGGTCCCGTAACACGGAGTTTTTTAGAATCGTTATATTTACTCTCTCTATTTTCAATTTTACGTTTTCAAAATGTTTTTAAAATCGATACTAATTTGGGAAGCGATTCGGGTGTATTTCTCAACAACTCAGACCTAATAAACTCAGGATAAATACCTGTGATGAGTGCATCTACTACCTCGGCAGCGGAAGCTTCTGGTCTAACTCTCTTGAAAAGCGTCCAGGCCGTCGTAGCATATTCAGCGTAGCTGCTCGCCTGGTCCGAAGTGTAGCTGCGCCATTTTTGCACGTCATCCGCGTACCGGAACTCCTTACCAAAGGTATGGATCAGCTCCTGCTTCACTTGCTCCCACGTCGTTGAGTGCAGCGACCAGGTGTCGGCCCATATCTTGGCTCGTCCTCTCAATTGCAGAATGGCCTTCATTCGAGCTTCATGTGGCGGAATATTCAATTTTATAATAATCTCATCAACATTAGCGCACCAGTCCCTGATGTCATGTGATCTCTCATCAGGGTTGAACGGCGGAAGATAAAAATCATGGTGTCGCCGCAAAGTTACGGTCTCCTCAGTTAATGTTGCTCTTGCAGCGCTTGTCGCAGCTGTCCTCGTAATAGATGTTAGAAGACCCATAACTTGTTCCATAGTGAATGTTGACTCATCCGGAGGTCTTGAAGAGTCTCGGGGCTGTGATCCCACCGCTGCTATCGGAGAAGTAATCGGGTTTACAGCTTCCATCGCAGTGAAACGCAATCAACTTAGATAATCTTTATTTGTTATATTAACAATTTATTGTCTTTTCACAAAAATGTGTCGATCCAATATGGCGTTGCTATAACAATGCCCGTTTCTAACGAGTCCTCTTCGAATGAATCAAACGGATATTCACAACTACAACTTTTTATAATAAATTAATGCAATTACTGCAAATTAATTCTTAAAATATAGTTTAATATTAAAAATGAATATCTATTTGGTTCTTATTATTAAATATAGCTCTTAATTAATTACAATTGAATTACTTAAAAAAGAATATAATATTTTTATTACATAGTCCGTTGACACATTATAGGTGGCGCTGCAAGACGAATCCAAATTAAGTTTTACTTATTGAATAATAGTGTTTTAGAAATTTACATTATAAAATATAAACATTAAAATGATAATTGACAATATATAATTATTATTTTATATTATTAATATTTTAAACCATTGCCCATAAATGGCGACTTGCGCCCATATATACTAATCAGGCTCGGGGCTTAAAAAGACCTTAGGGTCTGCCTAAAAAATCTGCCACTAGACCAACGAGGCAGTTAATTTGTAACTTTAATCATACTTATCTACTTATACAAGCATCTTAGAAATACGTGAGATGTTATGATAGAATGAAGTTACTTCCAATGTATTCTATGTATTAAAACAATAAATAGAATTGTTATTAAAATTCTTTATGAATCAAAACAAGGACAAATAAAGTGGCCAAGGGCGAGTCGGACACGCCCATGAAGGGTTCCGTAGCAGCACATAATATAAAAGTTCTTGTAGTTCGTTGTAACTTTTGAATGAAAGTTAAATTGCGGTTTACGATTTGTGACGTATTAAAAAAAAAACTACTTACTAGATCTCGTTCAAACCAATTTTGGTTGGAAGTTTGCATGGTATATCATATTAATTTTTTTTTAAGTTTAATCATTCTCTTATTTTAGAAATTACAGGGGGGGGGGGGGCATTTTACCCCTTTGGAAGTGTCTCTCGCGCAAACTATTCAGCTTATAAAAAAATGACATAAGAAACCTCAATACATTTTAACAATAACAAGTTGCTACACAAGAAACAATTTGGATTTACAAGGGGTCGCTCGACAACTGACGCTGGTGTTGAGCTCGTTAAAAATATTTACAGGGCCTGGGAGGAGTCACAGGATGCCTTAGGGATATTTTGTGATTTATCTAAGGCCTTTGATTGCGTGCAACACGAAACTTTGGTCAGGAAGCTACGTCATTATGGAATTAGGGACACTGCACTCAGTCTTCTGATTTCGTATCTGAGCAATCGGATTCAGAGGGTTGATGTAAATGGAAAGAGATCTCCCGGGTCTCCAGTTACTGTGGGGGTCCCTCAAGGATCAATTCTTGGACCATTCCTCTTCCTTGTTTATATAAATGACCTGCCACATCTCCTAGGTGATAAACTCGAGATAGTATTGTTTGCTGATGATACTTCTTTAATTTTTAAAATAAAAAGACGTCTTTCAATATATGACGATGTGAACAATACTCTCTCTGAAATAGTAAATTGGTTTAGTGTTAATAATTTAATGTTAAATAGTAAAAAGACTAAATGTATTAAATTCACTACTCCCAATGTAAGATGTGTCAAAACGAGTGTATGCTTAAACGGGGAAGCATTAGATGTTTTAGAATCAACAGAGTTCCTTGGTATGACAATAGACTCTAAGCTCCAATGGGGCCCCCATATAAATAAGTTGGCGAATAGACTCAGCTCTGCAGCCTATGCGGTAAAAAAAATTAGACTTTTGACTGATGTGGATACGGCTCGCCTTGTGTACTTCAGTTATTTCCACAGTATAATGTCGTATGGCATCCTACTCTGGGGTAATGCAGCTGACATTAATACTATTTTTGTACTGCAGAAGAGGGCTATTCGTGCAATTTATAACCTGGGCCCAAAAGATTCGTTAAGAGATAAATTTAAAGAAATTAAAATAATGACTGTCGCTTCTCAATTTGTTTTTGATAATGTTATGTATGTACGCAAAAACATAAACGATTTTCCCAGAAATTGTGACGTACATTCTATTAACACTAGGAACAAGAATAAACTTGTTACTCCAAGTACCCGATTACACAGGGTTAGTAACTCTTTTTTGGGGCAATGTATACGTTTTTACAACAGGATCCCAGAAAACGTTCAAAATTATTCAATTATAAAATTCAAAAGAATCGTTAAAGAGCGTTTGTGTGCTAAAGGATATTACAACACTAATGACTTTTTAGTTGACTGCACACCTTGGGAATGAAATGATCGCCTCCAGGCTGTTTCAAATAACTAAAATATAATAATTATTGTACATGCAAAATGAAAAAAAAAAAAAAATATCCCGCTGAGTTTCTTTCGCCGGTTCTTCTCAGGTCCGAGGTGCTAAATTCCGAACCGGTGGTAGATTTTTGACAATCAATAAGCAAGTGTAAACACTTCTATATTGAATAAAGATTTTTGATTTGATTTGATTTGATATCATTTTTGAAGACCTATCCATAGATACACGTATCGATTTGATGAAAAATTTTTTTTTGAGTTTCAGTTCTAAGTATGGGGAACCCCCAAAATGTATTGCTTTTTTTTCATAACATTATGAGGCGAGCTATGACGAATTTGGCGGCTTGTATTTGGTTCTTATTTTAATTCCAGAAATATGTATAGGGGGGCGCTGTACCCACGCCGGGTTATGAAACGGAAAATTTAGCGATCTTCAGCGGAAATCAGACAATGTACTCTCATAACGGACTCCGGGCGTCTTAGGAAACATAATAAAAATTTTATCGGAAGGTAAAATTTTTATATTAATTACTTCACCCAACAACATAGTCATAATAATTATGTAAGTATTCATTTACTTTTTGATAATATTTATATAATAAATATGCCACGTTGTTCTAGGAGCTCAAGCTCATAACTCATAAGATCCTAAGAGCTCAAATTGCGGGTGGGGTCCATAAAAGATACTAATTTCCTTCTGTAAATTCTCAGTAGCAGCTCGAAGCGAGGAACTAATATAAGCAGTATAACACTTCCTTGCCTCAGTAAATCGTAAAGCAATTATTAGTGCGTAGGATCTCTTTACAATCGCACTTATTTTTATTAATTTCTATTAATGTCTTGATTGCAATCGAATTACAAAATAAAGTATTATTTGACAATACATTGTTGATGTTATTATATTTGCTAAATTCAAATTTTATATATATATATTTATTATATATATTATACTTATTTCGTGATTATAGGGTAACAAACAGACGAACTCAGTTGTTTTCGCATTTATAGTATTAGATAGCGTTGTAATATTATGCTAAATATATCATAACATGTTAGTTGTAAACTATTCAGTTTCTTGTCAATTATTCTCAGTAGAATCTACATTCTGAAGCGGTGGTAGCTTTACGTTAATACAGTTGTGTAAAATGACGATTTAAAAGTGCTTGTAAAAGCCTACACGAGAAAATTTGAGAAGATGAAGTAGTATAGTGGTATTGATTTGATAAAAATATCATTGAAATCAACAGTTTGACCGGCTCAGATACTAATTGCGTGCAATCGTGGCAAACTTATCTTAAACTATTTTATTCTGCGAATTTGCTTACTTAAAACTATACATCATATTATAAATCCAGGCTCGTGATATGAACTGTGTTATCTTTTATTCATAAGATTAAGAATCGTTGCCAATAAGTAGAATTAATATCATACGATTATATAGTTAGTATCCTAATTCTTTCATATTGTTTTAGATTTACTAAAATTACAATGTATTTTACGACAGGTTTACTGCTTTGTTTAAACAAACGTTTCAGATTATCTATAATTGATATAAGCAATGTTTGCTTATACTCTTGAATTGATGTGTTCAATCTATTTGAATAAATATAGCAGATGCCTAAATTATTATTATTGAATATCATGGCATGAAAAATTAGTAGGAATATTACTTAAGATCCAAGTAACAATAATATTATGATACTAAAATAAATCAATAAAGATCACTTGCCTCCTCATCTCGGCTCGAAGACATAAAAATAAGTCTAAGTGAAAAACATAACTGGACTTGATTTTAATTTCAACAAACCGGAATATTTGTAGCTTCAATGTTAAGTCATAGAGAATTTAAATTGATGGGATATTTGTTTCGTAACGATAGCACACATAAGAATTAATTTGGCACGTCATTTATTTTATATCAGTTATTTTATGAGATCACTGCATCCCGTTAACAATTTCTATCTGAATAATAGTAAAAGTGTCTATTTAGATGAAGATATTGGAGAATAAAACGTTGAGCTTGAAATCGTTTCTAGCAGAAATTAACGAGAGGTCGAGCTGAGTATTCATATCTACGCTATTTCCGGATAGATGGCGCTGAAAATAATAAATCTTATCATTTTGAACCAAGATACACATTACATAAACATAACGTAAATTTCCCACTGCTGGACTAAGGCCTCCACTCCCGTTGAGGAGAAGGTATGGAGCATATTCCACCACGCTGCTCCAATGCGGGTTGGTGGAATACACATGTGGCAGAATTTCGTTGAAATTACACACATGCAGGTTTCCTCGCGATGTTTTCCTTCACCGTCGAGCACGAGATGAATTATAAACACAAATTAAGCACATGAAAATTCAGTGGTGCCTGCCTGGGTTTGAACCCGAAATCTTCGGTTAAGATGCACGCGTTCTAACCACTGGGCCATCTCGGCTCGGATACACATTAACCAGATACATTAGCGTAATGCTAAATGACAACTACCTTTTTTATACTGATAGATGCCGATTTGTAGTCGAATTATTGATTTATATATATATTTTTATGTCGTATATACACGCGGAGTGGAGTATGGGCCACCCGAACACGAAGTCAATATACTTATATTTCCACAAAACAAATACATAATGCGTGTTTATAATTCATGTCATGTTCGTCCGGTAAAAGAACATTATTAGAAAATCTGTGAGACTGAAATCCTGAAACATGTTTATCCTCTAATCTACGTTGAACAAGCGTGGTGGATTACTTTATTCGGCGTGAAACGGTATAAGGCGTTCGCCCACAGCGTTTGATAAAACACGGCTCCTTACTACGTATTTATAATTTATACTGTCTGTTCTAACGTTATACAAATTACTTTCAATTATAATAACTTAATAAAAAGTAAGAATACTTCGCGTTCGCCGTTAGCATACTTTAAATACACAAAAAAGAAAACTTCATTGATAAAAAACATTGGGAAAAACGATCGCACCCCGGCGTTTTTGAATAATACGTATAATTATATTCCTTAAGCCGTAAGTTAGAAAAAAAAATCACGATCAAATTGTTTTTGACGGGTAGATTATTCACTGTCAGTTAAAAACTACTGATTCGGCTAATAAGGTATAGGGATGTTTTTTTATTGAATAAAGATTTTGCTTTGTTATCTAAAAGACAATCTTTGAAATCTTGGCCACCAGAACGGGGACATTTATAAGCTGTTACTTTGCGTAATTAAAATGTTTTTCAATAGATAGATTGATTAAAGAGGAATAAACACATTTTTGGCGCTTACATTCCAAACGCTGGCTGAACCCTACGAGATTGATCAAAATAATGTACAGTATTGTACACCTTCAAAAGATCTACAAAAAAGTCCGCAATGGTAAGACTTTATCTAAGGGATAACCTACAATAACCATTTTTTATCCTTTTTACGAGAAATAATGGCTTATTTTTGAAGCGATTTAGGCAATCCTTATCTAATTAAGTACGCTCCATATATTGTGCATTTAATATAGATCAATATGGCCCCACACATCATGTAATTTAAATGAATATTTTCGAAGGCATTAATGATTTCATACATAGCGGTTTGTATTATCTAATGACAAAAAAACTGTGAACGTCGTAAGATATTCTGTAGTATACTTAGTATCAGCATTGCACCCGTGCGAAGCTGGGGCGGGGCGCTAGTATATTATATATTAAAATGTTGAACAGGTTCATACGAATATTATATACATATCTAATGATGTAATAGAGATTACTTCTTGGTTCGTTAAAATTGATTTTTAAAATCATATCCAGATGATCTTTGAAAGTAAGTGTAAGTGTATTTGACTTCGAACAGTGCCTAAGTAGTGAATTGTGTCCATTTAACGGTAGTTGTTTTACATAAATTAATGAAAATAACGTCAAACTATATAAAAATAACCTCAAAAAGTTTACAAAATGAATAACATCTTTTAAAAAACATATAAATAAAAAAAAAACAATTTGTATGAATCATACATTTAAGTGCACATGCGTTAGTTTTCTGTGATCATGAATACTGTTCAGAGCACCGGTGGTGGTCATGGATCCATGAAGAAGGACCATAAACATGAGGTAAGATTCGATCTATTAACATATTATTTTGATAAAGGTAAAACATTTTTGAATAAACACATCCCGGTTTTACACGTGAATATTAAACGATGATAAGTTCAAACCCGGTCGAGCACAATCGATTTTATTCGTACTTAATTTGTTCTTATAAATCTCCTGCTCGATGGTAAAACATAATTTAAAGATACACAATATATATACAAAATAACATACACGTCGAGCATACGACCGCATCTTTTTTTAAGTCCGTACAAATAGATTAGGATCATATTCTATATTAAATAAAAATATTATCAAATAAATTCTTTAAACAAAAGGATTACTATTTGGTTTAAAGAATTTAAACCGAAAAGACAGATTCACTTACATGAGAACAGTGTGATAAATGTAACAATAAAATATTCGCCTCATTGGTACTCAGTTAACGGAATAGAATATAATTAAATCGCTGTATATATTTTAATCGCTACAAAAGTAGGTATTCTCTAAAATATCTTTTGAAAGTTGAGACTTAAACGCGTTAACTGAGTTTACATTTTTTATAAGAAGGTCATTTGTTATAAAGTTGTGCTCCTTTGAAAGTATTTTTTAAAATAATTTTAGTGAGAACTAATAAGCTTGGTCTACGAGTGCTATGTTTACTGCTTTGTTTTATAAACGTCAAATCTGAAAGTATCGATTTATTAATATATTTTCTAATAAGAATACAAGAATTATATACATAACCTTGTCGTAAGTTCATAATGTTTGTTTCCTTGTAAAGTATACTTGTTGATATCATGGGTGGGTATCGAAAAAGCATTTTAATTATTTTATTTTGTTTTCTTTGAAGTTCTTGCAGTTTTGTTGTTTGCTGTATTATCGCGTATTTCCATTAAATACGATAAATGCATAATAAATGAGGCAGCAAATGAAGATCTATTTGTTATTTATTAATTGTAATCACATTTCAATACGAACCAAATAAATAAAAAAAAGTTTATAAGAACGAAATAACTAAAGGTAAAGACTTCGCTTATGTTCGAAGAGAGTCAGCTGATTCATTTTATGCAAGCGATTTTTTTTCTAATAAAAATAGTTGTTATAATATTCTTGAATATTTCATATTGATATTGAAATAACTTAAATTACACACAATTATAAGAACTTACGTAAGTTGTTATTATAAAAAATAAAAACATAAATATATTGAAATAATAAGATGTCTAATGATGATGATCCCTAAAATTCAACGCTGATTTTCAATGAATCCCTTGGAGAGTACCATACTATGTTACTGTGTTAAAAATAGTATGAATACTGAAATAATACCAGATAGCTATATAACGTCCGTCAATGTCCAACATATACAAAGAGGAAAATAATAAATGCGGTTACGAATAACGACGTACTTTTTATTATAATCACATTTCAATGTAAAACCAAATAAGTTTAATGTTTATAAGAACGAAAAACCTCGGTGAAGACAGTCAGACAGATTACGCATTAGAACAGGGTCCTTCGTGCAGAAACTCGGCGTTAGCGCAATTCAGCCTGAAAAAAAAAACAAAATACATAAAATATGTTATAAAAATCAACGATAACTTTACTGTAACCGCCTGTACATGGTACACTGATAGGCAAAGGCCCTCCCCTTTCTAAGAGAAGATTCTGGACTTATCACATTATTGAAGTGATAACTTCTTATGGTAGGGTAAACCGCTGCGTTACGTAACGCGTTACGGCGCCAGTTTGCCTGGCTTCCACTTCTCTCAGGCATACGACAGCGATAGGCGGGCTCCTCTCTCACTATAACCCACAGCGCTAGCCGTATTTCGAACAGACGTTTTTTTTAAGTTAACAATTCTGTCAGGCGTCCCGAAACGCACACGTTTTTTGTACACCAACGAGCATGATATAAGTTTTCAAAACAAATCTATTATATGTATTCTATGATAAAAATAAAAATCACAATTGACCAAACATGAAAACGGTCATAAATAAACGGTATAAATACATATTTATATATAAATGACTTAGAAAACTATTTTTGATAAGTACTTAAAAAACATAAATAATGGAGGTAATGACGTAGACAAATACTTCTGATATCACGTATAGTTTGAATACTAAAAATAGATCTATCATATATCATAAATATTTACTTTCCGAGGCACAGGAACATATCCATACATACAGACTCTTCCATATTTTAAACTCCGAGCGGCTACTGAAAAGTTCATGTTACTAAAACCGAGTAACTCTATCGGGCCGACTCGCGACTTAGCGCCAGGACCTTGAGGTCTGCCTAATAAATCTGCCACTAGATCAACGAGGCAGTTAATTGTTAACTTTATTCATACTTATGTATTTTACTACGCGATACGAAACACGCTAGATGTTATGGTAGAATGAAGTTACTTCTAATGTATTTTATGTATTAAAAAATAATAAATGGAATTGTTATTAAAATCATTTATGAATCAAAACAATCACAAAAAATAAGCTCGAATAAAATTATAAAAATACCTATACAACATTAGGAGACAGAGAGAAAGGAAGGGAATAGAGGCCTGGGGGGTCATACCGCCTTAGATGACGACTGACAGTTCACTAGACTGTATTCCGCATTGAAGAACTTCCTTCCAAAATTATAACTAATGCAATAAAAAAAGGAACGGTAAACTATTTCTTCTATTACAATAAAATGTTAATAGATTTTATTTTTAATGATAATGACGACCTCCGTAGTCGAGCAGTGTGTACATCGGTTTTCATGGATATGCCACTCTGAGGTCCAGGGTTCGATTCCCGGCCGATTCTATGTAGAAAAAGTTCATTAGTTTTCTACCATCGTTACTTCTGATTTACCATAACACAAGTGCTTTAGCTACTTACATTGGGATCAGAGTAATGTATGTGATGTTGTATATCTTTATTATTTATATTAAAAAAAAAAAGAATGATTTTATTTTTATTTTAGTATATATTCCAACTGACCGGTTCGTATTATGTTTCCTAAGACGTTCAGACACTAGGTCCTTTTATAAATCATAGTGGTATCGATCTGATAAAATATACAAACCATAAAATAATTGCTGTAATCATTGAAAGCAGGTTGACCGGCTTATATCTATTTATAAATGTATAAATTAATTGATTCATACATTATACTTGTCAGTATCTTCGTCAAGGTCACATGTTAGATATAATTTCCTTATCCACAAGCGGGTTTAACAGCTATCGAATAGACGTTGCTCGTTTAATAGTTATTTTATACTCACTGACAAATGCTGCTATAGGTCTCGCCCGACGTTGCGCACACTGGTTTATAGATCGCTGGACAGATGCATCCTTGTGCCGCTGCCATCGCAAACGCGATAAAGATAGTGAAGATCACTATAAAAGAGGTAATTGATACTAAACATCTAATACTACAAAATGGGGAATTCACTAATGCCAACGTTACTATAGGCACGAGATGTTGGCGCATTGATGATAGGAAGAACCTGGCGTCACCTCCCACCTTGCTATCCAGTACGGAGCCGTGACTCAGTTCCACTCACTGGACACTGGACAGTGATAAATGCTCCTCGAGGCGGACCCTAAGGATTGAAGCTTTAGCCCAGCAGTGGAACCTTCATAGACTGTTACTATTGAGAACTAATTTAGCGAATTCATCTTTCAAAATTAACCATTTTAGCATCGATTTTATAAAATTAAAAAATATTAACTGTACAAACTGGAAAATGACAAATTTTTAGTAACTTCAATTTGATTGATAACCTATTCGGATATATAACATTCGACTATACGTTATAAATTATTGCTTAACTGCTTTTTAAAAATTATAGAAACAAAAAAATACTTTACGTTAGTCATATTCAAATAAAAATTAAAAATATCAACTGTACAAACACTAATTGCGTGCAATAGTGGCAAAAAATATTATATATACATACATACATTATCTGTATACATTTTTCTAAAACGTGATTTAAAATATGTTGTGCAAATATTAAGCCATTTTTTGTCAATATTAATTAGACAATTAAACGAACATTCACTAAATGGCTAAGATTATTTTAATTTTAATTAAGTTTACTCACATGCTAAAAACTTCATGATGTAGATCGCGATGATTGTTGCCCTAACGATCCGCGTGTACTGGCGCTCTTGGGTTGTGAGTCATGGTATTTATAAAGATGTTTTTATTTTATATTAAACTAGTTTATTGTTCGACGTTGCTTTATTGTAAAACTATTGTATTATAAATTCGGAGGGCTCGTGATATGAACTGCGTAAACTTTTTTTTATTATATATGTAAGATTAATATATTACGACGCCACATTTAATTGTTCCCTACAAACCGGGACACAACAATACTTTGTAGCGCTGTTTGGCAGTAGGATAAATGGTAAATGTGTTCCTTCTTAGACGGGCACAATGCCTAATATGTATATAAGGTCATGGGTTTTTCAAAGCATTATACAATTTGATTCATCTAAAACAGAGTTTAATTTTGTTAATAACAAATAAGTTTCACAATACTAATACTAATGGCTGACTAATACAAACCTAAAACAGAGATCGACAATTGCAATGTTCATGCTCTATTTCCTTATTTAAAAGAGAACTGGAATTGTCCTTTCCACTCTAAATGAACACTAATTAATAAAAAAAAATACGTTTATAACTGAGTCTTAAATAAATATTTAAATTACAATTTAAATTAACTGACACTTCTTAAAAAATATGATACGTTTTTTACTGAGACGCCCTTCGACTCAACTGCCAACATTCGAATGTCAACACAAAGCTTACATGTATAATATAATAAAACAACATACATCTCTCTATCTATCCCAAAATAGATACTAATTTCCCGTATATCGATGGATAGTAATATATTTTTTTAATTTTAGTAGATTGTTTTAATAATGCCAGGAATTAAACGTCCAAAATTAAGTCGCAGAACTCGCAATGCTACCAACCAAAGATGTACAAGAGCAATCTAAACTGGCAAGGAAAATAAAAGTAAGAATGTCGTTGTTCATAAATAATTAGAACCTTAAACAATGGTTTTGGAATATTTTTTTTGTAATTATTAATTATAACGTTTGGAATTCAATTTCAATTCAATCATTGTTAAGATATACCGAGAAAAAAATTTGAACTAAAATTAAATCCAAATATTTTACATACGGTTGATACAAACAAATTTATATATGAATAGGACTTTATACGTAAAAAGTAAAATGTTAAGGATAAACAAACCGAAATATAGATGTAGACAACGACCAGCTGTAATAATACATTGCATTATTAGACATAAAGTAAATATGTATTTCCATGAAGAAGACTTTGTTCTCTAGTCACGACACTGAGCTCATTTAATATTTATGCTAGGTAATGTTGTCTTCCTGATATCGTTCACGGCGGCGAACCTCAAGGGAGACCAGCCAACGACGCAGGATATTATAGTGCAAAAGTGTGTGCGCAAACCCAGGTGCACTCTTAATCAATCAGTCCATCAATCAAAATATACTTTATTCAAGTAGGCTTTTACGAGCACTTTTGAATCGTCATTTAACAAACTATTTAAAGTAAAGCTACCACCGGTTCGGAATGTAGATTCTAACGAGAAGAACTGGCAAGAAACTCAGTAGTTACTCTTTTTCAATATCTAAAAATACAGTCATGTTAGTTAAATACAATTATATATTTATGTTATGTCTCCTGCCTGGAAGTCAACAAGCATTAACTCCACGCTTTTTTATCATCAATATAATCTTGTATCGAATAATATGCCTTCTTTACAATTGCCTTGAATCTATGAAACGGCAAAGTTAAAAATGTCTGCGGAATTTTATACTCTATGCCTTCACTCTCTCAAAGATTGGACGACAAATCCGACCGGAAAGAGTTCAGTCGCAGGACCACCGGCTTTACATGCTTTCCGAGGCACGAGAGAGTACAAACTTCGTAACTTTGGGCTGCGACTGAGAGTTTTTCGACTAACAAATCCCAATCAATTTTTGTCGACCCGACGTTTACTTGTTTTCCAAACCGAGAGTGTACTCAATACCAAGTTTCAGACTTTGGACTGTAACATAGAATTTTTAACAAAAACTTGATAAATTCGTTCCGATTTCATCGGTCCGCCCTGTTGTTTGAACCCAGAACCTGGGGATCTGAGGCCTTATATCAAACAACTAGATCGACGACGCACTCTAGTTAATATTTATGATATAAATATTGCAAATGAAAAGTAATATTTTCTCTTGTACTACCTTTTAGTTTGAACATTTATTTAGATGCTATTGTTTTATATTTTTAAATATACAACTGGTTTCTCAGTGGTCGAATTACGACTGTAGTTGTTATTGAAAATTTGTAGATTTTTTTTATGAATATGTTTTCATCAATGACATTTAAGCTAATATCTAACAAAAAAATAAAATAAAAAATAAGCCGGTTGACATATTTCTTGTATTGAAATTGTTTTTCTTTTGCCAATTTTCATAAAGAAATTTAAAAAAAAATTTTGATGATCACACCTTTACCATAAAAATAAATAGATGTTTATGAAATTAAAAATATTATTAATTCAACTTACTCAACAACTCTCGATCCTGCGACTTTTTACATCGCTAGATGGCCCGTAAACCATTGCGCTATTGACGCTTTATTATTTACCCTTTTCCAACATTTGGCAACTGGCACTCGACTGGCAGCACTGTCACTTAAAGATTTTTTCTTCTTATAAACTTCCTTGTTCAATTACCCTCGTATATATTGTATACGTGTCTGCTTTTCTTTTAAATCGATATTCATATTTTCTATAAATCTTATTTTTCTAATAATTTTAGCACAAGATTTAAATTTACAAAACGGCAAAGTTAAAACAATCTGTGTATATTACAATTAAACTAATATCTCGCTCACGAAGGTGTTCGCGAAGTCGAAAAGTAGCTGTTACAAGTTAAACTATATTCGTATAAGATATTTAAATATTAGACACAAAGTTTTGATGTATATCATTTTATTTAACTGGCTGAAAACTTTGAGCCCTCGAATGTTGTTAAATTAAAAAAATAAATAAACAGCAAACTGATATAAGAACTACATCAGATGAGACCACATACGGAATGTAATGCTCACTCTTGAAACTTTTGCTTTAATCGGATAAGCAGTGTTTGCGTTAAACGGGAAAAAACTCATATGAAAGTTCGATATTACGCGAGTACGTATATTGGAACAACTAACTCTTGCTAACAACTCTATCTCCGTTTTTGTTAATGAACAGTGCATTATGCGCTACCCCTGAATGAATGACCACTATCGACTAACCTTAGTTTTTTTTTGTTACACTCTACAGCCTTGGAGCCTCCACGAGTAACCGACACAATAGATTTCCGAATAAAAACATTTCAATACTAAGTAAACATATTTAATACAATATTTGTATATAGAGTTTAATACAAGTATATTTTTGTATGTTTTACTATACCTGCATAGGTTTGATAAAATAATAATCTAATTTGTTCTGCAAAATTTTTTATCGGAACTCCCAACTGGAACAAAATGTATATATTTGTTTGAATATTAATATCCTCCTTAAGCCTCGTTTGATGCCTTAGATCCTCCAGACTTCTAAATCTGGCCCTGAATGAAGATCAGATCAGGGGTAGTAAATAGTGAGTTTATTGTTATAAAACTTTTCTGAGGAACAGAAGTGTAAAACTGCCAACTACGAGTACCTAGCTCCGATCCACTACTCAGAACGTTTGGACAAAAAACTCCGATAACTTTTATTAGCTTCACCGAGTATTTGCGACCAAGGACTCGGGATCTACAGTTTTATAGACTTTAGACAAACCCGAAACTTAATGCATTTAAGTAATTAAATACTATTAAATGGGTTTTGATTATTTTAAACATATATTCGCAAGATAGCGATCCAATATGTATTGAAAAACATGTTTTGTAATTCGTTCCATTCGGTCACTAAACAAACGACTCGCCATTAAATTAACATTACAAAAACTCACAGAAACGTGAAATACTATGAGACGTGAAAGGCCAGTGGATACATAACGCGGATCCTACATTACAAGCTGTAGTAGTCCAGTGGTTAAATAACACAGATTCCAGAAAGATCAGAGACCAGAATTTTTCTCACAAACATATTCACCAGCTCGCAGTGGAGCATGGAAATAGCTCCAAGCCTCCTCCTCAGCATGAGGGCATTATTTGCAAAATTAACAAACTGACACTATCACTATGAAGGTTTTTATGACATACTCTGTATTAAATGATGGAAAAAGAGTTTGGAGTTAAGTTTGTTGGCGTTTCTTCTCATTAGAATCTACGTTCCGAACCAATGGTAGCTTAACATTTAATTCATATATTGTCTACTTGAATAAACAATATTATGATTTTGATTTAATTCCGGCCATAGCTGTCAACGGACGTGACGTCAACAAAGAGAATAAGCAAGTTTTTGATGTGAACGTACCTCGTCAGACAATTGTGTATTGTGGCCTTTCATTTTACCTGGCAGGTATGTTTCACACGTGCGTTACGTCTTGTAATGTAGCGTTATCTCTTAGGTCTATTTTATTTAGAACTCCAATATTGCTCAAAGGTAATGGACAGACGGAAAAGTATTTGAACATTCTTAAAAGCCATATATATTGTTTGTTTTGAAGTTTATACAATCAGATCAAATTACTGATTCGGAAATATTCCGTTTAATTTCTGAAGGATTGCAAAAAATATTCGTAATTTCTGCTATTTGTTTACGATTTTTGTGACGTGTCAAACGACGCGATTAATTGACTATGGTTTATGACTTTGTTTCAAATCCACTGTATTTCCCTTCCCATCCAATATATATAATTAATTTAATACATAGAAACTTGACATAGATTAATTGTACATAACAATGACTGATCCGGTCTCTTGTAGCGAGATGTTTATTAGTAAAGTAAAATATTTAGGTTAACGTGTCAGATATCTCAAAACTTTTGATAAATGAGTCTGTTTAAGAAAAAAACGTACTTATGTCCGCTTTCCTTTTACGCAATGTAATACTCTGAATAAAAACTGATAAATTAGTTAATGAACGCGTCGCCAAATACAACACAACAGATATTTCTGTTGACCGAAATTCGTTTTTAATACAAAAATTATCTCATTAAATTTGTTTATTATAAACGACAATTTATATGCAAATATATACGTAGGGTTGTTTGTAGGGGAGCGATAAAAGTAAATAAATAATTTTAACAAGAATAACATGTACATACTTGTACATACATTTTCATTTACTTGGTAGGACTTTGTGGAAGCCCTTAGGGGTAGGTATAGTACGACACGATTTAAATGTAGCATCGACAAATTAAAAAAAAAAAACAATCAATCGTTAATTTGGTGAATGTATTTGGTTATATAATATAACAAATTATTAAGTTTGCATTAGAATCATTTTCGCATAACAAATAAATAAAGATTGATTTTGAAGTCAATTAATTCGGATTTGATCGGTTTTACGAAATTTGACGATGCTACATCTAAGCTGTGTCGTACTATACCTTATCATTAGATATTTTGCTGCCAAACACCAATGCTTAGTATTGTTTTATTCCAGTTTGAAGTATGAGCGAGCTTTTTTAATTGCAAACACGAGGCTTTATATCTTAGCTTTTAAGGTTAGTACTGAATTGGCAATGTAAGGAATGGTTAATTTTCTATATTTTAAAGCGCCAATGTGAATGACTGCGACCACTTCAAGTACCAGATTTACCCGTCTTTATCTATACGAAAAAAAAAAACTTGTACGACTTAAAAACCTTACTTAAATAGTTTGAAAATGGCTCCTTTGTTTTTGAGTTTTTATAAAATTTTCTTAATCATTTGTTGTTGTTTTTAAATTTATACATTTTAAATGATATCCTAAAAACTTCTTTTAATGAGTAAGTGTGCGGCCACACGTAACCAGTGGGTTCCGTCTTAGCTGCACCCACACATACGTAACGCAACACCGTCAATCCTATGGTGTCGCAGCCTTCCAATGTATTATTCCGTTCCTATAGTATGTCATGTAGGCCCTAAAACGTCAATGGAGTTAAATAAACGTGTACTGCTTCTGGTGTTATTACAGTATAAGCACAGTTAGCTGCGTTGCTACTCTAATATTAGACGATTCATGTCTCCTTGTGTACTTTCTCCATTAAGCGTGAACTGCATCGTCAGAAGACATCGTAGTGCACTCTTCAGCATACCATGGTTATCAAATGTATGAAATACGTCAAAGCATCAACGCTCTGCCGTCGCAACTTAGTAAAATGCACGTCTCTATAACTCATAATAATTTATTCATATAATCTAACATACATACATAATTCACACACAAATAAAATAAAGTTATGAATCTAATAAATAAATACTTAATTAGAAAAAATAGAGTCGCCGTGGTGTTCAAGGAACGATCCAAACACGAGGGTTGAGACTTTTAGTCCATCCCTCTTAGTATAAGCATCGCACGCAGTGTATTAAGATTATTTCTATTCCCAACAACTAATTTTGGTGTTAAATATTACTTAACACCAAAATTTCTATTGTTAGCACACATTATTTTTGCGATAATTTAACAAATTACCGATTTAACACACTGGAAAATAAACCTTAGACTTAAGTCGTAAAGTCCAAGTTCGCTTAACACCTCGCTATCTCTGTTAAACAATATTTCAAGCACAGCATATTACACAATTTGCATTATAATCACGCTTATAAGTAATAGTAGTTGAATCTAAAGTAGAACGATCACTGCAATGCGAAATGGACCCATATGTTTAAAATAGAATAATTTTATATGTAGCTTAATTTAGACCATAACAAGAGCATAATTATTATTTTATATGTTACAAACGATTTGAATTTAGACCAGCTAAGGCTGGTTGAAATAGTTTTTTCTTTTGTTTTGTGCTATTTGTAAGATCTCCTGGATAGGTACCACTCATCAGATAATCTACTGCTAAATACTTAATATTGTTGTGTTCCGGTTTGAAGTGTGAGTGAGCCAGTTTAAATGCACGAGGGACATAATTAGCTCCCAAGGTTGGTGCATTGGCCATGTAAGGAAAGGCTAATATATCTTTCTGTGTCAAGGTCTTTGGGTAGTGGTGATCACCGTATAAAAAAAGAGAACAATTTATTTTATCGCCTTTTTATTTTCGCAACTATTGTCTAGCATTGTGTTTTCAATAAATAAAGTCAATAAACAATAATAGAAAAAAAACGTAAATGTAAATTTATATATTTCACTAAAACTTACAGTAATCATTATGGTTGATTTAAGCGCCGGCCGAACACGAGTAATAAAAAATACCTATTGTACTTTTAACTGTTACGTTCTAATTGCTTATATGTCATATTTAATATGATAATTATGTAAATTAAAAATTGCCAAAGAACCGGCTCAGTTTCTTGCGCCGGTTTATCTCAAATATTTTTTCTTCTCCGAACCGGTGATAGTTTTCAATTTGACAATCAACAAGTAAGTATAATGCTTCTATATTGAATAAATGACTGATTTGATTTAACATAAAAATAGCCACTAAAAATGTCCTTGAAAAAAAAAAGTCATTCAACAAACTTCATGAGTTGTACTTCAACACTATTTTCGAACCTTATCATTCCCGATCTGGAATCAAAGACGGAAGTTTAACTGTCAAAGTTTTCGACTAACTATTCCCGATTTAGTAAATACGATCGATAATTGTTAAATATTTTAATCGTCAGATTGACGAACTTGAAGAGAAGCTGTTACTGCGTTTACTGATATAGTAAATATTGTTACATTTTTATTCTTATGATAAACGTGTGGTGTCGTGGGAATCAAGTTGGGTCATAAATATGGAATTTGCAAATAACTTAATAACAGCGGTATTAATCTACCCTTAGCAGAGCTATTGTACATCAATCAATACAAATTCCACCTATATATATATATATATATATATATATATATATATATACTAGATGAAAAACCGGCTTCGCTCGGTTAAAAAATAAAACTAAAAAAATACGGCTTATCATTTATTAATTAAAGTATCCGCGTCTATGATAAAATTCCGCAGACATTTTTAACTTTGCCGCGTCATAGCTCAAGTCAATTTAAAAAAAATACATTGGTAAAGAAGGCATATTATTCGATACAAGATTATATTGATGATAAAAAAGCGTAGAGTTAATGCTTGTTGACTTCCAGGCAGGAGACATAACATACATATATAATTGTATTTAACTAACATGACTGTATTTTTAGATATTGAAAAAGAGTAACTACTGACTTTCTTGCCGGTTCTTCTCGGTAGAATCTACATTCCGAACCGGTGGTAGCTTTACAAATAGTTTGTTAAATGACGATTCAAAAGTGCTTGTAAAAGCCTACTTGAATAAAGTATATTTTGATTTAATTTGACTAATAATTTATTGTTGATAAGTTTACCGTATCCCTGCACGAAATTATTATTTGGAACACATTTACTAAACACACCTGTAAACGTCAAACATGGCCGCTCGTTGAACTTCATGTCATTGAATTTTATGGATTTAATATCGAAATATCTTGAGGATATATATAATATGTTGTCGACTAAAAATTATTTATTTTTTAACGATCTATAATTGTGGATAGATTTCAATCGGGTCTATCATAGATTTGCACGAAATTATTTATATAGACGGACAGCCGTGATGTTTGTTTTTTAAAAACCACGTATAAATAGCATCAATATAATAATGATAAAATAACATTATTTGAAGTACTATTAACAGCCAGTGTCATTGTTGGGCTAAGACGAGGTCTCATTGAGCAGAACGTTTCAGTGCAGAACACACGCTGCTTCAATATGACAGAATTTCATTTAAATTAGACACATGCAGGTTTCCTCTTAATATTTACCTTCACCGCCAGGTACGAGCTGAATTATATACTCCAATTAAGCGCATAAAAATCAGTGGTGCTTGCCTGGATTTGAACCTGCAATCATCGGCTAAGATGCACTCATTCCAGCCATCTCAGTTCTCGAGAACTGAGATTTATTTGCCATTTTTTCCTGTTGCGTCCAATTAACGATCAAATGCTTCCTCTAATCTTTCAGTTTCCTCAATTATGTTAAAAATAATGCGATAAAATTAAAATCGGATTGTAAATAGCACACAATGTTATAACGTTTTTTACAACTAGTAATTATAAAGGGAGCAGAGATACCCAGTGGTTAGAACGCGTGCATCTTAATCGATGATTGCGGGTTCAAACCAAGGCAAGCACCACTGAATTTTCATGTGCTTAATTTGTGTTTATAATTCTGTGTGTGTAGTGATGACGGAAAACATCGTGAGGAAACCTGCATGTGTCTAATTTCAACGAAATTCTGCCACATGTGAATCCACCGACCCGCATTGGAGCAGCGTGATGGAATATGCTCCTAAAATTCTCCTCAAAAGGAGAGGAGGCCTTAGCCCAGCAGTGGGAAATTTACAGGCTGTAAATGTAATGTAAAATTATAAAATCAAAAGCAACAATAGGTTCATATCTCTGGTCTCCTCGGTCTGGTATTCAGCTTAACTAGTTCTTGTATTCAGATCTCGGGTCGTAAATACTATTGATATTTGTGTCATGAATTTCTCAGTTTCACACTGGAATTAGGAAGTTGTTGTTGTTCAAACGTGCCCCGGAAATTAAGCTTATTGATTTTCATCACCTCCTTGTAATATGATTAATTAAAATCCCCCTTTTATCAAAAGGGTATATGCGATTTTTACGCACTAGAACCTCTAAAACCCTACCCATTCTGTACTCCACTCATGACTTAGCGGAGCTTGCCCCAATATTTAACATTCCCACCAGTGGAAGAGCATTATGCAAACAAAAATATTTTGCATTGCATATTCCAACATGAAGGATGAGTGAGCCGACGCTAAGCGTTGTTTACAAGGAAGGTTTGTTTAATATTACTTGCAGCGATAACTTATATAGTCGAAGGTTTAATTGTAAATCACCTTTCATAAAATAAATTAGATCGGGAAAGTATTGAAATTAATCACCAATTTCTAAATAAATTACCAACTTCATCAACAAACAAACGTAGAACGTACTTGAACACTGAGAAGTTTCTCAATTTAAAAAAAAAGCTAGGAAACAGTTTGAGTTAAAAAAAAAATAATTTCAGTTTTTTGTTCGGGCGTTAATTAAAATTTCTTTATGAATAACGCAATGCAGCTCGCACTGAAAGCAGTTATTACTATTTCATTTACTATTTAAAAAAAAAAACTTTATGAAAAAAACGTATACTATAAGCAAAAAATTGACTGCCTCGGTGGTGCGGCATTGTGTATTAACATAAACGGTAGATCAAAAAGTATCGCGTCCGAGTCCAAGTCACGGGTAGACAAATAAAAAGGAGGTTATTAAAAAAAGTCAATAACAGCTAAAAGTTACAAAGTAGGTAGTGCTGCACAGAGTCCTGGGTCGATGTCTTGATTCCTCTCCGGTCATGACAGATCGCCGACCCATCTGTACTAATATTATAAATTCGAAAGTAACTGTCTGTCTCTTGATACATACTCAGGGCCAAATCGATTAAACGAATTAAATGAAATTTGATATGAAGTAAGTTTGAACTCCAAGGAAGAACATAATATTAGCAGCCTGTAAATTTCCCACTGCTGGCCTAAGGCCTCCACTCCACTTTGAGGAGAAGATTTGAAGCATATTCTACAACGCTGCTCCAATGCGGGTTAGTGGAATACACATGTGGCAGAATTTCGTTGAAATTAGACACATGCAGGTTTCCTCACGATGTTTTCCTTCACCGCCGAGCACGAGATGAATTATAAACATAAATTAAGCACATGAAAATTCAGTGGTGCTTGCCTGGGTTTGAACCCGAAATCCCGTTAATCTAAGTTAAGCACGCGTTCTAACCACTGCACGCGTTCTAACCACGGAAGGACATAGGATACTTTCTTGTGCCTAACACCGGACGATCAACCAGAAAGAAGCGAAGCGGCACGCGACTAGTAGGAATATAAAACTAAAGAAATAGAAAGTTCACCTGTATTTGTACTAAACTTCGTGAATTTTAATATCCCCTTTGCAGTTCGGCTTTATAGTCCGTTGTAGTCAGGAGGATGTTATCTCTTATTAATTTTTATTCATATTTTTTTATTTCTTTCTTCTTTGCTTTCATTTAGATGGCTTCTTCGTTGATTATCTTTTCGACCGAAGTAATTCAATATTTGTTAGTGTTTTTTTACGCCCGTCTGGGTATGGATTACCTATCAGATATTTTATCGCCAAACTGGAACACTTAGTTTTGTTGTTTCCTCGTTTGAAGAGTGAGCGAGGGGAAGAAAATGTGAAGGAACGATGTGAATACAAGATGAACGTTACAAAAGAACAAAGGAAAAAATAAGTACTGCTTAGACCACCTCATTTATATTTAAAACTAGTTTTTGACCACGGCTTTTCCCACTTGTTAGGAGTTGGAGATTTTACTTCTATAAAGTAGCCGGGATTCAAGCATACTTTATAACAAATTTCATAAAATTCAATTCAGTAGTTCAACCGTGAAAGCTTGACAGTTCAGATAAACAGACAGACAGAGTTGCTTTCTGATCACAAGACAGAAAGACTTGAAATTTTTATAATAACCCTCCTGGTGTTGCAGATGTCCATGGGTGGTGGTAATCATTTTCCATCAGGTGAGCCTCCTGCGCGTTTGCCCACTGTAACATAAAAAAAATATATATATCTTAATTTATATTTAGAACGTCTTAATACAAGAAAGCCGAGCCAAGTATATACTTGTTATCATTTGATGAGATAAGGTTAAAATTCAAGATTATTACAAGTACTAAAAGTCTAGACCAAAATTAAATAGACTCGTGATTCGTCGAACAGATTGCTTTTTGGATAATTAAATTAGATACAAAAAAACTTGAACGACAATGATTATTATCTTCAGATATGAGATTAAAGAAAACCAACTATGATTGAGGTACTCGCTAGTCAGCAAAAAGGCTGGCATACCCTTCAACGGCAGAGATGTTTACTTTGTAAACATTTCGATTAATTTCCGAAGACATTATTTTAGTCAACCTAATCTATTAGTTCGTTCGAGTCATACCGTTCCGTATTATTGTGCTGGTGACGATCCAGTTTAATACTAAATTTAAACATATTTGTGCCTTATTTTAGCTATAGTTATAGTTTGTAACGTATTGGTATTTTCGTAGATTTGAAACAGTTTGCTTAGAAACGACGTGAATAATCTTGGAACGCGATTCTTCCGAACTCATTACCTATGAGTAGACTTGACAATATTATTCGAAAAATATACGAAAACATGACCACATGTTAGACGACCTTGTATATTTCGACGTTTGTAATTCTCGTGAAAAGCTATCCTACATATCTAATGAAAATTTTCTCGTGTATAAAAGTTAAATGTTGTTTATGTTTGCTCGAAGACATGAAGTTTATTTATATAGCTCTATAAAGTAAAAAAAAATCATTCCCAAATAAAGATAAGTATTGAGTCTTATTTTAAAACTAGTCGACCCAGCGAACTTTGTTCCGCTTTAGATGCAATGAATGAGCAGATTTTGGATTCTATTAAGTTTAATTTTTTACGAATATAATAAATATAAATAAAGAAAAATCAAGTATTTTAATGATTCTTTTTTGGCCAGGTATTTTAGTGCATAGGTTGCACTCATCAGTGCAACCTATTATGTCGTCTATAACAAGGAGCTTCACCTTGTGATTGACGACATTTTTTGTTTTATTATCAGGCGCAAGAACAAATCACAGATGGTCTTCCGACCCGTTAACATGCTAGAAACTTTGAAAGGTTGCCTTTGTGATTTGTTAGTGGTCATGGTGAATGCAAGACGGATCGGAAATTGAAGTCGTTTGAAATCAAACGGCAAATTGGTTGGGATCATCGGGATCCTCGGAATGAGTGATGAACTTCCTCACCTTCGAGTTTTCCTTTGAGTATTGTCGTGTAAATTATATTGTTTAATTGTTCCATCATCAATTGCCTTCATCACTTACATCACAAACTTACATTTTTAAAGGTTTTAACAGGGTAACGTATGTAACGTTTGAACTACTAAATCTAATTGCTGGTGATCATATTCACGTTCCCGTTCCGAAACGGGATAAAAATATTCTATGTCCGTCTCCTGGTTCTAAGCTCCACACCAATTTTCAGCCACATAGTTTCAACCGTTCTTGAGTTGTAAATAGTGTATCTAACAGGGCTTTTTTTTATATATATAAAGTTAAATGAATAGAGATATAACACTGCACTGAAACATACTCATAACGATAATATATTCAGTTTATTTGCCCGTCTGCAATACTTAGTATTGTTGTCCGGTTTCAAGGATGAATAAGCTAGTTTAAGTACAGTCAAGGGACATAACATCTTAGTTCCGAAAGTGTGTGGTGCTTTGATGATGTAAGGTATGGTTAAAATATCTTACCACGCCAACTCTCTGGGCACTCTTAACCACTTATCGTCAGGTAGCCCATCTGCCTATCCATCTACATACGTTGACGATGACGTTATATGGTTTCAGAAATAAAAAAAAATCTAAATTAAAATATACTCTATTCAAGTAGGCTTTTACAAGCACTTTTGAATCGTCATTTAACAAACTATATTAAGTAAAGCTACCACCTGTTCGGTATGTAGGTACCGAGAAGAACCGGCAAGAAGCTCAGTAGTTACTCTTGTTCAACATCTAAAAATACAGTCATTATAGTTAAATACAATTATATATGTATGTTACATTATATAGTTAGATGTTGATAAACTGTATTCGAGCAGAGTTTTACAAGCACTTTTCAGTCGTCAATTCACATTGATTTAAACGTAAAACTACAACCGGTTCGTCCGTATCAATATAGATTTTACCGAGAGAATATCTAATCATAGGATTGCTGATTTCTTGACAGACAATCACAACAGCTTTTTATTGGGCAAATTAGATCACCGCGTCAACCAGTAATCGATATGGTAATACTATTCCACGAACACTAAAATGTTATTTACATTACAAATGTTATTTATAAGTGTTGTTATGTTACTCGTATGTTATGTATATTGAGTTCAACTATGCACGTTTTAGTTTATGAAACAGAGGTCTATAATTTAATTTGAATGGCTTAAACCAGTCTGCTGCAGATTAAACTGACTCTTATCACGTTTCAAAACATATCTCTCCCGAGACGGCTTTATTTGGAGCGTAACAATATGGCTGTAACAGAATTGTATGTGTTAGTGAAATATATTTTGTCCATATATTTATCCATATCTATATCTAAAAGGTTGAGACTCTATATATGTATATTGCGGCGAAACAAACGATAGCGCGATTCAGAAAAAAATGCGCTACCTTTGCATTGTTTTTATAATTTATATTAACAACTACGGGCAGAGATTGCCCAGTGGTTAGAACGCGTACATCTTAACCGATGATTTCGGGTTCAAACCCAGGCAAGCACCACTGAATTTTCATGTGCTTAATTTGTGTTTATAATTCATCTCGTGCTCGGCGGTGAAGGAAAACATCGTGAGGAAACCTGCATGTGTCTAATTTCAACGAAATTCTGCCACATGTGTATTCCACCAACCCGCATTGGAGCAACATGGTGGAATATGCTCTATAAAGAATAATCAAAATAAAGCCCTATCAACAAGAAAATAATCTAAGCGAAAAAATGATATTAGGACTGTCGGCGAAGTTGTTATCGGAACTTTGGAAGTAAAATTAAAGTGAATATTATTAATTACATAGAAAATCTAATCTAAGGTTTATATTTACTCCTTATTCGTAAAAGGCTATATGGGTATCAATTATAATATAGTCCCTACAATAAACAAACAGTAACTTTAAATCTTTATAAATAATATATTTCTCTTTTTCAGGTAAGTACGAGTAGTATAAAGGATTCACTGTGATAACCAGCCAACGAGAGGAGGTAATTTTAACTTTGTAAGTAGTCTGTAGTCTGTTACTTTACAGTACATTATACTCTATTGACCACACTCGGCTTCGTACGGGTGCAGTTTATTACTAAAAATTGATATGATACAAACATAATGTCTGTCTGTCTTGTGTCTAGTCTATAACGCTCAGGAATAATGTAGCTTGCTACTAATGAAAACCTTTTCAGATTTGAATTAATATTAGATTCATTATTTGGAACTAATGATTACATGCAAACAGACAAATTTGACCTCTTTATAACATAGGTATAGACAAAGACAACCTTTTAGGTGTCCTGGGCTGAACATGCATTCGACGCCCTTTTATATGACCAGGTTCGGACTGGGAAGGTGAAAGTCCCTTAGAAAAAAACATGGGCGCACTTTTTTGTAGGTAGCAAGCGTAATTGCAGTGTGATTGAGGACCGATTACATAACAGATCTCGTGATACATATGATAATAACAGATCTCGGCGCCTGGTTTTTTTTGGTGACCTGGTCCGTCGACACCCCCCCCCCCCTAACGCTGGCACTGGGTAAGGATTTATATATTTGATGAATTATTTTAAAAGTACTATCTAATGTATAAGGAGAAAGTCTTACAAATTGTAAAACTATGTGAAAAGTCTAAGCCTTCCACGGTTGGTGAACTGACGTGAATTGATATCATCCTTCTTGGCATAGATTCGGATAATCATTGACACGACTTACGTTTATATTATTCAGTTATTTTAGTTTCTTATTCAATTTCAACATTTCAACTGGAACGATTTATCTTAAGTGTTGTCAGTACGCTGTAGGCAATGATTAATTAAAGCGACCTAATTAAAGAGTAACGATAAATACGACTATGATGACAAACTGCGAAAAGGTTCTACATTTTATAACACAACGCCGTTAAATAAGACGTCAGGAAGCCCGAAGGTTATGCTACTAAAATTGAGTGTACGCTGGTAAGTTATAAACTGTAATCAAATATTAATTTATCTCTATTCAATTTGTAAACGTCCCAGTGCTGATCTGAAGTCTCCTTAATTTAGTTCGATTTTAAGAGTTCGAAACTTCTAGAAATTAAATGTGATTTATTGTAGTTTTTAAAGTATCTATAGTGTATCACTTGTTAATCTAGTAGTATGACTGCATCAATTTTCATTATTTTTTTTTGTTACCAAATTCTCATTAACATTAATCTGAAATCCAGAAAGTCGTATCTTTTGCTTACGAACTACGGCAAGTAAAAAATATGTCTCATTTCATTGTCTTTCAACGATCACTTAAATTATTCATTGCTGACATAAAATTACAAAAGCTAACACGAAACTCCCGAACAAGCGAATTCAATTTACAGCGATACTTTGCCAAATTTAAGAGCACTCAGTAACGCAGATAAAAAGTAACTTCATAAATGCTGTTCAAAGAGATTTAGAAGTAGACTTCATTAGGAAGTATAATAATAAATAAACTAGATCATATATATACAATGACTCTCCTTGAGAATAATACCATAAAAATTGATACGTTCATGGGTACATTCATGTCTTTAGCATGGAGGTTTCATGTAATCCAGTTTATTGTAACTCGATGGTGGTTCAGTACATCGAGTTCTGTACCGTTCAACTGATCGAAATGAAAATGCACACAACCCAAGTTGGGGAACGTTAAACGGAAAAGTATTCATATATTTTTCAACCTACCTCATCAGCTGATTCCATCTACATACACCGGCAATATTGTATTTCAATGATTTTATCTTGTTGCCCATATATAGTACAGATATACATAGCTTTTCGTAGCCCTCTAGTTTTCAACTGATTTAAGAAACAGACTTAATGTTTAAAGTATTCGCGATATGCGACAGGATATTTGTTTTTCTCGAATCAAAGAACATTGTAAGCACCATAACCTTTCTATAAAATCCGTATACAATTATATCAATGATATACGAGAAATTGCTAATGTCAGCCCTATATTGTGTGTGAATATAATTAATCATTCAGTTTTGAAAGAATGGCTTTATTTTTTTTAATTATATTATATTTATGATCTATGTCAACCGTTGAATGTAATGTTTTGTTTTTCGGATATCTCTGTAATATCAAAGCAAAGATGAGCAGTCTTGCTCTTAATATTTTAAAAGCACTCGTATATTTTAACTATGATTTACTTAGCCAAGATTTTTTTTAAAGAGATTTTTAGAAGGTTATATCGCAATTTATATTTACATATGTTTAATTCAAAAGAACCATTTTTTTAAAAAATGTCATGGTTTTGTGTTGCGTAAAAGTTTTAGTACAATTCGAAGCCTTCAAAACTTTTAATATTGACTTTAAAATTATGACGTCTGGCCGACACTGTCCCTCGCCTCATGATTTTAAAACATTACTTTTATGCAAAATGGATTATGCTTCTTTTAAACAAAAAGAAAATTTAAATATTTCAGCCATTCAGATTTAATCTGGTTATGTTTTTGAAAAGAAACTTTCATGAACGCGATGAGAGTATTTCAAAGTTGTATTAATTGAATGAAACAAACTGGTACATGCCATTATTTTCTCTCGAGACTCATGTATTCTGTTGATCAACCGTTCTGTGGAACGGTGGAATGCTCCAAAACTTCTCAAGAGGCGTCGTGGATGCTTTACCCCAGCCATGGTGTATTTACAGGTTGTCTACTCTTTCCACGAATTCACGAATTATTTTATGTAGGTATGTTTAGTTACTATAGATAATTTTGGAACAAAGTTCTTTTACGTGACTTACGTGACTGAGAGTGAACTCGCAGAAATTAAATTATCAAATGTTTATGATTTATTTAATTGTGTCTACTATTTAACAGATAAATAATACTCAGCGAAAGTGACTTTGATCCAAACGGGTGACCTACGACACCTCTTTTTCCTATTTTAGAAACGAATAGTTTCCTTGATGGCAAGGCTTTGTGCAAGTCCGTCTGGGTAGGTACCACTCACTCATTAGATATTCTATCGCCAAACAGCAATACTTAGTATTGTTGTGTTCCGGTTTGGCTGAGTGAGCCAGTGTAACTACAGGCACAAGGGATATAACATCTTAGCTCCCAAGGTTGGTGGCGCATTGGTGTAATGTAAGCAATGGTTATTATTTCTTACAGCGTCAATGTCTAAGGGCGGTGGCTACCATTTACAATCAGGTCTACTTGCCCGTCCAAAAAAAATCCAGACGTTCTCACATAGTTTCAATATTCTTGTTTCAAAATATCTCCACAACAGTAGTCACAATAACAAGTGCATCGCTTCTCGCAATTATGTTTAACTTAGTTTATTAACAAATAGCTAACGTCTATGAATATGTACTAAACAACAAAGTCACTTTCTGTTTCTGTTTTATCTCCTCTTTCTGCTGCACCACTCAATGTTTTATTTTGGTTTCCACTAATACAAAGTTCGATAAATAAAGATTTATAAATAGTAAAGTACTTTACCACCACATGATAAATCTTGTTACCTTGGCTGTTTAAACTATCCATTTTTTAATCAATATCCCGTAGACACAATAATATATTTGTCTAAGTATTACAATAAAATTATTATTCATGTTTCTCATTAATATCCGATTTATGTAAACTAGTAAATAGAGATAAAATTAATATTTTATTGCTTAACACGCTTCTCATTTTCTTTATTAATAATGGCTCGTAAAATACATAATTCTTCTCTCCTCTTTAAGCGGTTGGACCGTTTTGATGAGTTTTTTGGGTGGGCACTATGGTCGGGTACGTCGTTTTAAATTGTTTTTACAAAAAACAAAAAAACAATAAATAATTAAATTTCAGAATATATAAAGAAGTCAGACGTGCAGCTACTGAGTGTTATATATTTGTGTTAAGTATTATTTTTTACATTTACATTAATAACTAGTTTCGCTTTGCCTTCTTTCCGACTAATAAGATATCTAGGAGCTTAATCCACCACGCTGTTCCAACGCGGATAGAACATTGTGACACGTGTATGGCACACGATGTTTTTTCTCATTCCCGAGCAGGAAATGAATTATAAATTCATACGCATGCTCGGATTCGAACCCACAAACTGCGTTAAAATTCAAATGTTCCAGCGCCTAGACCGTCTTGGTTCTTTTTATACTATGATAGCTCAACAAAGTATGCTATTTTATATGCGGTTAAAGTTGTCTGCATGAAATTGGATTACATCGGTTTCCACGGCAGAATCTAAAGCTTGAGTAATGTCCGTGTCTCATTTACAATATTTTATAAAAGAAAACAAGAATGCATATTATTAATTCGTGACTCTACTTTGCTAACGGAGAGTAAAATTGTCTTTTTTTGCAATTGTGTTATACTTTTTTTAAATTATAGATGACGGTAATCGGCCACTTGATGATAAGTGGCTACCATTATGGATATTTGTGATGTTAGAAATATTAACCATTTCTTACATCGCCAAGATGTTATGTCCCTTGTGCCTGTAGTTGACTGGCTCACAAACCCTACAAATCGGATCACTAATACTAAGCATTGTTAAATGGAAATAAAAGATCGGATGGGTGGGAGATACCTTATTTGACGGGCTTGCACAATTCCTAACATCTAGTAAATTTAAATGTATAATTTCAATGTTTACTGGCCAATGGTTTGAGAAGTAGGAATCTATCCGTATTAAAGTCACCTAAGCCCTCATCCCTCATATCCTAAGCCTATAAGTTGTATTTAATCCTTAATGGCGTGGGATTTTAATTTCTTTACAAAGATCTTGATATATGAGCTTAGGGTCTCATAGTTGATTTATCGTCTGAGGGATTATGCGGAACCAGGGTTGGGCTATTATATCTTTGGATTTTAGCTTATCGCTGAAATGAAATTCATTAAATTCGAATTTTATGATTCTGTGCGATATTTTATGACTTCCTTATGAATAATCGCGGGTTTCAATCTTTGCACGTCATGGCGTTCGTTAGTGGAGGTTAATAAAGGCCTGAATGTCTGTCAAATTGTACGTGTACATCCACCAAGCTGCATTTGATTAGCATGATGAATAAGTTCTTAGTTATTTACTTTTTTTTATGGCACAGTTTGGCGGAAGAGCATATGGTTTGACAGACGAGCATATGGGCCACCTGATGGAAAACAGTCACTATCTCCCATAGACAATGGCGCTGTAACCTTACATATGCTTATAATAACCATTCCTCACACCGCCAATGCGCCTCCAACCTTGGAAACTAAGATGTTATGTCCCTTGTGCCTGTAGTTACACTGGCTCATTCAACCTTCAAACAGGAACTCAACAATTCTGAGTAGTGTTGTTTAACGGTAGAATATCTGGCGATTGTGTGCTACCTACCCAGACGAGCTTGCACAAAGCTCTACCACCAAGAACTTTATTTTTATATATTATTTTATGAGGTATAAGATTTTTATAAGCAATAACATCACAATATTTATAAGACGAAATAAAATATTTATAGATTCTGAACGTATTATTTCCTGGAATATGTTAAAGATATGATTATATTATATGGATTGTAATATTTAACGAGGTTTTCCAGGGGATGGTCGAAAAATATAATATATCCATATCCGACATTCAAATGAACGGACTGAAACAGACCCTGCATGAATAAATTATTATTTATTTATGTAATTGTCATTCATAGCCAGGCTTATCGAATGGAAACTCGCCAACCGAATTACTCGCAACGATACTAGGCTGTAAAATACACTGGATGTTTTCTGTTAGAATAAGAATTGAAACGCTATTAATAGGAATTTTTAGCAACGTTTCCATAGTAACGTAATGTTGAAACGTTTATGACAAATATTGGTTAAATAACCGTTTTTGGGGCTTATTAATCAAAATAATATACCATCCCAGAATGTTTCTGTTAATAGAATATCTAATACTATAATTATGATATAATGCCAAGCACAGATGTTTTAAAGGATCGCTCACATTCCAACGGCAGTGGTTATGTATGTCCTAGATTTTACCCGAAATATCCAGATTTCCTGACAATTCCTTAATTTATATCTTGACGTGTGGAACAACTACTGACTGCGTATGATTGTAATATGATAAACGTATTTTCAGCGTTACATTTTGATGTTATTTAACGACTGTTTAAATAAACACAGATTTATCTCTGTCTATTATCATTGATTTGCCTTAAGAAAGAAGGAGACAGCATTGTTACGCCGTTAATTATTACGGTTTTGTTATCCAATAAGAGTCATTCTTAATTATCTTGACTCGGACGGTGAAATAATCACCGAGACCTATACGACGCTATTTTATTAACCTTTAGGTATTGCGATACAGTTTGCCTATTTACTTATTCATAAAGAAAATATTTATTTTAGTAGCCAATTTAAATAATAACTTTCAAATCTTCATTTTAACTTCCACTGAGCTTCTTCCCTCGGTCTTTTATAGCATAGGTATGTGGACAAATGAGCCATATAACAGTAAGTGTCCATAAACACTGGCACCGTAAGAAATATAGAAATTTCTACCCTTCTGACATTATGTCATCTAAACACTTCTCGCCTTCCCCACCGCTAATAATCTTGGGACTGTAAAATAATCACCAACCTTATAAACTGCCAATTTGTGATGCAATAGTGCAGTGCCTTCAAAACTAAGATATTTCCTTTGCCTGTTGTTTGAACTGGAACATAGCACAACAGCTATGTTTAATTGCTTTTTAGCGGTAAAATGTATGATGCCCAGGCGAGCTTGCCTAAATCCTACCACCAAATTAATTCTTATCATATAATATTCCTTCTATATTTGAGGAATCTAAATAAAATATCTGTTTTCTATAAAACTTTACTACAGGACGTAAGCAATTAATAGCTGTCAATGTTATTCGCAAACATTCCAGCTATTTGCATAACACTTGAGCCCGTATTACAACTGTATAGAGTCTAATTTGCTTTTTAAGTTTTTACTTTGAACGATAGTTATTTGCTCCGATAAAGAATATTATTTTGAATCGTTCTGTGAGATTTAATTAAATTAAGTTACCTGTTCCTAAAACTGTATATACATTTATATGTAAACGAATTTCTATAGACTAATGAAAGGTTACAATTATTGGAACTGTCTGATATATTAATCACCGTGGCTTCGTGTGACAGAACTCCCCGTTCGTGTCCGATTGCGGTCTCCTCGGATTATCGGACTAAGAAAATTGAAAGTGCACCCAGACTTGAAACTGCAATGGAATTCTCATTCGTTATCCCTTCCAGTCAGATTCCGCACCGCAACATACGTGGGTAAAAAAGCTTAAGCTGACTAATATTGATATTGTTTGATTGGTGTATATTGATTTATTTTTCATATTGTCGATTTTTATGATGCATACTTTGATGAAATAAGTGAGTTTGATTTATAACCAGCTATCAAACACCAACTTACATATTTTACATATGAATTTAAACCAATAGGTTTTTAGAAACATAAACTGCAATTACTAAAATATGCCAAGGTCATTGACCTTAGTATATTTTGACAGTGACATAAGACTTACGTGAACCAATTTATCGGTGACGTTTGGGTAACGTGAGATCTGCGATCACGTATCGATTAATAGCAATTGATTACATGTGGAACTATGATAAATAAATCTTGATAATATTTTGTTCATATTAATTCCAAATTTTAAAACCAATGTCTCTTAATTGGACGTGAAGTTACAAATTACACTACAATTTTTTTCTAAGCTGTAGAGTTTACCCTGAGTACTACATACAATATACTAATTTACTGTTGAGCTAAGGACTTCTATATTGAGAAGAGGACTTGGAATTCATTCTTTCATACATCCCATTGCTGGTTGGTTGGCATATGTGGCAGGTTGGTTAGCATATCACCCGACATATGTCTTCCCTCACGCTATTTGCTCACAGCACGTCGAGCAAGATAGAAAAACATAAATTATATTGATAAACACAATAGTATAGTCTACAGGATATACTTTGACGTTTCATAGCTATTAATCAGCTGCTTATGACTCATGAATGAATTTAGTAGTCATGAGAATAAGCAGTAACAATCCAGATGTATCTAATCTAATTTTCGCGAACCTCAAAATTTATCGCAGAAAACGATCGTACAATCTCATTGTGTGATATGCGACGTTGACTGTGAAATTTTAACATTCAAAGGTTACAATATGTACACACATAAAAAAAAGTTTATCACTGTAAGTTGTCTGTCGACGTTTCACGATTGAGATACGAAATTAATGCTTATAAAATAGTTTTGTTATAATCTTATCCGCCTTTTTTCAATCACCATTATCTAGTTAATAATGGCAAATAAATAAAAACTCATCATCATCTCATCTCTCAGCCGAACGTCCACTGCTGGACATAGGCCTCCCCCAAAGATCGACATAATGACCGGTTTTGTGCAGCCCCCAACCAGCGGCTTCCCACGACATTCAGCAGGTCGTCAGACCACCTTATGGGGGTCTACCCAAGCTGCGTCTTGCGGTCCATAGTCGCCAAAAAAAAAACGAATTATTATAAATAAAACTTATTATTTGTAATTAGAATACTATAAAACCATTGTAGGTACTATTATATTATTATTTTTATAATTCTTTTATAATTACATTTCATTAAAAATTCTTAACAAACAGCAGGTAATATTATCTTTATATTAAAACTTAGTCTTGTTGTGTTTCGGTTTCAAGGGCGAGTGAGTCCGAGTGATTACAGGTACAAGAGACATCGCATCTTTTATCACAAGGTTGGTTGCGCATCGGAGATGTAAGGAATGCTTAATATTTGTTACCGAACCATTGTCTATGGACGGTGGTGGCCACTTACCATGACGTTGGCTCATTTGACCTTGCATATAAAATCACTTGAAATAAAATATAAATTTGCTATGACGAAATTGAAGTTTTCTACAATGTATAAAACTTTATAAGCAATTTCTAAGACAAATAAATTCCATTAAAACAATATTTTATTCTAATAACAACTTATAATGTTGTTGTTTTGATATACATATTATTACGATACACGAAATGTACATTATTTATTATTAATATTAATAAACAAAGACAAAACAATAACCTGTCAAATGTGGCCACGGGAATATTGTACCAAATAACCCTGACACGACTCGGAAACGTTCAGATTGTATCCAGTAGGAACAAGTCTGGTTATAAGAGAAAGGTAGCCGAAGATAATAATATTGAAGTTTTCATTAGATAAATATATCTTACACTAAGTGTCCGTCTCAACTTCGTGCTATTGAAATGAAAATGTAATTTATTTTGTAATAAAATATTCCTGGATGCCGACGGTAGACATACCCACCAGGTCCAATCTAAACCACCAACCAACCCATTCCAACCCAACACACAACTTTCATCCACATAGGTAAAGGCTTTTAGAAGGAATTCAGTGACAAATACACGTACAGAATAATTATATTTAATCAAGAGCCGAGATGGCCCAGTGGTTAGAACGCGTGCATCTTAACCGATGATTTCGGGTTCAAACCCAGGCAGGCACCACTGAATTTTCATGTGCTTAATTTGTGTTTATAATTCATCTCGTGCTCGGCGGTGAAGGAAAACATCGTGAGGAAACCTGCATGTGTCTAATTTCAACGAAATTCTGCCACATGTGTATTCCACCAACCCGCATTGGAGCAGCGTGGTGGAATATGCTCCATACCTTCTCCTCAACGGGAGAGGAGGCCTTAGCCCAGCAGTGGGAAATTTACAGGCTGATTATGTTATTATATGTAAAATAAAAATATTATTTATTCAAGTAGACTCATTCAAGCACGATTATGTTAAATTAAATGTGATGCTACATTTAAATTAAGGCCTAGTGGCCAGCGCGTGTAAATCTTAACCAAAGTTCAAACCCAGACGAGCACCGAGACTTCAGTAATATAGTATTTATATGTTGTTAATATTATTTCTTTATAAGACTTTTTATGTGATTATAAAAGTTTAATGAATTAAAAAAGTTTAGAGAAAGCCTGTGAATGTCTAACAGCTGGGCTCCCTTGCCATGAAGGTTTCCTCACGATTTTTTCCTTCAACGCCGAAACGAGATTAGAAATACAAACTTAAAAGTCAAAAATCTTTATTAAATAAAGAAAAATTACATTTAAATTTTATTATCACTTTAGACCTGATTAGAACCGGTCAGTAATAACTAAAGATCATGAAGTTGCTTAAATTTAAGACAATTATCGTAAAGTTTACATATTTAAAACACAACGCATATATAATTTAGATATAAAATTATTGTAATAAATAAATATAAATAGGTAAATAAATATATTGGACAACATCACGTACATTACTCTGGTCCTAATGTAAGTAGCTAAAGCACTTGTGTTATGGAAAATCAGAAGTAACGACGGTACCACAAACACCCAGACCCAATCCAACATAGAAAATTAATGAACTTTTTCTACATCGACTCGGCCGGGAATCGAACTCGGGACCTCAGAGTAGCGTACCCATGAAAACCGGTGTACACTACTCGATCACGGAGGTCGTCTTAAAATAATATAATAATAACAATTTCTATGAAGATAATGTCTATTAATCCTCAACTTATGTATTGTAATGATTAATAATATTCTTAAGACATACAGTTTTTGCACAACTGACCCAAAAAACGGAGTGATATTTGCCAAGTTGTAATACCTAATCTCTATATAACGCTACACGCATTGAAACAAATGTTCTTTCACAATAATAAATTGACAAAGTAATATCGTCTAATAAGTTTCGGTTCTCATCGGGAAACCCTTTATCATTTCGGACATAGAAGCCTGCCAGCCTGTAAATATTTCTCATTTCAGAAGATTTTTCGAATTAATTTCAACACGCTTCTCCAATTTAGATGATACACATAATATGATAGATATTCCACCATATGATAGATATTCCACCATATGATAGATATACACCATTCGACGCATGTAAGTTCCCTCAAGATATTTCCCTTCAAAGTCAAGTAAGATTACATTACATCATACATACATTAGCAGCCTGTAAATCTCCCACTGCTGGGCTAAAGGCCTCCACTCCACTTTGAGGAGAAGGTTTTGGAGCATATTCCACCACGCTGCTCCAATGCGGGTTGGTGGAATACACATGTGGCAGAATTTTGTTGAAATTAGACACATGCAGGTTTCCTCACGATGTTTTCCTTCACCGCCGAGCACGAGATGAATTATAAACACAAATTAAGCACATGAAAATTCAGTGGTGCTTGCCTGGGTTTGAACCCGAAATCATCGGTTAAGATGCACGCGTTCTAACCACTGGGCCATCTCGGCTCAGTACTCGAGTAAGATATTAAATACGAATATAATTTAGCACATTAAAATTCACATATTTCAAACAATTGACCCAAAAAAGGAAAACATCGTGAGGAAACCTGCATGAGTCTAATTTCAATGAAATTCTGCCTCAGGTATATGGCAGGTATAATGAAATTCTACCAACGCGTAATGGGGTAGCGTGATTGAATAAGGTCCAAACTATCTCTTCAAAGGGAGAGGAGGCCTAAGCCCAGCACTGGGACACGAACAAGCTGTTACTGACCACTTAACTATCTCCACTATTGTGAACAATAAATATACGTTACGTTATTTTTAAAGGAATTTATATTTTATTCTTATTACTAAGTTCTCGTTCCGGCTTCACACGGGTTCAGTAATGGTCCATATATACAAGTTTTAGATTAGAATTAATCAAATCAAGCACGACATGTTACAGCCTTGATCAGTATAGTAATAATTGGTGTGCAATTACAGTGCGATTATAATCACTCTGACGTAAGCTGGGCTGATCTGAAACAGATACCATTGACATTGCAAATAATTAATTATAATTGTTATAATGCAAATCTCTGTGCAAATAAATGACTTATCTTCCGATCTCATTAAAGCAACGTTATAAATATATGCGTATAAACGAATACAAATTCCACGCTATCTGAGATGAGGTCTGATACCTCTTTGATATTGGTGCCAAGTATATAAATCACTATATATATATATATACTATACATATAATATCTATGAATATGTAATAGTAGATTATATATAATATAGTAGATTAACGTCTCAGACCTCTCACCGTAGCATTGCTGCTGAAGACGAAGACACCCGGAAAACGTGGAGGTAACGCACGACGCTTAAAACAAAATGGGATTCAGAAAAACAGTGACCCAGCGCCACATACAAGAAATAGTTTCCTATTTTGTAGCCGGGCCTAAATAATACGTACAATTTCCTTTATTAACACAATATTTATAAATTGAATCGAATTAACCTGTAATAACATTTGTTATAATAGAAAACAATAAAAAATTAATAAAAGTGCTACTGTGATTAAACATAAAATAATAATTGTATTATGCACTTAAGCCAATAACAGTAAATTTCGAAAATTGAAATTGTACAAATTCGCGCTGCATGCAGCTGAATAATTGTACAGGGTATCCGGTATTCAGTATTTGCTTTCTCTTGTGACTTGTAATTCCTAGACTTAAATGAACTGAGTTTAGTGCAAAGAAAGCAATGTGCAAAAAAAGGACATAATTAGCAATTCTCATTCTAGTCCTGTCGGATTGACATCACACTGGACTATGAGAATCAGAAAATAGAGAGTAATGTACTGCTGAACATGTCTCCCAAGGTGAGCCAAAGATTCTGGTTCTCTGTGTTTTGTAGCCAGTCTGGCCTTTTCGCCTACTTTAAATCATCAGTCCACCAGATTTGAAGGCGTTCTACGCTGCGTTTCTCGATCTCCAGTGACGTGACCACCCCTTTTTACTTTACTCTTATAGCCTTCTAAACTATGTTGGTAGTTATATATAATCTCTCGACCTTAAATTTGTCATTGAAATGGTCAAGGAGTATGAGTGATACCCTAATAAAAATATACATTTGCAACCATTTCTGGGTAAACGTTCTCACTCGGACAAATTTTCCTTTTATCTGGAACGTTCAACGGGATATGCAGTTGAATGAAACGTACATGTTACGTCGAACCAAAGAATATATCATTCTGAAAATCCTGATATATTATCGCTGTACCAGCGTTTCAGTGAAATAGAAGATCCTGAGAAAATTGTACGTGAAAATACTTACTGATTTAGTGGATAGTTATCTTTAAACGATTCTTGTAATACTTTTTGGGTTATATGGTGTTTGTTGGAATACCTATCGAATTCGCATTTGCTTTGAGTTTTTAATTTAGCTCAGCGATAAACAAAAACTACTTCGCCAGGAAACCTTCACGTGGCGGAAGTAATTCTGCTACATATGCTTGCATCATCCTTGGAGCAGCGTGGTGAAATAAACTTCAAGCGTTTTTATATATACGAGGTCTTAGATTCTAAACAGAGAGAGAAGAGGTCCACTATTCACGTAGCTAAATTATCGAATTATTTGTTTTACCATTGGTAATACTTATACTTAACAGTTCCAAGTGGTTCGTATATACAAGTAGACCTTATACTGTGTTAAAACAGTCACACAACTTTATAACATAAGACCAGTTACAGACATTTGTTTGTTTGTTTGTAAATAATATCAAAGCGTCTGTAATCGTAGGATTCAAAGCGGTCTTCGTTAGCAATCAGGCTTATTAGTATTTATGTAATTATAAAGAGAATGTGTTGGCTGCGATCCAGTCTGTCGCGGGCTAGTGTTGTAATAACGCCATTTTATTTTGTCAAAGCACATGGCGCCTGTGTGTCTACAGCCAATGCTTAATGCAATTACAAACAATAAAACACTTCAGACTTGCAGTGAATTCCTAATGAGTTCCGCTTAATTAATATATCAGGGTTAACTTTATGTTCAGCTCACGATGAATATTTTATTTACGAAATTTTTCGTATATTATCAAGGAATCTGTTACCCGCTCACTAAATATGTCCTAATAATTGTTTTTTTTTCTAACAAAATTATTACAAAAAAAAAAATAGTTTTTAAGGATATACTTGGTTTAATGAGCAATGGAATTACCTAATCGCATTTACTTAAACATTTATAATTTAAGACATAATTATGTAAGCGATTTAAAATACTTAGTTTTTGAAAGAAGGTTTATTAAAAAATGCTCTTCTGACAAAATTTCGGCGTTAGCAGTAATTCACATAGACTAACCACAGCCTAGAAGATATATTAGAGAACAAGTTTGTCACATAGACCAAACACAGATATTCACTTTCATAACTCAAAGATAGATAGCGCAAGAAGAAAGAACGAAAAGATCTATATGATTATAAAAACACGCAGTCAAAAAAGCCGAATGGACGATCATATCTGTGTTCATACGAATATAACAAAAAAATACGCTTTAGGTAAAGATGAAGAGTTTAAGAAAGCGATAAAAACAGCTTTAAGTATTAGTCCGTAAATGAACAACATAATATTTCAGCGCTTTAAGTAATATATATTAAGTCTGGAAGATGTTTCAAGTTCTTGCAACATTAGCGATTACGTCGTTATACATTTGAAATGTTTTCATTGTCTGTTTCATGTACAAGAATTATTAAGTTTATAACGTACATGTTATAAAATTAAGACTCTTTGTATGTTCTCCTTAAGCCCAGTAATTTCAATTTTAACTGCTACACGTAATTGTCTCATCATTATTATATAAATACATATATATAGAACCGTCGTGAATATATAAAAATATCCTGTGTCTCGAACTATAAGTGGCTTTTAATTTGACGTTTAGACTTGGGAGATCTTAGTTTCGTAATTTGTTTATGTAGTAAAAAGGCGGACGGGCAAATGAGCCACCTGATGGTAAGTGATGGAATATGTGATGAGTGGGTTGTACCAATCGGTACAGAGTTAACTCTACCACCAATATGTGTATAATATCTATAACCTACAGATATATTACTACCCAATTTTTCATATAAAAATATCTAATATATGTTAATGTGATTGTGACTGTGATTTCGACACATATATAATAACTTCATTTCTTTTATACGTCTTTGAGCAATTACTTTTTGTGTTTTATATCGTTCTATGAATACATACATATTTTGATAATTATTTATTATTGTATAGTGTGTGTTATAAATAAAAAACAACCCGTTTGTAATATATATTATTTCTTATTTCATTACTTAAGCATTATTGTTTAAGAATAATCTTACTTGGAATAGTAACTATCATATATATAATATTTACATTATATAACATACCTCTTAAGGGTACTCCTATTTATGTAGACTCTCTTGGGTCACTTAGCATTTATTTACGTTTTCCATCGACAAATTTCAGTAGCAGTCCGGATTCTAGAAATGTTTAGTATACCTTCATTCGGCTGAATTCTTCCTGGCCGTGTCGGATATACCGGCTTATCTTTTCTACGCAACAATATATCTCACGCAGTAGTCTGATCTCTCTTGTGTATAACCGCCTAAAGCCGATGCCAGTCAGTACACAATCGTTATCCTTTCTCTTCAGTAGTTAAGTAAACAGAAAATGTTCTAGAAAGTTCGACAAGCAAATATTTAAATTCCGAGCTTTGTTTTAAAAACTTCCTCAAAGTCCAAACTTTTGGCTTGAATTATTCTCAAGCTGTTTGCTCACAATATTGTGAGCTGAAGCTAAAATAAGCCGTGTAAATTACTTTCGAATCCCCAGCCTAAAGGCTTCGGCCACGACAATTAAACAAAAACCTCTTATTTCGAACTTCAGCGAGTTGTGAACAAACTTTATACGACCTACTTTACGTCATCACTTTGATTGTAGTTATTTTTTTGTCGCTACAACAAGTTCTCGTAACTTAAATATAAAGCCAGCGAATTACAAGCAGGAAAATTCGTGGTCGGATTTAATTTTAGAAGAAATTATTTAAAGCTGTTTTAATTTAAAATGTGGAGATTGACTGGTAATGACCGATTTGCTCGTCTGCCAACCTATCTACCACCAATACATAAAATTGGACGCAGAGTTATAATGAAGAAGTTTCGATGGCCACACTCAAGAAATTAATAGCACATATCAAGGAAATTAATCCCTAGACCGAAACCCTTTACGATATAGGTATTAAGACCCTAGGCCATCGGACCGTCGCCGACAAACCTTGAGGTTTATGTCTCTTAGGCTTTAGTTACATCATTTTCTACATTGTCAGTAATTCAAGTAATGTTCTTAAGGATTATTTTACAAACACACGCTAATATGGAATAGCTGTGTGAGTTTAATATCACTACAAAACAAAGCCGCCGACGACCATGCGTTGAGAGGAAGGTGGGGAGGGGGGTTCCTCTCAACGTCTGAAAAAACTATCCAACGGATTTCCGTACGGTTCTCACCATTGGACAGAGTAATTCATAATGAAGTTATAGGCGTATTATTGAAGCTATCGATAAAACAAACCGACTAACTATACTGGCGTGTACCGTGTAAGCCAATGGAGTTATTTATACTATATGCGTTTTTTATAGACAATGATTGTCTCAGTGTGAAGCCGGGAAGGGTCACTAGTTTACTTTTAATTTACAAATTATTGAGCCCCGTCCCTTTTCCATAACCAAACCTCTACGCAGAGGTTGTCTCGTAGAGATCGCTACTTCAGGGTTAAGGGCACCTGTTGCACATTACACTTACTTATTTTGAAGACTCGGTTGGACGAGTTTACCTTGATAAACTCTCATTCTCTTATCTGGTTAAGTTTACTGATGTTATGATCATTTTGATACATAAACGAAAATAACAGACATGTACTTGCATTATTTTATTTTAATAAGCCTAATATTTATAATAAGAAATAAAATAAATATTTTAAAATAAGATGAAGTGTGAAGCGGTCTACTTCGAATGACTTAACATTAAATTGGCTGTTTAACGAGTAACTAAGTCATGTAGTCGTCGCGTCAACCTGTGGACGCGCATCATATAAACTCAAACTTATATTTATGTCGTAACGCGCCTAAAGAAGCATAACTTCGATCGAAAAAAACGTTCAGTATAGTCATTGCACACCTTTTATATATTAAATTCAAATTCTGTGCAACTTTTGGAATATTATTAACTTTTTCATCATTTAGAACAGCTACAAGTAAATATTTAAAATTGTATTCCGAAAGAACTACAAACAACTAACGTTTTAAAAACAACACGACATAAATATGTCATGGAAGGAGTTCTTATATTGTGGAGTCTGGTTTAAAATTTGTAAAATAATAATTTTATATTAGCTCCGTGGCGTGCACTGTGATAGGAACCGTGAAAAATGCTGGCAGCAACTTAAAAATACATCTGATATTGTTTTAGTTTCTGAATTTTTATTTTTTACATTGAGTTATATTATCATGAGTTACGAAATTTAAAAAAACCGTCGTCTTTTGTTTATATCTGTAGATATATGATACCGTTATAAATAATATATCAAATAAAAATTGTGGCCTAGTGATTTTCTTATAAGGCTATAGATTCCAAGTGTTAAATTTTCAAAAAATTCTCAGTCTGAAGTTGCCTGAAATCGTTCAGATGGAAGTCAGGTTATAATTCAAATATATTCAACGTATTCTTTCCTTAATTTTGAAATTCTAAAATTGTATTTGTTTAATTTGGGAAGGTGGCTTTGTTTGGGAAGATACTACCAATCAGATATACGACCAACAAATAACAATTTTCACGTGTTGGATTCCGATTTGAAGGGGCGTAACATTTTAGCCCCCAATATTGGTGCCGCTTTCGCGATGTAAGGAATGGTTATTATTTCTTGACCAGGTCACGCAGTAGCCAGTCCATATGACATATAGAAACTAATACTTAGCACTACACTCTACTATACTCGCACACGAAGGGTACACACTTCTGTACCATTGACTAGATGAGACAAAAAAAAATCAATTTTGGTATATGAGAGCCCCCTGAACATATTTTAATTTTATTATTTATTATTAAAGTAAAAATACAACTCTGTATTTTGTGAATATTTCAAGCAAATATAAAATAAATAAATATAATATTTTATTTTTAATGATGTTGAGCAAAAAAAAAATCGCGTTTGTTTTATGGGATTTTGTGAGGAATTTGTGAAAATTTCAACTATCTAGCTAACAAAGTTATCGCGGTACAGACGGACGGACAGACGGACTGACAGATAGCGAAGTTTTAGTAATATAAACCCTATATATACGGAACAATATTTTAATTTTAAAACATAAAACTTCATCCTTCAAGAACAATAAATTCTACCCTTATAATGTAAAAAAATATATCAATACATATTTTACACTGATTAAAAAGGGTAATTTTTTGTAATAACGAAGCAAAAAAAATACGAAAAGAATATACATAAACTATACCAGAAGACGCAGCGCGTTTCAGAGAAGATTTTAAATGATGTGTATGAATATTGATCTGTGCCTTCTTGTAATAAATAAAAGCCACAAAAATAAGAGTATTGACGTGACAAGACTGAACTTCATGTCATTCTAATAAATAAGTAATAAATAAGTTATTTTGCGACAAGCTATTTTATGTAGCAGTTATTTTATTGATCGCTATTGAAACCACAATGTATACGACTACACAACACTACCATGTCAAACAATTTCGCGTTATATACAAGCTAACTAGCTTATTTGAATATAAAGTAGGAATTCAAGTCAATTGCTAGATGCATTTGCACGTTATATCGACAAAGAACTTGTAATACAATTGAACTTTTAGACTGGCCTTTTGGTGATATTCTTTTGTATTGGTATATGGAAAAATCCATGATGGCTTAGTGGCTACAACACTTGTAAAATAAGCAAAGATTGCGGATTCAAACCCAATGAAACACTGTTGAGTTTTCACGTGCTTAATCTGTGTCAATAAATCATTTTCGGGGGAGAACATTGTTAGGAACCCTGAAAACTGAATTGGAGTAGCATCGTGGAATTCATTCCAAGCCTTCTTCTTCAAAGGAGATGAAGAACAGTTAGAGGCTGTTTTTTTAATCCTAGCGATAAAATCAACTATAACTTTGCCTTATTCGTTTGTACGTATATCGAAATCTAGGGGTTGAAACGTTTAAGCGATATTCACGTAGAAATATATTACACGCAGCTGTCAGGAATACCGTAACATATAAGAAATATAAGGATAACATGTATCCAACTTCAGTTACCGTTGCAGCTTTTACTATACTAAGCTGGATGACTATTTCAAACATTATCTTTTAGTTTTAGAAACGATAATACCATTATTATTATCTTGCTCCACGTTTTGACAGATATGCACGTGATTCCATTGACTCACGACACTTTTTTACTATATAGGTAGACGGACGAGCAAATAGACAGCCTGATTGTGAATGGTCACCACCGCCCTTAGATAATGGCGTTGTAAGAAATATAAATCATTCCTTACATCGTAATTCGCCCCCATTCAAATTGGAATAAAGTGTTCATATTTGCTGGTGTCAAAACAGTGATAAAATACGTTGTACACGATGCAACTAAAATTAAGAAACATATAAACTTTAAACGCGATGTTTTCACTTATCAATAACCTATTTACAACCGATTACAATTGTGTTAATTTAATGTTGTGTTTTTGCAGCATTATAGTAGCAGTGGTATGTTATGATGACCTCCGTGGTCGAGTAGTGTGTACACCGGTTTTCATGGGTACGCCACTCCGAGTTCCCAGGTTCAAAAAGTTAATTAGTTTTCTATGTTGTCCTGGGTCTGGGTGTTTGTGGTACTGTCGGTACTTCTGATTTTCCATAACACAGGTGCTTTAGCTACTTACATTGGGATCAGAGTAATGTATTTGATGTTGTCCTATATTTATTTATTTTATGAAGATTGCAAATAGTGTAATGATGGCAGACGAAGTTATGTACTTCATGCAGTGAATTTCGTTTTACTTGCTGTTAGAGCTTTAAGCAAGCCTGTCTGGGTTTACCCAGGCAGGACATATGCAGACAGCCTCTTAGGTCCCGGATTAAATACACTCTGATAGTGTAAGTAATACGTATATATAATAAATAGAAATAACTACTAACTAACAGGATGTCCATTTATCAATCTACCTTCTAAACATTAATCAATGAAGAAACAATGAATTTATTAAAGTATAAAAAAAATGAAAAAAAATAAAATAAACATTAATTTATTGTTTAGAATCATAATATAAATTATTTTATTCGAAAATTAAATATTAAATATGATTAAAATTTAATAAAGATTATCTGTCTAAGGTATGTTGTCTAATACAATGCTATCAAAAAGCTCAGTGGTATTTCGTATATTTTAACTCTAAGCAACGTAAAAATCGATTATATACGGATATAAAATGTCTATTCTATTTAAAGAATGCTCATTGTAAGTGAGATCATATATTACTGAAGTTCAACTTACGGTGACGCACTATTTTGATGAGATCGTATTTAGTTTCGAGCGATACCGCAACGCGTAGGTTGGTGGTGCTTCCCGTGTAGGAAGCTGAAAAGTAATTCAAAGTTAATATTTCCACTGAAACTCATTAAGAACAAAGTAAGACACCAAGAAGGTAGCAACGTTTTTAAAAAAACGGAGAAAAAGTAAATTAATAACACCTAATATCCAACTTCGCAAAGTTAATACATCCTTCCTCGGGCACTTTATTAGTTTCTATTATAACATTCCACAGGTATTTTAAGCTGGGCTTGGTTTATTCAAAAATTTCGTCTCGTGTCAAACATTTATAATCAAAAAGAGTAACTCTCGGTAGAATTTACCTTATGAAAATTTCTAGGCTGACTTGTAAAAAATATATTTTCTTTGTATTATAGCGACATCGGTGGACAACTTGTATTATCTCGTCTGTCACAGTGGCTGGCATAAAGCCAGCTCAGTAGTGTTGACCCACTGACATAAGTTGAGGTATTTCAACTAATGTCGGGATCGGTCTTTTGTATTCCTCTATTCAATACTTATTTAAAAATGGTTTGCCTATTAAATAACAAACATTTTTCGGAAACCGCATTTTTTATGATAAAAATAAAATCGTATGATGCGTATATGATAGACTAAATGTTGTTTTAATTCATTCTGTTATAAAATAATTAATCAAACTTGAGTCGGATTAATAAATTGATGTCAAACGAATGATTCATGTGAGTAAATTTTTTGGCGTGCAATTAAAAAATATTTATATAAATAACAGTACTAAAGTAATCATTTTCGTGACGTTATACATTACAATAATCATTAATTTATTATAATCCATTATATGCATATGGGTTGGTGTTAATGGGGAAGGTGAGTACTTATTATGACGTTGACCATTTTCTTTGCAATTTACAAAAAAAAACGTAATATGTCAAATGTGGTCACGAATCGCCTGACGGATTAGAAACATCGAAATTGGAATATAATTGAACCTATACTAATATTATAAATGCGAAAGTAACTCTGTAAATAAAAAGCTTTTGGGTTTTTCTGTCTAAAAATTCTCAGTAACAGCCCGAAGCCTGGCAGTTTGAAGTGTATTCACTACCATGCCTCGGAAAGATCGTAAATCTGTTAGTCCTGCGCCTGAACTCCTTGCGATCATATTGGACGACGTCCGTGGTCGAGTAGTGTGTACACCGATTTTCATGGGTACGCCACTCCGAGGTTCCGGTTTCGATTCCCGGCCGAGTCGATGTAGAAAAAGTTCATTCGTTTTCTATACTGTCTTGGGTCTGGGTGTTTGTAGTACCGTCGTTACTTCTGATTTCCATAACACAAGTGCTTTAGCTGCTTACATTGGGACCAGAGTAATGTATGTGATGTTGTCCAATATTTGTTTATTTATTTATTGTTGGATTTTCCGTCCCATGGGATTATGAGAGCGTTGCAATAGAAAGAATACCTGTGATTGCGCACATACTTTTCCACTGTAATTTCTCCTGCATAGTTGGTTACATAACGGCGTGGAGTCTGTAGCGATTGGATCAGATCTTATTCCTAAGCCACACCAACAGATTTTTTTTTTTTTTATGATATCAGTAGGCGGACGAGCAAATGGGCCACCTGATGGTAAGTGGTCACCACCGCCCATAGACAATGGCGTTGTAAGAAATATTAACCATTCCTTACATCACCAATGTGCCACCAACCTTGGTAACTAAGATGTTACGTCCCATGTGCCTGTAGTTACACTGGCTCACTCACCCTTCAAACCGGAACACAATAATACTGAGTACTGCTGTTTGGCGGTAGAATATCTGATGAGTGGGTGGTACCTACCCAGACGGGCTTGCACAAAGCCCTACCACCAAGATATTGTTTATTTATATAATTTCAAATAAAAAAATCGAAAATATAAACGGCTCAAATTCTTTCTCCGTTCTAACAAACTCAATTGCTACAGGTGTTCTGAAATAGCTTAACCTAACTTCGAAGCTAGATAAGCACTCGGTTAGTTAAAATTCTTGAACTAAGTTTTCTCAACGAAAACTTGTTCTAAACTTAGAGCATCCACTTCGAAGTTTATTCTTCGGGTTCAGTTGACGATGCATCGACCGTGTTTCGGAACTAGTTTAGTACCGTAATTTGTCTGCCTGTGTGAATTCTCAGAGATTATGTTCATTCACATATATTATCTCTTTGGAACGAATTTCTTTTACGTCGCTCGCATATCGTATACGGTTTTATATAATATTATTTAAACAATTTTTTTTATGATTACTTTAATTGACTAGGATTTTCTTTTAACAATTTTGACATTTCATAATTCTCAAACGTTTTTAAGTAATTTGATTGCGTATATTATTTTAAAACATAATGCTAAAATACTATGTAAAGATCAGTAAATCATTTTCTTTTTTCTCAATGGTGAAAAGATATCCAGGAAATAGATTAAATAAATCGAGCGTGACAGTACTGGAAGAGACAGCTGCGCCGGATGAACATCTTTATATTAGGTTTTGATAGATGCGTTCGCATAATGTGTAAAGAGTTCCAAAATATTTATGGTTGTTCTTCTATTATAAATGTATTATGAAGACTCCGCTTCAAGTAAACAGCAACGTCAAATAATTAACAATATTTAATATTTTTACATTACATTAGCAGCCTGTAAATTTCCCACTGCTGGGCTAAAGGCCTCCTCTCCCTTTGAGGAGAAGGTTTGAGCATATTCCACCACGCTGCTCCAATGCGGGTTTATTGTAAACTATATTAAATATAGACCATTAAATATAGTTTACAATACTTATTTTTCCAGTTTTTGTTACAATCATCCATTATCTTCCGCTTTTTAACCCAGATTAACAATTCCCTTGTCAAATTCAAAAATATCCTTCTTCTACTTTTATTTATAAAAATGTCAAACCAAAAAGTATTCATTACATTTATATAATTTGCGAATGTATGGGCTGAATTAGACCGATTTGACGACATGCTATCCGAAGTCGGCTAAAAACAAATACCTTTATAAGATCGCTCTCGCATCTGTCTCTCCGTCTGACAGTCTATTCCGAATAAGCTGGACCAATTTAGTCGAAATTTAGTTCTCAAATAGAGTTCGGTGACCCAATCACGGATGCAGAGCGTAAATAAACGAATTCAGATTTAAATGCATAAAAGATAATAAAAAAGATACGTGTGTGTTCCCGTACTTAGACGCATAGGCGCAAGAAAAATTGCTCTTCTTCGGCGTAATTAAAGACAATTTTATCATTGCATACACATTATTAATAATAATAAAATAATATTTATGGTAATGTTAAATGCAATTTGTTCTTTTTTCACCGTTATAATAACGCTAACATAAATTTGTAATAAAATAAACATTAATCAAATACATACGACGACGACATTTGACGATCTCCGTGGTCGATTAGTGTGTACACCGGTTTTCATGGGTACGCCACTCCGAGGTCCCGGGTTCGATTCCCGGCCGAGTCGATGTAGAAAAAGTTCATTATTTTTCTATGTTGTCCTGGGTCTGGGTGTTTGTGGTACCGTCGTTACTTCTGATTTTCCATAACACAAGTGCTTTAGATACTTACATTGGGATCAGAGTGATGTATGTGAAGTTGTCGAATATTTATTATTATTATTATTTATTATATAACATAAAATAAGTTCAGGTGTGAAGTTGTCTATTTTGAGCGACATGACACCTAATTGGAGGCTTAGCTATTGAGTTTATAAAGTAGTTCTTGTCAACGAAAATTGCGCGACATAAAATTCCCACTCTTATTTTTTCAAAACTTCAATAAATCCTATAATTTTCGAGAGCATGATCATGCAACTTATCAAGTAAGACTGTTCAATATGATAAATTGAAATATCTATATTTTATACGTTGAAAAATATATCGCTTAAATTATTATTGGCACAAAGGTATACTTATTTGGAGGAAAACCTTAATGAAATGATTAAATAAAATTATTACGGGACATGAAAAATATTCAAAATATGTTCCGAAAAACAAAAATGGAAATTCTTTTTCCCGCATATTTGCCTGTGTGTGTTGTATTAATGCGTCCCAAAAGAGCGAGTGTGGTTATACCACACGACAGAAGTGAATGTTGCATAATAAAAAAATGCAAAGCACGATTTTGATTTGACCTCAGACCAATTCAGAGGGAATCATGTTTTTGTATGCGAATATATTATGAATACTATCATCCTCTTTCAAAGGTCTGAAGAGTTTTATGTGTAAGACCATCCGTGAGGTAATGTTTTCAGACGCATGGGAGTGTAAACATTGCCGGCTACCGAGCTCTGGGCTGCTACTGATAATTTTGTGGCATTGATTGTGTGATGTGTGTGATTCTTTATTGACCCAAAAAGAGTTTGACTCCGACCTCGGTTAATACCCAACAGTCATGACTCGTGCGTTGACACGTAGCTTGGAGTTCTCCTCAGGACATATCATCCTAACCTAACCATTTTTTTTCACACAGTGGAATCCTTCCTAAAAATACTCTGGTAAGGATTTATCGGATTCCTACCCTCTAAATACCTGTATCGGCCGTCGCAGATGTTCGGAGATCGGAGAAGTTGCTGGATAATGTCGACATAACGTATCTCCTTTGGGGCTATGTTCCGTTCGTGACTTGGTGGATCTGTCCTCAGGGGCTGACGGTAATCTCCCTTCCCACTCCTCACTAGTGCATAATGCAACTCGAGGCCATTTTGGCTGCCTACCTCCTGAGGGCCGTCTGAAAAAGGACACACAACCTAGCTAACCAAGGAGGCAATAATTTTATATAACTGTGTTAGAATGAATAAGCTCTGCCATTCGCTGTATCTAATATGAGGAGAAATATCATAAAGTTGAGCCCCACCTTCATATATAGCTATGTATCCTTCAATGCGTATAAAATCGCGGGCATAACAGCTTGGATTTATATTCAAACAATAATAAATTAATTATGATACTTTATCATATCTACTACATAACGTGCAACTTAACGGCAAACATTATTCCTAAGATATGATCATGTGAGTGAGTTGTGTTAAATTCACAACAACGAAGGAACATCTTCAACAAAGAGAACTTGTTCGAAATTCAATGTTATAACAGAACTCGGCTTCGTTGTTTCGAGTAAACAATGAGTCTCGTTTCAATTACTAGTTTCAGTTCGTTATTTATGAATATTTATTTTTATGGTAAATCTGTTTACGTTAAGCTAAATTATTTTTGTGTCGTGATACTCCCCGTTCGGATGAAGTTGCTTCTGCTATATAATAAATCAATTAAGAACGTTCGAGAACAATTAAATGGCAAGAAAAAAATGATTTTTGAAGTCCTGTGTGAATTAAAAATAAGTTTAAATAATATTATATGAAATCGTATATAGTAGACAGAGACAGATAATGAGAGAGAACGAAAAAGGTAACCTGGAGGCATGTGGCCTTTTCCATAAGTGACGATGCCTGCCAGTTAACTCTACGGCCAGCCTTAAAAAACTTCTTTCCAAAAGTTTATTATCGTTACATTGGCTCACTATATGTCTGAGGCAAACCTAAAACTATATGCCAAATTATTGGATTATAATTTACATATAACATAAAATCACTTCGTATTTTTATTTGACGTATAACACCAAGTTCCAAAAAATGGCAACATTATAGTTTTGCGGTCGAGACCATATATGTATGCAGGCGAATCAAACGTTAGCGCGATTCAGAAACCAGCCCCGTCACACAAAATTTCAGTGCAAACGTTTAATGTATTTTTTACGGTTTGACAAATAAAAAATGCGTATAAACTGGGTAAACATTGAGTTTTAACGCATTTAATTTTTATTGTAAACTCAGGCTCGCTGTCAACTTAATGAAACTATTTTAAAACCTTCTCCTTAACAGAATATTACCGCCGAGCATTGGGATATGACAAAAATATAACTAAAAATAAAGGAGGGAGCAGCGAAATAAACAAAGCGTTGTTTTCGACAGAACCCACGAATCTTTCACGCACAATATCTTGTACGTTCCAAAACCGTTAAATGTAATATTGCGTTCATATAAAAATATTAATATCTTGATTTACGACAAAGCGAAATACACAAGCTGACATTGATTACGTCTCATGTATATTCTCAGTAAATAATGTTAAGCCCGATTGAATATTCAACAAAGGATGTTATATATGAATGACAGAGATGTTACTGCCCGATACCGGAAACAGTTCAGGGCTTCATAAGCAAATATTGTAGGTATAATACAATAAATACATATTTTTTTTATGAAATAGGTAGCTTGGGCAAATGGGCCACATGATGGTAAGTGGTTACCACCGCCCATAGACAATATCGCTGTAAGAAATGTTAACCTTACATCGCCAATATGCCAATAAAATTGGGAGCTAAGAGGTTATGTCCCTTGTGCCTGTAGTTACACTGGCTCCCTCACCCTTCAAACCGGTACACAACAATACTGAGTACTACAGTTTGGCGGTACAAATTTCGATGAGTGGGTCATACCTGCCCAGACGGTATTGTACAAAGCCCAAGAGAAGAACTTGATTTAAGTTTTGTCATATTACACATTAAATAAAGACGCTATGACATAGTATATCCAATCAAGTGAATTAAATGTTTATTATACAGATATAAAGGTAGACGGAATAAGATTAGAGGATGCAATATATTGTAAAAATTGGTAATCATTACACTTCTTGTATCTGCCTGTAAATATCCCAATGTTGGGCTAAGGCCATCTCACCCTTTGAGGAGAACATTTGGAGCTTATACCACCACGCTGCTCTAATGTGGGCTTTTTGGATACATTGAGGCAACCTTCCTTGAACGTTGAGCTCAAGATAAACTATATACACAAATTAAGCACATGAACATTCAGTGGTGCTTTTCTGGGTTTGAACGTGCCATTATGGATAAATACGCACCCGATCTTACCACTGGGCCATCTCGACTTATCATTGTTCAATATTGTAATTCTCGTTATAAAAATTACGTAAAAAGTATAGTACGAAAATCTCCCGTGACTCGAAAACTTTCGGATTGACAACGTAAAGTTCGTAATCGGGTTCAGATCCCTGCTAAAGAGATTACACCCCACGTCACGTCCAGCTGAAGCTTTTAGGAACTATGAGGAAAACATGTTAAAAGTTCCGTGTTTTAGTTCTTAGATAGAAAAAGTTCTGAATATGTGGTACCTGATAAAACTGAAGACTTACTCACACACAAATTGTGTTTATGTAATGTTATCATACAAAGTTTTGTATACAAAGAAAATTCGTGTACCTGTACGCGCGTTAAGGTACGCGTTCATAGTACAAGTTTTATTATTAATTTAAAAGATTTTAAACATGTTAATTTCAGTGTAAGATTTTAAACATGTTAATTTCAGTGTTTTTGCACACATATATCTTTATCTATTAATTTTCGACAAATGTATAATTATATATTACTGTTTTTCTTAACTAATTTCGTAGTATATATTTCACTTGTAGGGTTTAGTGCAAGCCACCACCCACTCATATATTTTTCAGCCAAACAGCAATACTTAATACTGTGGTGTTCCGCCTTGTGAGTCCGCAATGTAACTACAATAACAAGAGACATAATCTTAGGTTGGCGACGCTTTGTCTATTGGAGGTGGTGACCACTTACCTTAGGTGGTAGATGGTCCAATTGCCTTTCTAACTCAAGAGTAAATATGAAATTGAATAAAATTTGTTTTAGTACGAAACAACAAAGTTATTAAACAAATCACGAATAGTAGGAGTAGTAGTATAATACATATGAATACTTACTTGGTTTATATTTACCCGATAGATGGCGCTGATCGGGAAGTACATAAAATTCTTACGTCACCCGAACGTAATCAGCACTGGTGATTAGTGCAGATCCAACATTTAACTAGAATGTAAATAATTCATTCAATACGTAATATCAGAAATTTAATTTTGATAGTATTTTTAAAGTAAATGAATATCAACAAAAAACAATTCAACTATATAAAGTTAACTATATAAAAATGTTTCTGGCTCCAAAGATCAGCGTAAAAGTGTCGCACGTTCAATTTAGTTATTTAGCATCTAAACAGAGACATAAACAAATAAAAAAAACACAATATACTCGATGAATGGCATTAAAATAGTTTTAATTTTTATTTTAACTATCATTCATTAAAAAGTAATTAATTAAAGTCGATTAAATGAACTAATTAAAACGATGACACAATCCTCATTATTACTGTTAGCCTTTATTGATAATCTGACGTAACATTTATTCGTGATTTAAAATTATTGAATACGCGAAAAAATAATTTTTGGGAAAATCAAGAACTATTACAGTATATTTCCACAAACTCGCGTTGGAGCTGAACAAACAGCTTGGTGGAGTGGGTTCCCAAGCTCCTCAAAAGGGTGAGGAGGCCTTAGCCCAAAAGTGGGACAAATATAGACTGTTATAATTTGACTTAAATCAAACTAATTTAACAATAACATTTTAATTTGAAGACAAAAGCAATACACGTGATAATGTGGATAAACATAAAAACCTACAAAACAGTATTTCAGGTGTAATTACTTACGACCTTATGCAAACGTAAAATGATAACAAGTAAGTACAATAAAGCTTAAACGAAAAAGACAAACGACCAGCCCGTAATAAGTGGTATCTGTCACATTGAACATTAGCACTTAGCTTGCTTCGCAAATGCACCGCAAACCGGCGGACATAATTTTATCCTTAGTGTCTTTTTGTCAGGAAAAATTGTCTCAGAGAGCTTTGGAAACATTTTCTTATATAAGATTCTTACTAACCAAACTTTTAATGGTTTTAATTTATAATCAACTATTTGTCGCTCTTCGCTCGCGTTTTAAGGGCTTGTCGGCAATTGTTAGGCTATGCCCTTGTAATTCAAGCTTGCTTGCAAATTGCATCAAATTAGGTTCAGTCGTTCGGCCGTGAAAGAGTAACAGGCAGACAGACTGAGAGTTACTTTCATATTTATAATTTTTGTATATATGTTGCAAGTGTCTTTCGAATACGTAATGGACCCTTTAGGTGGGACATTATCCAACCTTAATAGTTTTCTCATAAGTGAACTGATGAATGAGAGCCGAGATTGCCCAGTGGTTAGAACGCGTGCATCCTAACCAATGATTTCGGGTTCAAACCCAAGCAGGCACCACTGAATTTCCGTGTGCTTAATTTGTGCTTATAATTCATCTCGTGCTCGGCGGTTAAGGAAAACGTCGTGAGGAAACCTGCATGTGTCTAATTTCAACGAAATTCTGCCACATGTGTATTCCACCAACCCGCATTGGAGCAGCGTGGTGGAATTTGCTCCATACCTTCTCCTCAAAGGGAGAGGAGGCCTTAATCCAGCAGTGGTAAATTTACAGGCTTCTAATGTAAAAAAAATTAAAGATGAACACTCCTCTTTAGTCTTTATTTAAATTAGATTAAAATTAACGGATTGCAGCTTATGCCCGCATTAATTACGGTCATTTGTTAGTATGCCAGACGTTTATAAAGATATATTTTCTCTTACCATACTGAGTAACGTAGACGCTTAAATACTTTTTATATAGTTTAAATAAACTCATATCTAAAGCACCGTCGCACTTAAATTGGCTTTAAAATTTTCTTCGCTCACATTCTAATATTAAAAAACGGAACGTTCTTTTTATGAACTACTAACTGGCCCACAGATAAAACAATAAATGATTCAGTGATAATCTACAAACAAAAAAATGTGAAAAAGATTTTCCATTCGAGACTTTTCCATTCTATATTTGAAATTTAAATTAAATTTGCATAGCATCCGACGGCCATTAGTGTTATTGGAATATTTAAAATTCAATTACATATTCCTACTACTGATAAATCACGATTGAAGTTTTATTCCGGAAATTAATAATTATTAATAATTATCCAATGGTTCAGTGCAAGTAACCATCAGCTGTGCGGTTCTGTAAGAATTCACTTCGTATCTCACTCGTGAAATGTTGACGGGACGTGTTACGGGTTACGTAAAATATACTTCATTTTTAAGATCTTCTGCTGTCGAATAGCAAGACTTAGTATTGTTACGTTAATGAAACTACAGACACGAGGAACCTCTTATCTCTCAAGGTTGGTGGCATTGGTTATGTAAGGATTTTTTAATACTTCTTACAGCATCTATGGGTGGTGGTTACTACTTACCATCAAGTAAACCATTTGCCCGTTCGCCTACCTATATTGTAACAAAAGGATCATCGTCGTTTATTTATAAGTTACATTTCATTACAAAGATTACAATTAACATACATAACATAATCAGCCTGTAAATTTCCCACTGATGGGCTAAGGCCTCCTCTCCCGTCGAGGAGAAGGTATGGAGCATATTCCACCACGCTGCTCCAATGCGGGTTGGTGGAATACACATGTGGCAGAATTTCGTTGAAATTAGACACATGCAGGTTTCCTCACGATGTTTTCCTTCACCGCCGAGCACGAGATGAATTATAAACACAAATTAAGCACATGAAAATTCAGTGGTGCCTGCCTGGGTTTGAACCCGAAATCATCGGTTAAGATGCACGCGTTCTAACCACTGGGCCATCTCGGCTCTCAAGATTACAATTATTATGTTCCAATTGAATCCGATGCACAAACCATTACCTCAAATTTTACCTCCTCAAAGGGTGAAGAAAAAAAAGTTACTATTGTCCTTTCCAGGACTCAGACTATCTCTAAACCAAATATCATCTATTTCGGTTAACTGGTTTGAGTGTGACGTGTTAACAGACCGAGCTACTTACGCATTTACAGTTTTAGTGTAGATTCATTTTTGATATAAAATGTTATAATTTAAATTAAATTCAGACGTATATCTGTGTGTTCTATATGCTAATATTTTCTAGAGATCATCTCTATTATATTCCTCATAACATAGTAAAGTTCACATTTATTCATGAATATTTTGATGACATTTGTTGACTAACTCTAAATAAATCGAGACTCCTGAGAGACTTCATGACGTTGTTTGCGTAAATGGATAATTTTTTTATGTAGGTAGGCGGACTGTTATATGGGCGACTTAGTGGTATATGACCACAAGTGAACATTCGTACTGTAAGAAATGTTAACCATTCCAATGCGTCATCAACCTAGGGAACTAAGATGTTATGTCCCCGTGTAGTTAGTCTAGCTAATTCACCCTTCAAACCGGAACAAAGCAATAGTAAATGTTACTGTTTGGCGGTAGAATTTCTAATGAGCGGGTGGTGTCAACCCAAACCATAACACTAAGTAAAGTATTTCTAAATAATGTAAGATAATAATTTATTTCATATACTTCTGAATAAAACTCAGCGACATTGTGTATTTATTAATATAAACTCGTAATAACAATAAGAGAAAGCTTTAAAACTATACGTATATGCATGTGTGTGTCTATGTATGCGTGTATATATGATTTGTATGTAACTTATGATTATTTGTCTTTCTTATAACAATCATATTAATACTGTTTTTTTTTTTAACAAAAATATTGATACTTTTTTATTCAATACATAGCACGTAAAGTTCCTTTCACACCTGCTGACTTCTTATTCATGTCACGACATGCTTAGCATAAGACGAGGTTGAAGACAAGCCTGTTATTACCTTTTTATTCAGTTAGGATAAATCTTAAACCTAGAATATTTCTTTATATGTCTAGAGGTTCGTTCAAGGATATATTATTCAAACATATTTTTGTAATATACAAAAACCAATGTAGGCGAAGGCATTTCACAAAACAGCCACAAATAATTTAGTTTAATTAAATCAAATCAAATGATTTGCCACTCATAATACAAATTATTAAATTTTTTTATTTTTAAATTTCGATTGTGATCCTAATCAAAATAATAGGTAGACGCATTAGGACATACCGGCTAAAGGCATGGATAATACTACCATGAAGATTTGTTCATTTATTAAAAAATATACTTTTTTTGCATAGCCTGAAATAATTTTGAGTAAGTCTGGGTGCTTTAGCAACAGACCCCTTACTCTTCGGCTATTTATTCTTTAAACAGCACTACCTTTTATTACTGTGTCCCGTTTTCAAGATGGATCGAGACAGATCATTACGAGGGACAACATCTTGGAAACTATAGTTGGCAGCGAAAATATTACACAGTACACTGTATATATTTCTCACTGCCAATAACGTATAATCAAAGATATCCTGTATACCATGAAGCCTTCACATTTGTCAACCTACTATCTCATAGAATAAAATATACTTAATAATATCATCATCTTGTGTAATGTATGCTAATTAAAATAAAAGGTATGAGTGCCGAGGTACTTACGAGAATTGATGTGTGAATAAGTATTACGCTTACTCGTCTGACGCTCGAAATCTCAGTTACCGAGTACCGACAATTAAGATATTAACACATAAAAATACTGGTAAGGACCTGCGCTAATATAACCTGATTGATTCGTGCCTTGATCTTTCTTCTCGGTAGAATCCACATTCCGAACCGGTGGTAGCTTCACTTAATATAGTTTGTAAAATGACGATTCAAAAGTGCTCGCGAAAGCATACTTAAATAAAGTATATTTTGATTTTGATTCTGTCATCACAGAAGGTCCAGGAAAAATAGATACCAATATTACAATTTTTAATTTTAATTTAAAGATGTAGACGAAACTGCGACAAGATACTCAATAGTAACTCTTTTCTAATTAAATTTCATAGATATGTTATTATAAATACAATTAAATGATTATTATGTAAATGAAACGGCTGAGTTACACTTTATATCCAAGTTTAAATGAAATCACGTGAACTTTCGAGTCATGTTAAAGATTCGTCGACGAACCGTATAAAAGATAATATGCTGTACTTTAAAAGGTACACGTATTTCTGTAAGCCTTCTACTCTCGTAAGCATACTGCGGATTTATAAACGGATCTTTCTTAAATCCAGAGTGAAACTGCAGTGGATTTGTGAAATCTTTTAAACTTACTGATTCGATGTTTAAAAGTACGTTTGACGTTCAAATTCAATATTTTATAACAAAAGAAATATACGATGCAAATATAATATAAGATCAAATATATAGATTGCAACGCAAAAACTCGATCGTGGGGCACGTACTTCTGACTTTTCAAAGTTGTGTTATCTTTAACCAGTACTGGGCTAGCGCACTATGTTATTAATTAAGTACTTACGATGGTTTGTATGACTATATTTTAAAACGAAAGAAACCTTATGATTAAGTACAACCAACTCCATTTAAATTATTTAGTGCCGAATATGACAAAAAATATTATAGTCACATCACTAGCTTAAATAAATGCTAGCCTAATAAATCTACACATGACTGTTAAGAAAATTTAAAATTGCATCGTTTATTGATTTTCATAACAGACAGAGTTACTTTCGAATTTATAATATTAGTGAATATTAATGATAAATACCAAGCTTATGTATATACCTACAAGGTTTTCGTGATTTTTATGCTTAAATATGTTTTTTTAATATTGTTAAAAAAGCGTAGCAGTTATTATTATATACTCCGTCTCTGTGCCAAATAACATTCAAATCCATTTAGCCGTTCTGGCGATTTAGTATCAAGCCTCCACACAATCATTCGCATTTATAAAATATGAGTAAGATTCATTTATTTTCTTTGTTTGTCTTGACAAGATTGCCTCTCCAAACATTTTAATATCGTCTGTCCTTCTCTTTACCTTTATACTCAAACCTCTTTGTAATTGTCTAGTTAATTTCTCGTCAATACGAGAAGCAGCAACCAATTTATACACGGCTGCTGTAGCATCAGTGCAACTACGTTCCGATAAAGTTTCATTTATTCCTTTGAGAACGTCTTGAAAAATTTTCTATACATTTTAAACAAGACTGGTAGTTTAAAATTTTTATAAATTAACACTGTAACCAGATCCCGTCTGGCGTGCAGCCAAAGTACAGTTATGTTTGCACTTTACAATAACGTTAACTACAATTTTTCCTACATTTTATATTGTACAAGCTAATGGCCGCGACTCGCCTTAAGAATAATACCTTGCAGTAATATACGAAGCCGAGATCACCTAGTGGTTAGATGAAGTGGTGCTTAATCAACGATAGCGCGTTCGATGCATAGAATACCCCTGTAAATGTTCCTACGTTTATTTGTGTTAATAATTATGCCTGTGCTCGTGAAAGATGTAAGGGTAATTTTTTTTATAATTTAGGTAGCGAGACGGGAAAATGGGCCATCTAATTTTAAGTGCCATTAACTTTGGCCCTGTAAAAAACATTAACCATTCTTTACATCCAAATAACCACCAACCCTTGATGAAATGTCCCTTGGGGCTGTAGTTAAAGCTCACTTACCCTTCAAACGGAACACAATAGGAAATATTGCTGTTTGATAATATCTGATGAGTTGGTGATACCCACTCAGACGGGCTCGCACAAAGCCTGACTACCAGGTTAATATATTTATTTAATTTATGATTGTCCAACAGATGATACACATTAAATAAGACAATGTGAGGGTTACAAGTTGTGTGCTCCTTCAATTATAGGAGACGTGCACTGTTAAGCAAAAATACTTAAATACAGTTAAGATGAAAAGTGAAACAATAATATTTAGCTGTAAAAGTCAAATATAACAGACATATACCCGTCTGAAGTTACTCAGTTTGCTAATAATTTATGATGTTATTTCTACAACAAAAAGAGATATACTTATAGTTATAGTTATATCAACACGAGATACTTAAGCCTTTTTAGTTTTGTATGATCTAGTTTACATTCAGACCTATTAATTTTGATACATTTTATAATGAAAATAATAATTGTATTCTAGTTAAACTCCCTCAGGAAGCATCGTTTGGACGAGTAAAATGACCAGAATTTAAAAATGTTAAGGATTTTAAATAGAATATTTTTGTTAAAAATCTTGAATCTTGAAGCAAGCGATTATATTCCATGTAGCATAAAAATTAAGGTTCAATTTTAAAGTGCTATCTGGTAATCACATAATTATATATATTAGCTATTTATGAGATAACATAATTATATTATAAAAGCTTTTAATAGTAATATACTAAAGGTCTATGGATGATGAGGTGTGGGGCTGCAATGCGTTAGTAAATATAATCTCCGTTTTCTCGGAACGTGCTTCGGATGTAAGGTGTTACTCCATACGAAGCACGTCCAGCGCAGCCACTGCAACATCTAAAAGGCTAATTAGCTAAAATGCTACGCCATCTTCTCTTTTTTAAGAAATGAATGTAGATATTCAGAGCATATAAAAACCATTTTCACTCCAACAAGATTTATCGTTATCTGGATCTTTCTTATCTGTTTAATATATTTTAAAATCTTTATGTTTTATATTAAAGTAAAAGAACATTCTGCAAAGGTCCCTCTGGGGAAAGGATTCCTCTCCCTTTGAGACGAAGGCTTTTTTCAAACACGCTACTCTAATGCGATTTGGTGGATACGCATGTGGTTAAATTTAATTGAAATGAGACATTTTACTCACGATTTATTTTTTCATCGCCGAGCACGAGATGAATTATGTTCCCAAATTAAGCACATGAATTAGTTCAGCTTAGCAGATGGTATTAAATACATGTGCCGAGTTTTGTAACTCCTTTTTTTGTCAGCCCCTACCTCATCTCCTCCTCAGGGTGGATCTTTGGTACCATATATGTAAGCCTATAAATTATTTTATATAAAATATTTATAAATAATCATTTAAGGTTGTATAGCTTTTAGCTATTGAGTTATATTCAATCACAGAATTATATAAATGTGATGAATACTTTTTGGTTTGACATTTTTATAATAAAAGTAGAGGAAGAATATTTTTGAATTTGACATGGGAATTGTGAATCTGCATTGAAAAGCGGAAGATAATGGATGATTGTAATAAAAACTGGAAAAATAAATATTGTAAACTATATTAAATATTGTTAATTATTTGACGTTCCTATTTACTTGAAGCTGGGTATTCATATAGATGACGCTTTTATCATCTTCCTTGAGCGGACCTATCATAACCCCATATTGTCACCTAAACCTTCTCGCTGGGAGGTCTTACTTAACGGAATACTGGGTCTCTCCTCGTCCTTTATCTTCCTTTGTTTTTTATATACTCACTTCATATACACCTAAAATAATAAAAACAAACTTTCCTTCACAATTATAACAAATCACTATAACATTTATGCCATGTCAAAAATTTACTTGTTTAATAAACCTCGTAATACATAAATTTGTTTTACTTTGAATAACATTATTTTGATAATAAAACAATGAATAATAAAGGGGCCGTAATTAATCATTATAATAATGGTAGGTCATTTTATCGTATCGAATAGCAAATTACATTATCGCGAGTATATGTTACTGGTTTGCTTTTGGTACTAATTGGAAACACAACAATGAAACTTCCAATCTTGTTCATACACGTTTTCTAGCTAGTATTTAGTTACCGCTTTGTCTCTTTTTGTCATCATTCGTTTGAAATTCGAGAGAAGAAGACAGAACATCATTGAACTGATGATTCTCTAAGCTGATAATCATGATGATGATCTTCTAATCGATTTCGGTCGCGGTGGTTAATATCAAGGAAACCAAGCCAACTAAGCGGGTCGTATTATAATGCGTATGTGTGCGTGAACAAAGATAAACTCTCTATTCCGTCAATTTAATAATCAGTTAAGAAAGCAAGACCGACACGACCGAAAATATTTTAGGTGCAGGCCAAACGTGCTTTGCGAGGAACGGGCACTCCCGTTCCTATAACACTTAAAACAAATAGACTCCGGATTTTTGCTATGAATATATTTTCGACAGAAAAACCCAATAACGTTTTTTGGGCTTAACTGGGAGCCAATTAGATTGTGTTCTGAAGCACACCACCCACTTGACCAACGAGGCAGTCAAAACTTTCCCAAGCCTACATAAGTAGGTAAATTCGTAAGTGCAGTTATGATTCATGAGTTTATTTTTAATGCTATGTAAGTGATGCTTGTCGATTTCGGTTTCGGTGACCGTACTCAAGGGGGACGAGCTAACTGCGTAGGACAGATTAGTGCACTCAGATTATATCATACATATCATATCAGTACAAGACATAACAAATTTATATTATAAATTCAATGACTTCGAAGACGACACATCATTTTTTTTTAATTATTTGATGTACAGAAGTTTCATAATATATATATTCATATGTATAAAAGCGAAATATCACTCACTTATTAATCAAGAAATCTCAGAAACTATAACATCTACAAATTTGAAATTTCGCTGGTAGGTTCGTTACAGGGAGAAGACATTCGTTAAGAACGGATTTTACGAAACTCGGGTGGAGTTACTAAGGGGGTAAAACGGTGTTTGAGGTGGTGTTCTATGAAAGTCGTATGTTTTTGAAGTTATGAGGGACTTGCAATTAAAAATGTATGCTCTATAGATGATGTGGAGGTGTTCTTATGTGTCTTTAGAAATAAATCCTACTGATGATTTTCGTTGTCTTGTTGTAAAAGTGCAAACACGCATTTTCTCCACATGCTACTATGGACTACTGCTACATGCTGCTTGGCGGTGACATTGATAATAAGTGAGTGGTACCTACCCAGACGGGTTTGCACAGCACCCTACCACCAAATAAACAAAATATACATGATATATTAAACTTATTGTAATTTATCTTGCATCTATATTATTATTGATACAATCTGACAGCATATTTCACAATGTAGTAGTATTTCAAATAAAGTCGATAAATCTGATTCTCCTTTCAAACGCATTGTGCTTAGCGGAAATAAGCTATAAGCTAAACATATTCTCTAAGTGGAGGAGGCCATTGCCGGCGAAGATTAACGGGCTGTTACTAAAAGCATTTTATAATGGGTCACTAGAGAACGGTACAGACTCCATGGTAACCAGAACTGCTGAAACAAGAATGAATCGTGTACAATGACAGGAAAGAGACGCCCAATCTTTTTTATGCCACATTGAAACTTTCAATACTACTTCAACATGACTTTTTTTAACTATGATAAATGGTCACCATCGCCCACAGACTGACTGCGGGAAATATTAACCATTCCTTACACCGTCTATGTGCCACCAACCTTGAGAATTAAGATGTAATGTCCCTCGTGCTTGTAGTTACACTGCCTTAATCACCTCTCAAACCGAACATAACAATACTGAGTACTGTCTTGTGGCGGTAGAATATCTGATGAGTGGTTGATACTTATCATGACCTACCGCCTAGAAAACTTAACTTTAAGACCTTAACGTGACTCATCTTCTAAAGTTTCATTTCACAATCTTTGCATAACCGTACTATAGGAACTTTAGTGACGCTAGTAAGCATATCATAAAGAAAATATGTCATCTTTGATAAAACCATAAAAATATATGAATATACGCAAAGAATATTACAGGCAGCTTCGAAACGCGTACGTTTTACGTCAAACACATTTACAAAGTAATACTCCCGAAGGATATCTAAAACCGCAATGCGGTTGGAATCGGTTACAATTAAATCCTTATACAAATATAATTTCCAAAACGACTTCACTGATGAGTTTTGATTCTTTTTTAATCTTTAAAATAGTTAAGCAAACTGATACATCCATCTGATGGTAAGTGGTCACCACTGTCTAATCATTGGCATTGTAAAAATATTATTAACTTACGTTACCACACACCAACCTTGGGATCTAAGACATTGTGACCGTTGAATCTCTAGTCACACCGGCTCTCTCACACTTCAAACCGGAACACAACAATACTAATTGCTATTTGAAATGATTGCACCAAAACCAACAACCAAGTAAATGTTTTATATATGTTATTAATATATTATTGTTAATGTACCATACTTGGTCACATAATCATAGCATAATATGTTGGCTTAGTACCAAAAAATCACAAAATATAAATCCGATACGCCGTGGCCGCGTTATTAATACATTTTATATTCAAAGCGTCGACTTGGTTATTATTTTAAAATAATACAAAAGCATAAAAATGTATCTCGATAAGCCTCAAGGGTACACGGGCTGTCTAGCAGTAAACGAACGTGGACGTTCCTGATTCGTTTCGGACCCCTTAGGCTTTTTTCATCTGCACTCCTGACATAAGCTTTACGTTTAGTAGAAGGGAAAAATAGGAATATTAGTATTTGCAAAGGCTAGGATTTTATATTTTTAAACTTACTATTTTTACTTAGTTGTAAATGTGGAAGGAAAACAAACAGTGTGGAATGGGGGAAATTTTGGCGAAAGTTCGTCCATCAATCAAACACGGATTAGGAATTAGGATCGACACCATAGATAAAGAAACCACAGCTATTTTGTACAAAAAAAGTCAGACTTTGAAAAGCAATACAAAGAAAATAAAAAGTAATATAATAAAGTATACAATTTTTTAATAATTTGTAAATCAAATAAATGAACGTAACTCTCTCTGTCTGTTGCACTTTCACGGTCAAACAGAAATGTATTTAAGGAAATTTATTGTGAAGCAAGCTTGTACTCCAGGGAAGGACTACTTTTTTATGCCTAGCAGCACCTGGCTACCAACTCTAAAACACGAGCAAAGCCGTGATTGACAACTAGTTTTTTATATAAAGAAAAATGTTTGCTCAGTAAAATTGTTACATTAGTCATAACACCGAGGTAATACCATTTGTGTCTTCTACCAGATATACATAATATAAACAATAATATATAGATAATGTACACATATATAAACAGACAGGATAACAAGATCCATAGTCAATAGTCAAATCAATCAATGTAGTCAGGTAGGAAGTACAAAAAACCGTGAGAGAAAAATCATATGCTACGTTAAAATGATAATAATTTTATTAAAGTTTTTACGTAGAGTTGTTACGATAATAGCGCGTGCCCGACGGGGAAGAAAAACATTGTTAGGATATGCTTTTATAGCGGCCCCTTAGGATAATTAAATAATTTAATTTAATGCCGTTATTTTATATTAAGGTAAATATATGTATATATTTGCATACGGTTTATAGTTGCTATAAAAAAAAACAACTAAAAAAAACTTGGATATACTCGTAAACTTTTTCACTGCCAATCTGGTGCCATTACACAGTTTTGGTGGATTAATATTTCGCAATAATATAATTAAAGAACCAACTTTCAGATTTAAGCAGTGCGGTGCCATACCAGCCGATATACATATCAACGATGTACTGATGACATAGTTCACCACATCTCAAGATATACTTTTGTGCTTGTGGACGAACCATCAATCGATACGAATAAAAATTCATGGCACTAAATTTTTTCTGCATATGTAGACCTGAAAATAAATACAAAATGTGACTTTGGAAAATGAAAATGTCAACACACAGAAAATAGGATAATTATTTACCGGTTTGTGGAGCAGTCATTGGTATATTGATATGGTAGCCATCGTCACTTCTCCAATGCAATATTGGGTATTGGAATGCAACATAACTACGATGAAGTTCCGAAACACGTTGTAATTCCTCATTTCTGCGATGAAGTACAATATCACGGGATTGACATTGATCCCCAACAATTGCAACTTCATCAATCGTCGGTGCATTGAATCGCCTGGCATGCTCTCCAAAAGGTATTCTATTAGCCCTTATTACGATTTTGTTATTATCAGATGGCATACGATCGAGAGCAATTTTAAACAATTGAACTAATGCGTTATGCTGATGGAAAAACCATTGTAGCTCTCGAATAATTTCTCGTCTTATATTAAAAACAATTGTACAACGTTGATCCAATTCACGATTTTCATCATTCACTCATCAGATTAAGATTGATATAAATATGGGACAGTCCAGTTGAAGTATTTACCTTAAACGTCGGCATGAAAATATCTCTAAAAAATTTAATAGCACCAAAATAAGTCATTTGAAATGCCGAATTGTATTGTTGAATATGGCTCAAAAATGCTTCGATGTTTGAGATGTCCCAAATATTAATGAATATAATGGTTCGGGTGGAATTTCTAATGCTGGCAATCTAACTTTGCCATTAGCACAACACATGACGGGCGTTTCACATTTCAATTCAATGTGGACATATTACGTCCATCATTCCAATGTATCTGTACATACTATAATCAATCTGACTGTTGTAATTAAAAACAGCACACATCGTTTCAGTCAAAGTAGCACGACGTATTCGTGATCGCCGTGGAAGATTCAGTACAGGCACAGGTCAGCAGATCTATTTCGTGCACTACGTTCACGCTGCGATACATTAGCTTGTGTGCGTTCATCTGCAGTCTGTGATCGTCTTTGTGATGTCACATAATTTGTATTACGCGTTCGCCGACCTATATTTGCTCGTCTGGCTCGTGGCATTGATCCTTCATCCTTCATATACAAAAGAAAAAATTAAATTGAAAACAAATTGCCACATTAATAGTGGTGTATCAGTATTTATACACGTGTGTCTGGAAATACACGCGATGAAATATTGGTGGTTATTTTCCCGCAAGATTCAGTTTCGCGTAAAAATAAAAATACAAAAGGTATTGACTACTAAATCAATACTTTGCAGGAAAACAACCGACAAAATTTCACCCTGTACCTATATAACTGCATTCGTTGTCAATGTATAAAAAAATGTCAATAAAAAAATCCTTTTAATTTGACAGACAATTCTCCGTCTAAAAAATCTCCATTAACAAAATGACCCGCCATTTATTGAAATCATTTGTTACAAAAAATGAAGAACCACTCGACCGATTTTGTGCAAACTTCACATAAACCATCTACTAAATAGTCCGAACAAACCCTGAAAATTTGGTTTGGATAGATGAGCCCGTTCTTGAGTTATAAAGTGACACCGAAAAATGCCACTTATTTTATATAAATAAGATATCATTTTCTTCATATAAAGTCGCAGAATTGTTCAATCTTTACGACCTTATAAATATTTTATAATAAATTACGAGCAACAGTTTTTATGGGTATGTTAATAAAAAAAAGCCATAACAGATTCAATGACTGAGAATCGTACAAGTTAAATTACAGGACATTTATTGAAGAAAAATGAGTTTAAAGACGTATCGTAACAAATAATGAAAGATTTTGGAGTACCTTTCAAATTACTCATTCCTAAAAAACCTATATCAGTATTGAATATATTTATTTATTAGTAACAGTTTAGTTTATCTATTTTGAAGCAATTGCATGTATCAAACTTCCAAGCTTCATTGCTTTAATTTATTTATATGAGTAAACAGGCTATCTAATGGTAAGTGGTAACCCAAACATAATAGCAGTTATATATCAACTATTCCCAAACTGCTATTTCGCCGCTAACAATAGGATGTATAAGGCATTATATGCCTTATGCCTGTAATAACACTAGCTCCAAACCGGAACATTGCAATACAGAGTATATTGGCTTTTGTGTTCTATCACCACTTAAACTATACAAATATTAGTTCTTATTAGAGTTTAAGGAAATTGCTTCAACAAAAAGTCGTTTATATGACTGCCCAGTATTAGTAGTTTAGTTGATTTTTTTTATTGTAATACATGTGTTACCTTCATACCGAGCCGAGATGGCCCAGTGGTTAAAACGCGTACATCTTAACCGATGATTGACCCCCGTTATGATGAAACCCAGTCACGCTCCACTGAATTTTCATAATTTAATGTTATGCTTTTTTGTGTTTATAACTCATCTCGTACTCGGCGGTGAAGGAAAACATCGTGAAGAAGCATGCAAGAAACCTGTACCAACCCGTATTGGAGCAGCGTGGTGGAATATGATCGTAAACTTCTCCTCAAAGGACGAGGGGCCATTGCCCAGCATTGGGATATTTACAGGCTGTACATGTTGGTTGTTGTTACCTACATAGTTGAATTGGTAATTAGGATAAAATCTTAACAAATATAAAGAAATTTGCTCAGAAACACAAAGTGTGTTTTCATATACTCAATTATTTCGTGAGGAAACTTCAATGTGTCCAAATTGTACACCTTTATCCAACGGATGTGAACTGGAGTATTTTGGAAAAATTTGCTCGTGTCCTCTAAAAGTGGAAAAGATTTGTCCAGCAGTGAAACATATTGATACAAAAAAAATGCCATAAATATTTATGACGAGAGTTTTTGTTTCCAGCTATGTCGTTAAAACTTCCGTCAAAAATCTTTCTAATAATATACATGATATAAGCACTTTAAATAGTTTTATATAAAGTATAGTCGCAGAGCGTACGCACGTTCTCGAAGTCTTGTCCGTCGCAATGCGGCTGCTATCTATTACATTTCAACAACTTTGATTCATAGAAAATTTAAAGAGAAAACTCGTCCTGAATTCTAAGAAATATTACGAAAAAGCGAGTTTATGTCGACTTTGCACTACAACGGCAACCTAAATAAAAAGTTAACCTTTTAAGTTATAAAGCAGCTTTTACCCATTCTGCTCCATTTGTTTTGTGGGTGATCATTACAGAACTAAGTGTGTTTCCTTTGGGAAATCTTCTTATTTTCCTTATAATATATTCACCTAATGTTTAAAGGTGTTCTGAGTTTAAAGTTTATTTCTTTTATTAAAATAATTTGTGCAGCCAATAACAACTCGCTTATCAACTCATAACGCTTATTGATAACATAATCCCACAATTATACCTTTAATTATAGTACTTAAAATCAAAATCAAAATATTCTTTATTCAAGTAGGCTTTTACAAGCACTTTTGAATCGTCATTTAACAAACTATTTAAAGCTATCACCGGTTCGGAATGTAGATTCTACCGAGAAGAACCGGCAAGAAACTCAGTAGTTACTCTTTTTCAACATCTATTTAATTTATACTAATATTATAAATGCGAAAGTAACTCCGTCTGTGTAAAATTCTTTCCTGGCCAATCCACCCAGCTGACTTGACGAAACTTCATAAGAAGCAATCATGAACCTCAAGGAAAGACATGGGGTACTTTTTCAGGCCTTTTTCTAACGACTAAAAACTAGTATCATAATATAACTATAAAGACGTGAGTTTAATTTTTTCATTTATTCAGATGTTGTGTTTTTTTTTTGGAATGGAAAGGGAACTTCCTTTGCGCGGCTTAACTTACAGAAATTGTCACGGAAGGAAAAAGCGTCATAGGTAACCTTATCCTCTCTTTCTCTTTCTCTAAGTCTCTTTTATTTTTCACGTTATTGTTTTAATTGAAACATTTTTGTCATTGAAATTTAATTATTTACAAATTTTGTAAATTATTACATCGTGTCTGTTAGTTAATACATAGTACATAGCGACAGACACTTCGTTTCAACCGGGTGTCCCACGGCACTACGCCTTTCTTTCTGCGCAAAAACTACTAATCTCTTTTATTTCTAACTTCTTTATATTTTAGTTTATAGCTCTGGACAGACGTAAGTTTTATATCGAAAAGTCAGCGCTCCACAAACTATTCCCGATACAAGAAAACAATAAATTATATTAATAAGAATTCGTAAGTTTTTTGCTTGTACACGATGGCAGATATCTAACTTTTGTAGAAAAGTGTCCGAAACGATATTGTTTAAATAAAAGCAAGTTAGAATATTTTAACTCTTATCAAAATTAATATAATTGACACATTAAATAACGACAAATATTGCGATAAAAAAAAATTTAACAGGGTGGATAAGATCGAATTCCACCTAATTGTTTAAAAATACGGAATACCTTTATGCTTTACTTTACCCGGGGTAAAGTCGGAATGGATAGCTAGTGTATAAGACCAAATTATTCACGTGAAATCATAGAATGGAATCGAATCGAGTTACTCTTTCATAAAGTTTAATTAAATTACAATGCCAAAATAAGTAGGGATTTAAACTGAATTTCGATATTTTTAGAGGAGAAAATTTCTTTTGTAATTTAGAGGATGCTATGATCACGACATTTCCCTGCCCTCATATCACCATGAGTTTAACTTTGCCCAAGTCTTTGGTAGGACTTTGCGCAAACACATCTGGTTAAGTACCGCCCATCGTCATCTTCATATATTCGACCACCAAGCAGTACTTAGTATTGTGCGCTCTGGTTTGAAGGTTGAGTGAGCCTGTGTAGCTACAGGCAGAAGGGATATAGCATCTCAGTCCCTAAGGTTTGTGAGAAATTATAACAATTTCATACGGCGCTAATCTCATATAGATTGACACTGATCATAATTTACCATCAAATGGCCCCTTTGCCAGTCCGCTGAACAAGGCAAAAAAAAGCATGATACAAGTTAGGAGAAAATATTTAATTCTACAGACAAGCACAGATACATTTTTGTCAAATGCAGGAACATCTTAGAAAGAAGTACAATATAGAATATTATACAGCAAATGTTAGCTTGTTTGCTATTCAAGTAAGGCGGAATATGTTTTGTTTCACCTCAGGGGATTCCAAACGGAGCTCGTTAAGATGTTCAAAACTAAGCGGGCGCTGTACACAAGCTGCCATTTCACAATGTTTCATACTTATTCAAAACAAACAGCAACCGTGACTCTTTTCACTGGACTTTTTGAGACAATTTTTGTTAACTTTACTATACAGTCCTAACAAATTTTGTTTTCTTTACATAGTTGCGTTCTAAACATTATTCGACATGGTATATCTTAACCTCACAAAAACGATATTTCTTAAAATTCAGATATAACCTATACCAACCTGACAATCGCCTTATACATGATTACATCACGCTGCATATCTCCACGTATGCTCGAACAGAAATTATTATCCTCATGTAATTTTCCCTGAGTGCTAGATAAGAGGGCTTTACAAATGTCATGTGAACAGATCTCTGTGAAGGCAACGCATCCCCAAAGCGGTTGCAGATATATATGGACATTGGTGTGTTTGTTACGCGATAATGCCAAACTTTTGAACAGAATCAACTGTAACATTATATTAGCTGATTTATTATTGGAAAATCGTCGTGAATATTACAACACAACACGATTAAGTGTTGTAAAAGTAAAGTAAGCAAAGTAACAGGCTGAAAATGTTCCGCAGTTTGGCTAAAGTTCTCTTTGCGTGGCGAGGATTTGGAGCTAATTCCACCGTGCTGCTCAAATGCAGGCTGGATACACATGTGGCAGAATTTCTATGAAATTTGATACATGCAATGTCAACCTAAGCCTTATAATGTATCTCTTCATCGCCGAGCAGGAAATGATGAACACGAGGCATGAAAATTCAGTGGCCGATGAATCGGTTAAGATGCATAATCTCGGCAAAAGTTTTAATTGTTCGGGATTTTCCTAGGGATTTAGCTATTAAATATAAATTAATATTTTATTTATTGATCTAGATTATTTTAATTAAATCCTTCATAATGATTTTGCGATTAACCGATGTAGAATATTGTTCTAACAATTTGTGTTCAAATTAATAAATGAACACCGTTCCAAATTCCATTCCACAACCAAAATAAACTTTATTCAAGTAGGCTCTCGTAGGCACTTTCGAGTCGTCGTTTTAGGTTTAATTAAAGCGTAGAGAAGCCACTGTTTCCAAATTTATATTTTACCGGAAAACAATTCCATGGCTACTTTAAAACGAATTAAAGGTATAATTATATATTTACTTCATTAAATAATAATTTATTTTTGGATCCTGCATTAATATCAACGAATCTCTCAAGCTAATCTTAGGATGGTCGCAAGTTGAAACAACGATATTCTTCCAGATTCATTTATTAACATTATTTTCACATTTATTTCACCCACTAATCTGTGTTTCACAATACATCCCGTATTATCCCAAATCTCCCTATAATTCTAATTATTTGAAAATAATTAGAATTATAACAAAACACTGCCGCCGCGTTCGATTTCTTGACATTCTTTTCCTTACCGGCCGTATCGGACATTCGGCCAGTGATAATCGTGAAAAATTAAAATATTACATTACAATATATTCTAAAAATAGTCAATCGACATATTATTATTAATTAAACTATTCTAATAAATTATAGTTATACAATGTGTAAAAAAGTAACTCTAACACTAAACTCGAGATTTTTCATTGTTTTTTCTATTCTTTCCATTTTTCATTTATGTTTTGTTCGTGTGTTTTTTTGATGTAATTATTCAAATATAAATTAAGAACACAGACGGGCAACCGTCCTTCTATCTAAAATCTAGATACTGACGTCAACAAATTTACTACTCAAAATCAAAATATTTGTACTACTTTCCAACATTTGGAATACAAAGTTATGTCGATTAAATACATAATGTCGAAATATCCTATTCGAAAGTCAACAAGTATTAGCTTCACGCTTTTTTATCATCTTTATAATCTTGTGTTGAATAATTTCATTTATTTATAAATATTTTTTAACAAACGATTTGAATTCACGAAACGCAATTAAGATATGGCAACCATGGAAACTAAGACTTCATATTCCTAGTACCTGTAATTATTTGTTAAGTCTCGCTCTCTTTAAATAGATACAGATATTAAATTAGCAGCCGGTAATTTTCCCACTGCTGGGCTAAGGCCTCCTCTCCCTTTGAGGAGAAGATTTGGAACATATTCCACCACGCTGCTCCAATGCGGGTTGGTGGAATACACATGTGGCAGAATTTCGTTGAAATTAGACACATGCAGGTTTCCTCACGATGTTTTTCATCACCGCCGAGCACGAGATGAATTATAAACACGAATTATGCACATGAATATTCAGTAGTGCCTGCCTGGGTTTGAACGCGAGATCACCGGTTAAGATGCACGCGTTCTAACCACTATGCCATCACGTACCTGTATCATAAAATAAGTCGTGATAAGATGGTATCTTCATAGATATATTAAGTACAAATTGCAAATAGTCATATTTATTTTGAATATTAATTACAACAACATTAGACTCATTGTTAAATGCAAACGTTCGGATAAGACGTTTGATACACTATGACCGCTGAATGGCTGGGGAGGTTCTAGTAAACATTAGCATAGAAATTGAACTCGTCATGTCGAATACTTACAAGGAGTACTTATTATATTACTGTTGTTTAGTGTATGCCGAATAATAATAGTCTGTAATAATTAATTATTTAAAAGATTTCAAGATTCATTTAAACGTAATATTATGTTATAAACAAATAATGATGATTATAAATATTATACAGCCCGAAGAAAAATTTAAAATTGAATGATCTGTTCTGTTTTTTTATAAAGATTGTTCGTATGGTTTTCTGACAAATATGTCCGGGATAGAAATACCTGGGTCACATCCAAAGGGAGTAATTTACATATGAAACCTGACACACTATGATCATTACGATGAAATGTTGTTCAAAATACTTGAGATTAAATAAAATAACAGTTCACTTTGATTATGGTAATAATAATTGAAATAGTTTAGGGTTTTCTGGCTAAATTCCTTACAATTATGTCAGACTTGCCGTCCCGACGGATTATGATTGTGAGGGAATAGAGAGTGTGTACACATATATTTGCACACACTTGCGCAGAATAATATGTTGTGCACTATTATCTAGACTCCATTAAGGAATGCCACTCAGGCCCTTATTGGTCAGAAGGATATGTTTTATGTCCCATATTTACCCATAACTTTTATTCTCTTGTATTTGCTTTAATAGTTAAAGATATTTTGATTTAATATTAATTGATTTAATTAGGAACAAAAATATAAGAAACAGTATTAAATGAATTTCACGTCACCGGTCCGTTCATAGTTAATAGGTTAATTTTCTTTTCTATCTGAAATCACTATCAAACTAGTACTTATTTTAGAGTTTTATTTTTTATCATAATAATCAGTCGAAGTTTCATGTAAAAATTATATACGTGAATAACAACATCAACATTTAAACCTCAATTTTATTAAGGAAATGGCAGATTTTTGTACCAACTTTTCCTTATAAACACGAAATTATTCATCACGTAAAATCTCGTTAAGATCACTCTCTAAGATGACATGCCCATAATGAAACGGCATCCGTTAAAACGAGGTACATTTCCCAAGTGACATGCGTGCGTTGGAAAAAAACTTTGAGTTTTTTCTTGTATTCAAAATGCAATTCCACTTCAAAGTACATTGCCGGTTCGCCACTATTACTAAAGCTTTATGTATGTATGAGTTATTGGTATTTCAATGTACATAAAAGTAGTTATTAAGAGCCGAGATGGTCCAGTGGTTAGAATGCGTGCATCTTAACCGATGATTTCGGATTCAAACCCAGGCAGGCACCACTGAATTTTCATGTGCTTAATTTGTTTGTATAATTCATCTCGTGCTCGGCCGTGAAGGAAAACATTGTGAGAAAACCTGCATGTGTCTAATTTCAACGAAATTCTGCCACATGTGTATTCCACCAACCCGCATTGGAGCAGAGTGGTGGAATATGTTCCATATCTTCTCCTCAAAGGGAGAGGAGGCCTTAGCCCAGCAGTGGGCAAATTACAGGCTGCTAATGTAATGTACATACAATGATATAAAGAGAGCGAGAATTAACAAATAATTACAGGTACTTACTAGGAATATGAAGGCTTAGTTTCCATGGTTGGCATGTCTTAATTGCGTTTCGTGAATTCAAATCGTTTGTTAATAAATATTTATAAATAAATGATATTATTCAACACAAGATTGTAAAGATGACGAAAAAGCATGAAGCTATGTATGAGATTTCTATGTAGTTTATATTTTAAACTACATAGAAACCCTTGGTCAGAATATATTCGCGCAGATTTTCATAAGTGAACTTAGGAGAAGCCTCTCTAATGTCTATTGAGAGTTATATAAGGCTTCTTCGGTCGCCATATTCTAAACTTGTACAACGCTTCGGACACTCGTACAATCTGACACCTTACGTAAGGTCAGCTATCCTCAATCCACCGGTTTTAGATGACATTTATTTATTTCGTTCGATTTTCAAATAAGTTGAACATTAATAATAAAATTTGAATATTATTTTCACACTAAAAATTGCAACGAATAGTAAAAACAAAATATTTATTTTGTAGATACTATAAGTGTATGTATGTACATGTTTTTTTTTATTTTATAGTTGTATATATAAGTGTGTACATTTTTGTGTAATTTTAATTAATTATCGCCTTCATGGTGTTCTCTTTGACCTAAAGGTTGACTGGCAGAGAATGCCTGCGGGCATTAAGTCCGCCTTTTATTCCATATACTTTGTGGAGGACAATTTTGTTAAAAAAAAAAAAAAATAATGAATTGCAAATACAGATAAATATAATAAATAATTATTCAGCTTTTTTTATATCAAATAAGCTAGTACAGCTGGAGGGAGTCATTTAGATACAAATCAAATTTAAAATAGCTAAGGTTCAGAATGGAAAAAAATAAGCACTTGTTAAGTTAGTAAAATTATTTATTTAAAAAAAAGCATGATATTCGCTTTTCAAATTTAACGCGAGTGAAGCTGCAAAGAAATGAGAATGTTGTAAGCGATCAGAAGAGGAATTAATTTAAAAAAGAAGGTTCAGTACACAATTGGACTTTTAGTTTCTATTACTTATACATAGGGTGTTTCTCTTTAACAAAACAATGTGGACAGAATAATAATAAAATTGTTACGATTGACAATCAAGTGAATCCAATGACTACCGAACGAATGCCACACGAGTCCAGCTCGTCGACGCCTTGTACAGGCTGTACTTCCTACGGTATAATATACAAAATCTTCCATGAAACGTCATGTATCTTCCGGTATAAGTAATATGTTAATTGATTAAGTAGGTTTTACAATTAGACCTTCGATCGATATCCTAATTTATAAGTATATCCGATGTTATTTTATAAAAGCCTCGTGTGTACGTACATCTACATAAAGTAATATGACTTATCAGATTCCCATTCACCACAGGTGTTCCCACAAACACCAAACATCAGACAACTCGGCTGAAAACTCGATCAAACTTTTTCCATTACTTCTAATCCAGCGACACATAAATCTCAATAACTCACTATTCTGTGAATTTTCAACAAAACATCAAAAATTTTATTAATTAAAATTGCTTAAAGAGTACGTTATATAATGATCGATTTAACAATGACAAGCTTAAAGATTTCCTTTTAAAATTACTTTTTGCAAATGGCGACGTTATACTCGTAAATCATTATTGATGTTCACAATTTTATTTCGAATATAAACGAAAAGTATTTCGTTAGTGTCTGTGTCAATTTAACCCTGTAACACAAATATTGAATAACTTACAATCAAATAAAAATGATAAAAAAGAAAATTCATACCCTATAGTGAAAAAAACCGATTTAGATAAAATTTGATGTGGAAATAGTTTGACTCTTTGGGGAGTATATCTACTTTTTTAATTCACCCATCGAAGGAGTAAAATGTGGGGTGACAGTTTCTGTGCTAAAGTTTTTTAAATTACGCGCAGGTAAAGCCGCAAGTTCAGCTAGTATAGGATTTTCGTAGAGCAAAGCAAATAAATGATATGTAAATAAGCCTAAATTTTCCTTACAAGAAATCACAGTGTAACATGACATTATCGCTGAGAAATAGGAAGCTGTCAGGTGATTTATCTCAACGTTCTTCCATCTGTCCTGTGGATACAAATGATACGATTTCTAATGATATTTACGATCTTTTTCAAGTGAAACTTCTTTGGTTGCGATCAATGTAGATTTTGAATGAAACGTTCATATAATATATTTTTTTATTCAAATACTTTGACCACCACAAAGTAAATGAAACAAAAGGCGGACTAAATGCCTGAAGGCATCCTCTGCCAGTCAACCTTTAGGTCAAACAGAAAACCACGAAGGCACTTATTAATTATTGACAATAATATCAATAATACATACTTATATATAAAACTATAAAAAAACATATACATAAATACACATATCTACTAAATATATACTAAATATTATATTCTATTTAAATATATTTTGTAATAGAGCGAATCTCTCTGATATTTTTTTTAAGGAAAAAAATTTTGCTCTTTTTTTCCAAATTGCACTGTAAGCGATACTGTGTATTTGTAATTTCTGATCGGCTTTTAATAAACTCCATATAAGGCTTCGTATCCGTTCTAGAGCACTGTTACGTATGGCTTCGTAGAAACTAATTTCGAGTTTTTATTCTATTTCACAATCGAATCTTCAGGTTCATTTACACAATACTGTAAGACCTAATCGTTTACCAAACTCAAATATACCTTTAGAGACGCAGTTAAAAAAAACGAACATCAAGGAATGTTCGAAGAAAATCTGCAATTGTAGATAACGTTAAACTAACTTTAATTTCGTGGTTTAATATTAAAAACAGGTGAACCTTTCACTACAAAAATATTTACAATCACAAGGATTTCTTCCATGTTAGAGATTTTTCAAAATTAAATAAAAAGAAGTTTATGTTTTGGTATTTTTAAAGTTTAGGTAACTTTAGGTAATTTCTAAAATAATAATTTAATTTTTGACGACCTCCGTGGTCGAGTAGTGTGTACACCGGTTTTCATGGGTACGCCACTCCGAGGTCTCGGGTTCGATTCCCGGCCGAGTCGATGTAGAAAAAGTTCATTAGTTTTCTATGTTGCCTCGGGTCTGGGTGTTTGTGGTACCTTCTTTACTTCTGATTATCCATAACACAAGTGCTTTAGCTACTTACATTGGGATCAGAGTAATGTATGTGATGTCCGATATTTATTATTTAGAATAAGCAATTCAACAAAAAAAAATTATATTTTTATCTGAAGGTATATAATATAATTTCATAAAAAAGGTATTCATTTTTTTTCCTAACTTGTCGGCCCTTCGTTATCTATCTCTGTATACTGACACTTATACACCATCAGACATAGACGGGCATATAATTTTTGACTAGCGACTCGCCCCGGCTTCGCACGGGTGCGATTCTAATACTAAATATCTTTATATATGTATAACGTTCACAGCTTTTTTGTCATTAGAAAATACAAACCGCTATGTCCCTGCATTTTAAATCTGTAATATCTTCGAAAATATTCATTTAAATTGCATATCGTAAAGGGCCGTATTGATCTATATTATATGCACAATGTATTTAAGGTGCTTAATTGGTAATGATTATAAATCACTTCGTAAATATACCAAAGGTAAAAGTAAAGGATAAAAAATTATCATTGTGGGTTATCTCTAAGAGATAGACATATACCATATGGGATTTTTTTGTATACGTTTTTAAGATGTACAATACTGTAGTACATTATTTTGATCTATCTCGTAGGATTCAGCCAGCGTTTGCAATGTAAGCGCAAGTAAATGTATTTTTTTTATGTGACCATATTAGAAACCTCTTAAATTATAAGTATTTCTCCACTATATTATACATGTATTATACATATAAACATTCCTCATGAATCACTTCATCTATTAAAAAAAACCGTATCAAAATCCACTGCGTAGTTTTAAAGATTTAAGCATACACGGAAACAGACAGACAGCGGGAAGTGACTTTATTTTATACTATGTTGTGGTGTTTCAAATCGTGATATTGCAGATCAATATCTTGGCAATCCTCAGCTCTATTATAATTATTGTTATTTTTAATATTTTCTGATGAATACTCGTGCAAAAAGTTTATGTCAAAAAATAAACTAGAATAATATTTATGTTTAATTTTAAGCAGTCAAATTGGATATGTACTTTAAGTTGTCAATAGCACCTAGTTGATTTCTTGTTATTTCCATAAATCTCATTAATATTTAAAATAACGAATAGTTTCATATTTAATGTAATTCTTGTAAGGCAACGATTCGAAATTGTTTATTTGACTTGAATAAAGTATATTTTGATTATCTGTAACATACTTACATGTACAGAAAATACATGAAGACTCAATCGGTTCGAATCCTGTTATTTGATCGATGGAGATAATTAATGAATCGTCATTAACAATCACCAATAATGCGAGTCAGATGGAAATTCGACGTCCATTTCCCATTTTAAATCATATATGTATGCGAATTTATAGCGTAATTTCAACCAATGATAATCCAGCAATTTAAACCAGTAATAATTCATCATTTTCAATTAAAATAATAATTTATTAATGTCCCATTACTGGGCAAAAATGTCCTCGGCTTTTGAGTTTGACCACATTAGAATAAGCATAATTAATTCTAAAATAAATCATTGCGCACAATATTTAGTAAGCGAGGCGTTTTATGAATCAGTTTTACTTTTTCACGAAGGAAAAATTAGGCATTTGGCCACGAGGGCTTGTCAACCACGGATTTCGCCTTAACTTTTATCCGAAATAATCAAAGCGGATCCCTTAGGATAATAAAATTCTGTGTATCTTGCGTCCACACGAACAAAACCACGAAGACGGCAGCTCCAAGGTTAATAAAACTGTTATTTCAAATTCAACATTTAATATTTTAGGGTTCCCTAGGAAAAAATGCAAGACGTGAAACTTGATTCAAGATTATTATTAGCATTTCCATATTATACAACTAATTACTATTTAATTTATAGTTACCGTGCGTCGATATCCAATTTCATATAATGTTCTCTTCTAATTAATAAAATTTCAAATGACTAACTGACCTAACCGCCTTAACTGGGGTCTAACAGGATGAAATTTTGCTCAGGAATTCCTTATGGAACTTATGTGACTAAGAAATGATTATTCAAAATTAAACCTAAGTGGAGATAAATTAGGGATGAATTTTCTATGAAAATTAGCTCTTTTTATGCTAGAAAAAATAAAATCGATATTTAAACTTAGTTTAAATATGTCAGTTTTTTATAAAAAAAATATAGTGAATTTGAGGATCAACAATTTGAATCAATGTTTGCCTTTTCACTATATGTTAATAGAAATGATGTATATGATGATATGATAGAAAATGGTCTTTAGATATCTGTTTATAAATAAAACTAATTTGAACGCTTTTAAAAATTCGTTCCATAAGGGGGTTAAATAAGGAATGAAAGTTTGTATGGAAATTTGTCACATTTGAAATTCCAAATATGGTAATAGGTTTATAGGCAACGCAGGTTAGAAAAAAACCTCTAGACCAAATAAATATACCGATATTTCTTTCAGAGTTTCAGTGTCATTTTTCCGGTGGGATATCCCATCGGGTACACTGCTAGCACATGTATAAATATGTATTCATTTATACCCGTTTGAAATAATTCGACATAATTTATACTGTTGCCATAAAATTTAAATTCGCATTCTCGGATTCGCATTCTCCGCATTGTCGACAAACAAAAGTTTATGGAACGAAGTTCTTTTACGCGGCTTACGATAACTATACTGTAAGCCACGTTAAAGAACTGACAGAAATTGTCACGTGAGGAAAAAACGTTATGCCCCTTTCCCTCTCTATCTCATTCTCTCTGTTTCAATTGTATACAATTTTATATAATTTTACCCATTTAAACTTACTCTTTTGTTTTAATTCACATGGGTTTTTTAATATCAATTACGTCAATATCATTTCATTATTGTCATATGTTGGAACTCATAGAATTTGATATTAGAAAAGCGATATTCTTAATATTAAATTAATATTAATTAATTCAATTTAATTCATAGTTCTATTAGATGCCCGTACAGTAAGAATAATAAATTCCTTTTTTGTAAAAAACACCTACCGCTTGGAAACGAAACCACGGGGTGCCTGGATGGTTTCACAAGAACTCAAGCACACACATAAATTTCAACACATCAAATCATACGCACGTACCTGTATACAATACGATGTTTTGTATTTATCACGTATCCGAATTTTATAATATGATCCTGAATTCCATTTCCAAGCAGTGGTCCGATATTTGGAATCAAAACAATACGATAGCTTCATGTTAATGAACAAGATAAATCTTGTTGGACATAATTACGATTTAAAAGGAGTTTTAAATCGTAATTATGTTAAAACATAATTACGATTTAAAACTCCTTGTAATAAAATACTTCCAATTTATATAGATTGGTTTTGCTCTAAGAAAACTAATTTGAAAGACTATACCTACTGTTTGCTAAAATCTAAAACAATCTAATTACTATCTAGTACCCTGTGAACTTCCTTCTGGACCAATATAAAAGCACTAGATAGCTACTCGTGACGCCGTCTATTTAATTTGACTCACGTTTATATAACTTTGTTGTAACGCCATCTAGTGTCAAAAAGTGACTCTACTTTGTTGTGGTTCGAATCATTGTTTTCACATCAGTACCGACATCCAGCGGTAGATAGCTGATAAGATTGTGGTTCTTTCATGAAACGTATGAAATATTTGCTGCCTGAAATCCAGCGGAGTTAACTAGAACTAAAAGTTTTAGTGTAGATACCTGAGCTTGAATTGTTGTGATGTCTTTTAATAGATGGCGCTATCACAAATAGCACATCTTATGTACATTTTATATACATACAGATGACTTTTAATATCATTTATTATATATCTATTTTAATAAATTAGGAGAAGTTTATAATGCCTATCTGAAAAGGCTACTTACCAATATACACAAAACTTATAACAGAAGATGCAACACGTTTTGGAAAAAATACAAAATATTTGTAAATAATATTACCATATTAGTAGCTGCACTTCCCAATTTCACACGATAAATCCTGCCGTAACAGGCGTAATCTTAATATTTTTTAATTTTTTATTATGTTGTTGCTTTGCTACTATATTCAAATCAACACAGATACATCTTTTTTATTGTTTGTTACATAAATTACTTAATTTATTTTGTATGTTTTTATGTAAAATTTTTAATGCACTAATGACCTAATTATGATAAAAGAAGCATTTTGTAGACGCTACAAATAAATAGTAAGCAAATATTCTCTTGAAAAAAATTAACTTTAGGAAACTTTAAGAAATTTTAAAACTTTAAACTTAAGAGATCGTATTACCGAAGAAAAATGGCTGTGAAACTTAAGAACCCTTTCGAACTAAAGGAAAAATTTCGTCAGTCTTAATTACAGTGATAAATTGCCTTACTTTAAAAGTGCAATCGACGCAGACTGTGACAAAGTTGCATTTACGAAATGCACAAGTTTTGGCTCAGTTCTAAATTTACGTAAATGAATTTTGAGAGATTTGAGTTAAACTTAAATAAATTACAAAGATATAATAAAAAATGTACGTCTTAACTTAAAATGTGAGCCTGCGATCCAAGCAAGTGCCACCGAGTTCTCTAGTGCTCAATAAGCGTCGCATTCAATAACACGGCAAATTGTACCACATTTATCCAACCTACTGTATAGAAACGTAGTGGAATACCCTTTCAACTCCTGCTCAAATGGAGATTAACCATAAGCCCAGCAATGTAGACTCATCTCTGAAACACTGCTCCTACTATTTTTATAAATATACTTTTATAGTATCATGACTTGTGGTGTAATCTACCAATTCAGTCCAGGATCCGAATCCAGGAATCTTAGTTCCTAAGGTTAGTGGCGCATTGAAGTTGTTAGGAGTGATTACAATTTCTGACTGCCCCAATGTCTATGGGTGGTGGTGATCACATACTATGCGGTTGACTATTTGCCAGTTCGTCCAAGTAAGCTGTAGCGACTAAAGGCAATCAAATATCAGTCAAACCATTTGAACTCATAATAACTATTGAAAATGGTTGGGGAAGTTTTTCATATATCGTCCCTGACAAAGATTATCAGTTCTGCAGTATCAGTTAAAAAAATAAGACAACTAACTGAAGTTCATATTGCTCGATTGGTATGGTATACCTTGGTTGTTTTTAAAGTGCGGCATTTTGCTTTGGCATAAAAGAAGTGTCTGGTCTATTTATAATCTTGGAGCTTGAGAGCCTCCTTGGGGATGTTTTTATTAAAGTTTATTTCACAATGTGCTTACAACAATATTATGTATATTTACAATAATATTGATATTATCACTTTTCACACGAGAAGGAAATGTAAACTAATAACACCCAGATTCCGACTTCGCAAACTTAATACATCCTTCCTGGGGCACGTGATTTGTTTCTTTAATAAGATTCCAGAGTTATTTTGAACTTGGCTTCTAAAAAATGAAAAGCTAATGTCAAAAAAACATTGACAAATAAGGCATATTACTCAAAAAGCGTGGACTCAGTATTTATTGATTTCTAGGCAAAATATATAAAAAAATTTTGTACTTCACTAGCATACTCTTTAATTAAAATAAGTTTCTTGAAAGTTTCTTGTCGGTTCTTCTCGGTAGAATCTATTTTCCGAACCGGTGGTACCTTTAAATTTAATTCAACACTGTAACATGATAATTCGGAAGTGCTTTTTATATTTTATTATAAATATTTGAATAAAGAATATTTTGATTTTGTATTTACAGATATTCAGTTCAATATTGTATTTTTTTTTTCGTTTGCAGTTGGAACACGTGCCATTTGGAATAATAGTGCGAAATTATTTTTAAAACAAATAACACAACTAATAATAACAATTATTGGCTCGTTTGGTACCAGAAGGGTTAGGTTATTTTTCGCCCAGAAAATTCTTCTGAAACATTTGCCACCATTACTTAATTTTAAATTTCGTATTAAAGAGATCATTAAATATATATTATGGATATAAATGTCACTTTACGAATTAATTTATTCTCAACTAGTTGTCGCCCGGGACTTCGTTAGGTTTTATATAACTACTAAGCCGAAAGTAACTCGTCTACTTGTTTAGTTTTTCTGTAAAAAAATACTATTTTACTATTTATATATATAAAAAAAGAGAACAGCTCCAAAACTGATCCCAGTGGAACCCCAATTAAAACGATCTTGCCTTGATTAACTCTCTTAATTCTGGCTCGGTTACCCAATTTGAAGAAAATTGTAAACGCCAAGAAAAATGATTACTGCTTATACTGCAGTGAACATTATTTCATTACCAAAATCCTTATAAAAATATCTACCAAACTCACTCCCAACTTAAATTATGCAAACTTCAAGCGTAGTGATCTAAGCCTAGTGAGTTTTAGTTCTAAAGTATTCGAAACTTTGAGCTTAGTACTCAAACTTAAACCACTCAAACATCCTTTGTTGTCATTTCGGCTGAGCGACAAACATACAAAGTTTTTAATTTCTCAATATTAATCTACCAAGTTGAATTCGTAATGGAGGCTCGGTACAGTGAATGGGATCTTCTCGTCTCAGAGGGTTTTGTGAACAGTCTTAATCAAGCATTTTCATTCAAGCATGAATAAAATTTATATATGGTTATATTATAGTTCTGAGTTGAATAGGGACACAACATAAAAATAAACACGTGAACGTCGAAGGTACCAACATTGAAAGTTGTTAGTGAATGCCCAATTGTAAATAATAATCAGACGGATTGCCTCGTTGATTTATTGGCTAAAAATAAGACCACAGATCCCGAGGTCCTGGGTTTGAACCCCAAGTCGGGTTAATAAAAACTTATTGAGTTTTTTTGTGGAAATTTCTCAGTAGCAACCCGGAGTTTGGAAGTTAGAAGTGTTTATAGTACCATGCCTCGGATATCACTTAAAGCCGTTGGTCCTGCGGAATTTCCCGATCATGTCGAATTGGTTCATCCCATCCGATTATAAGATATATTTTTAATGATATATGTAGGCGGACGAGCAAATGCGCCACCTGATGGTAAGTGCCCACCACCGCCCACAGACAATGGCGCTGTAAGAAATATTAACCATTCCGTAAATCACCAGTGCGCCACCAACCTTGGGAACTAAGATGTTATGTCCCTTGTGCCTCTAGTTACACTGGCTCATTCACACTTCAAACCGGAACACAACAATAAAGAGTACTGCTAGTTGGCGGTAGAATATCTGATGAGTGGGTGGTACCTACCCAGACGGGCTTGCACAAAGCCCTACCACCAAGTAAAAAATAGGGTTACTACACTCTGAGCTTATGTTTGTGCTCGCACTTCATTATAATATGTCCTGCGTGATTAGCTGGCCAGCCTTGAGATTGGCGTCGGTGGCCGTAATCTGTCATCATCAATCATCTGCGTAGGGATTGACATAACAAAATTATTAATTAAATCTTTGGATGTTGGATCACATTAAAGAAGATTAACAGGAAAACGTTAGCTCAGCATTTCAATGACCTGTTCTTCGATTTTGACAGACGGATATAATTTATTTTATATTATATAATAAGATACTAGGATCACATAAACATTTGTGTATACAGTTTGAAATTGATAGGATTGAGGATTGATCATCAACAATTAGAACAATATCTCCGATTGATTTAAATCTCGGATTGTATATAGAGTATTCATTGCAACCGTATATACATATTAACAGATAGATACGAGAAATATACGCTAGTTATAATATCATTAATAATGAGTGGATTAGGTTATTCTTTGTAACTAAAAGTTACTTAAATAATTAGTTTGTTCAAAAGAAACATGTACATTGTGAATGAAAAGATCACGTATTCTTCGTTGGTCAAAGGTGTTGATATTTATTGAGCTTAAATTGGACAACATTTTATAATATATATATATACGGCAAAATTAATGTATATTATTATAAAACAATTTAATAATTTATCATTAGACTTATGAAGCCCTGACACTCTCGTTCAAAATAAGTCTCCTGATAGCTGATTAAACTGTGAGGCCTGAATAGCGAGGATAACGTCCACAATCACTGACCTAGGCTTGGCAAGAAGACCCAATACCGGCAATTTAAACTAAGACTATTTTCCCTGTTTCTCTGTGTCAGTCAGTTGATTATCCTTTGCAAGTTTAATAAATAAAAATAAATAAAACTATACAACCTTAAAGGCTTTCTGAAGTCTTTGAGTTAACATAAATGTTATCTTTATAGAATATTTTTACAAAGCCTTAGAGAACAGCTCGAGATTGTTTTCTTTTTCATATCAAAACTTACGCTACTGTAAATAAACACAACATATTATGAAATAAAGTCAAAAAAGTAAACTCAAAAACCACCAATCGGATTTTTATATGGTTTTCACTGATGTTCGATGATTCACGGGGAAGGTTTAAGTGTAAAAAGCATTATGGTTTAGTATAAATTGGCTGAAATGTGATAATATTGAAGTTGTCGGAAAAATATTATGATATAAACATTTTATGTTACCTCATATTCAACCCATGTAAAGTCCAATTCTAGTTGAATTGTTTTTTTTTTTTTATATTAGATGTGGCAAACGAGCAGGAGGCTCACCTGATGGAAAGTGACTACCACCGCCCATGGACATCTGCAACACCGGGGGGCTTGCAGGTGCGTTGCCGGCCTTTCAGGAAAGAGTACGCTCTTTTCTTGAAGGTTCCCAAGTCGTATCGGTTCGGAAAAACCGCCGGCGAAAGCTGGTTCCACAGAGTGGTTGTGCGAGGCAGAAAGTGTCTTAAAAATCGCGCTGTTGTGGATTTTCGGACATCTAGGTGGTGGTGGTGGAATTGAATGGGGACTAATTACCGAGACGAAGTTACGAAATCTTCAACCATTAATAAAATGTACCGAGTTATTTTTTAGAACTTTGTTTATTTCTTTAATGGTGTCTTAACAAAAACCACAAATAAAACACATGCTTTGTAATTATATACATGGTGTTCTGCATTTAGGGAAATATCGTGAGTATACACGTACTTAACGTAACTCTTTCACATTACATGTATATTTCTGTGTGTGTCTTCTACTACGAGGTCCCGGGTTCGATTCCCGGCCGAGTCGATGTAGAAAAAGTTTATTAGTTTTCTATGTTGTCATGGGTCTGGGTGTTTGTGGTACCGCCGTTACTTCTGATTTTCCATAACACAAGTGCTTCAGCTACTTACATTGGGATCAGAGTATTGTATGTGATGTTGTCCAATATTTATATTTATTTATATAATGTCTTTGGGCTGTGGTGACTTATATTTACCATCATATGGTTCCGTCCGCCTAAGATTATTATTAAAAAAAAACACTTATCTTTAAGTACGAGCATTACAGTCTTATTGCAAAAACAAAACAAATGTTTATTTAACAAAAGACGAGCTTGATACTAAATGCATTCTCTACCAGACAATCTCGGGATATGCAAGAGGAAACTTTTTTAAGTGTACAAAAAACGCACATAAACACTGCGATCAAACAATTTACTTAAATGCACAGATATATTATATGTAATATGAAAAATTCGTTCTCATAGCATATATACCGATAGGTCTCTCATTTAAAATCACCTAAAAGGCTGATTAAAATACAAACGGGTACATAAAATATACTTACAATTATATAACAAAGTGATCCTATATGGGTTCCGTATTTTCCTTTTGAGGTACGGAACCTTAAAAATTAAATACAAACTATATATAAAAAGCGCTTGCAAGCACCTTTGAATCGTCATTAATAATATCAATTAAATCTGATTTTCTTAAGGACCCCTCCTTATTAATATCATCGTTTATGCTCAAATTTCTGTGCATTGAACCGATATTTTAAATCAGTCTTCCTTTGTAAACGCTATAATATGCTTTTCTAGTGAACATAACAGAATCTTTATCTCGTTTTGTATTAACTGAATAATAATTTAGAAGCCTTGGTGGTAGAACTTTCTGCAGGCTCGTCTGGGTAGGTACCACTAATTCATCAAATACTCTACCGCCAAAGAGCAATATGTCCTGCTGTCGTGTTCCAGTTTAGGTGAGCCAGTGTAACTGCAGGCACAAGGGATATAACATCATAGCTCCCAAGGTTGGTGGCGCATAGACGAAGAAAGAAATGTTTTTTTTTCTTACAGCTCTAATGTATATGTACGGGAGTTCACCGTCTAATTAATTTGCCCGTCCTCCTACCTACCACATAAAAGGACAGTATTTAGTTTTATTTTAAAGAAAATTAATATATTTAACAAATAAATCAATATATTTTATATTAAAAGTAACTACTGAGTTTCTTGCCGGTTCTTATTAATTCTGTATTAGGTAGCTTATGTGATATTAAGTCGTTGTTGGGAGGAACCCGACGTGCGGTGCGAGGGCTGCGCGCTGTACTGAACTGTATTTGGACATTGCAGCGTGACTTTATTATTATAATTTTTTATATAATTCTACAATGAAAGTAGCCTAAGTTACTCCTTATTGCATCCACTGAAAGTCGAAATCAGTCCAGCCGTTCCAGAGATTAGCCGAAACAAACATTCAGACAGACATACCGACAAATATTATAAAAAATGTTACTTTGGCATATGTACCTTGTATACATACATATGCATTTAGTAAAAAGTGGTTATTTTAATATTACAAACAGACACTCCAATTTTATTATATGTATAGTTTAATAATAATAAATTTAAACCTCTAGAAATTTCTAGAACTTCTCTAATAAATTTTATACTCCCAGTTAGAATGTAGATTCGTATTTCACATACGGACAAGATATAATAATAATCAATTTAACAGAACAATTTCTTGAATTTGCATCTGAAATAAACCTCACACAGGCATTCAATTTACAATCAAAACTGTTACTATAAATTGGTATTGTATGTATGTCGGTCGCTTACGTAACACGTCTAATTAATCTGCCTGAGAAAGATCGATGGGGAGAACTAACTCGTCCTGACATGCGACAACTACGGGACATGAGTACCGGCTCCAGGATTCCGAACCACGAACAAATCAAATTGGACATACAGTTGTAAATATCAGTTTAATAGAATACTATGTTGTACTTTACTAACAATACAAAAATGTATTTGGTTTTTTATATGTTTACAGCATTAACGGACTCACGGTTGCCCATGTCTTTTTTTACATTCAACTTTAATACATTTTGGCGTTTTATATTTTATATTATAACTGAATATCAGCTGGCCTTAAAGGCCGGCAACGCACCTGCAAGCCCCCGGTGTTGCAGATGTCCATGGGCGGTGGTAGTCACTTTCCATCAGGTGAGCCTCCTGCTCGTTTGCTTTGACTTCGAGCTAGTCGTCTTGGAAGACACACCGACCCACACTGACTTATTTATGTACATATATATATATATTATAAGTACGATAAATAGGGAAAGTTCAATCCAATTCAAACATTTGTTTTCTGATCAAATCTACATTATTCCGCGTCACCCAATTCAAAACACCTTCGCTATGACGACCTCCGTGGTCGAGTAGTGTGTACACCGGTTTTCATGGGTACGCCACTCCGAGGTCCCGGGTTCGATTCCCGGCCGAGTTGATGTAGAAAAAGTTCAATAATTTTCTATGTTGTCTTGGGTCCGGGTGTTTGTGGTACCGTCCTTACTTTTGATTTGCCATAACACAAGTGCTTTAGCTACTTACATTGGGATCAGAGTAATGTATATGATGTTGTCCAATATTTATTTATTTATTATTCCTAGATTCCGTACAAATGTAGGGAAGTTTTCGCCTATGACCCGATATATGAGTAGTTACAATGATATCGCCTCTCAAGACATTGGTATATACAGTCATAACAGCCATAGTTTTAAGAAAAAAATAGACTCTTTGCTCAATTAGTGTCAAGATATATTTTTTTTTTGTTATATTTCAATTTTTTTTAATTTGGAATAATTTATTATTATTTTTTGTTCTTTCACATTTTTGTTTTTATTTTAAAGATATATTAATGTATTTTTGTTATTTAAAATGTATAACGTAAACGCCTGTAGTGTTGTATCACACCGTACATGAATTTATTTCCTACTTTTTCTTAATAATTTGTGAATATGCCGATGGTGTTTCGAAAATCTTTAAATATATTATTCATCAGTGATTTAGAGTTTAATTTTTATTTTCATATCATATTATTTTCATTATTAATTGTGAAATGTGAACCCAGGACGGGTCGCTATATAATAATAAAAAATATATAAAATGTTTTGTTGGAATTAACAATTTAAATAATAATTCCTTTGTTTTTCTATATATGTATGTGTCTGTACGTTATATGGAGTTTACCTATTAATTGTAATACTTTAATTAAGTTTATAATGTTGTATAATAGTCAACTATTCGTTGTAAACAACCGAAAACCAAATTTCTAAAGTTCTGTAGTTTCTCGTACCGGTGGAGAGAAAATACATGCAAAGTTTGATCCTCAAAAATGACAGTTTCTTTAATAACTTCGACTAGATCGACGAGACTATAAAAATCTATTCAAACTATATTGTTTCCATATAAATTTAGTTATATTACTCTTTTTTATGATAAATAATCAATCAAATTAATATACTAAACAAGATTTTTTTATTTTTAATATAGGTATAATAAGCAAATAAGCTATCTGATGGTAAGTGGTCACCATAGCCTAAAGGCATAGGCACTGTAAGAAATATTAACCATTTCTTACATTGGCAATGTGCCACCAACCTTGGGAGCTAAGATGTTATTTCTCTCGTCCCTGTAGCAACACTGCCTCACTCACCTTTCAAACTAGATAAAAAAATACTAAAAATTGCAGCCTTGATAAGCCCGGTTGCACCTAGTGTAAATCAATCAGCACTGTTAGGGCCTCTTACTTTTGAGAAGAAAGATTTTGAATATATTCCTCAAGACTGCATCAAAAAGATGTGCAGCAGATTTCATCCGACGTACGCCGGTTTATTTAATTATAAACACAAATTCATTACAAGAAAATTCAGCGATACCTCAGACTTCGTTACTTTAATTTGCTTTCATGTAAATTTTACGAAGAATAATATAAAAAAAAAATGCAAATTCGTATTATATAACACCGGACCCTCTAAACGCGTTCGATTACGGTTCACGGCATCTCGGAAAGCATTTCAATGAAATTACAACATTCGGGACGGTTACGAATTGCCCTTTCATTGAATCGCTTCCGACTATATCTGCAGCATTTAGATTTCGCATAATTGATATGAAAGGAATAATAGTATTTTAATAAACAACTTTAAGTTATATTTCCTGGTGGTTGGGGGCTTTGTGCATGCCCATCTGCGTAGGTACCCACTCATCAGATAATCTGCAGTATTCCATATTATTGTGATCCGGTTTGAATGATGAGCGAGCCAGTGTAAACAGGCACCAGGGCCATAACATCTTGGTTCCCAAGGTTGGTGGCGCATTGGCGATGTAAGGAATGGTTAATATTTCTTACAGCGCCATTGTCTACGGGTGATGGTGACCACTTACCATCAGGTGGCGCATATGGCGCGAACTAACTTGCAGCAAGCTAGATGGCAAGTTATTTTAAATAATAATTTAAGTTAGTATTAGTGAAAATCTATTTTTATGAACACTAACTTGCGGCAAGCCAGGTAATGGCAAGTGCTCTTCATCCATACCTTTTTCTTTTAAGCGTCAATATCACAATGATTTACGAGTCACTTAGTGATATAAAATGTCGTAGGATTGATCCTGACCCCTTGGTCTAGTGTTATCCCTAATCCTAACACAAGTGATAAGTTTAAAAGGGGGTTTAAATAGGAATATTTATAATTCCTTATTTAATTTGGGGCATTGCTACTATTTTTAAGCAAAAACCCCACAGGCACGGTGAGAATTATAGCACACTCTTTAAACCGTTAATGCTTTGCCAACTACAGGACTCAAATATGATAATAATGATGTCATCCTGAGCGATTTAGGTCACGGATCCGATCTCAAGGAAAACCAGCCTACTACTCACTTCTAGTCACAACTACTCAGGATATAATATAGTGCACTAGTGACCACATTTATTCCTCTTTTATAATCAGATAGCACGGTACTATCCATCTGGAAAGAATTCAGCTGCAGGATCAGCTTGACGTGCTTTCCGAGAAACGGGATTGTACCCACTTCTAATTCTAGACTCTAGGCTGTTAGTAAGATTTTTTGACAGAAAAATCCAGTATCTTTTATCAGTCTGACCTGCAGTTTGAATCCAGGACCTCCGGATCTGTGGTCTTACCATTAGACCAACGAGGAAGAACTACTTAAAATATATATTTATATGAATATATATGACTGAGAAGCTTGACCCAGCTTGTTTTTTTAAAAAAAAGCATGACGTCAGCATTGCTGACGTTGATTTATTCCAACTTGAGAAGGTCCGATCGCTTCCACGGCTCGAACAAGCCAGTCGGTTCCAACAACTGAGATATCCACGCAGGCCCGCATAGCCTGTCGGTACCGGCGTGCGCTCGGCCTTTTGTAACAAAATTGGGTGGGAGAACGATTCACTCAATATAATACCTATTTATGGACCCTAAAATATTTCAGACTAATTTAACATCTTAGAATTCACTAAATTTTATTAATTTAATAATCAAACAGATATCAATTAATAAAATAATCAAAATAATAATTTCCGGACACGTGTTTTTCTTAAGTACGTGGTTTCCCTCCGACATATATACATCTGCAACATTGCTTCAATACCCCTTTAAATCAGAATACAGTAATATACATAGTAAGTAATATACACTGGGGGTAATGAATTCCAACATTATGTAATAAGCACAAGGAATATATGATCACAGGTCCTTCGGTTCACAGTACACTGACGACTTGAGGAATGGTTCATAAATTTTACAGTACTTACTAATATCGATAAGTGGCCATACTAACTTATCACAAAATTATCCATATCTGTCTTTCTGCCTTCTAGGCAAAAACTTTCAGAACTTCTCACTCAACAATTTAACGTTTTAAGAGTATATAAAAATTACATCAGAAATATATAATAAATTCGCTTAGTTAACACTATTAAAAGTTTTATGCTAAGAAGTAAAGATTAACCAACAAAATGTCTTACCGAATTTTAAAAATAGAACTTAATCTCTAACGGGCTAATACGATACCAGGGGAACGTTAATACGAAGGAGACGTTCGAATAAAAGACTCTGAGTTGACATAATACAGAGCGTATTTTAATCCCGGAAATTGAAAAGGTGCTCGAGGTAAAAAAATAAATATATTTTAGTAAATATAGAGAAAATACAAATATATTTAAATATAGAATTGCTAAAATCAAACCAATTAACAAATCAAATAAATATTTATAAAATCTTATTAAAAAGCCAATTTCAAAGTCCATTCAAAGAAAATCTATAGTTATCGTCTGTTGGAGGAAAAGTTCTGAATGAGGAAAGCCTCCACGTCTCAAAGCCTATTCATACATTTCAATACGATATGAGATGAATTGACGGCCATCGATATTTTATATTGCCATTCATAACATATAATTGTATGTAATCATCCTAATGATATCAATACTTTTATGTGCAAAATTAAATTTATCACTCAATGAATAAATAGTGTGATCTTTTATTTTTTTAATCATCTCTACCAATGAATAAGCATTGCAAGAAACATTGATTGATAACTCACTTATAATATAATTGTAAATAAAAAAAATTAAATATATATAAAAAAAAATGTTTTGTCCGATATAGGTAGGCAGGCAGACATTTGCCACTTGATGATTGTAAGAAATATTAACCCTATTCGTATGTAATATGGGAACTAAGACGTCGTGTCCCTTGTGCCTGTAGTTACACTGACTCACATACCGTTCAAACCGGAACACAGCAATACTGATTAATATTGCTTGACGGTAAAATATCTGATGATGCTTGCACAAAGCAATACCAACAAGAAATAAATTCTTAATCACTTTTAAGAAAGTGTCCATCTCTTCAAAGATTATTATCATTTAATTATTTACCGTCCATCTCCACAGAGATTACTTTAGTCGTTAAAGATACTCGTATTTATTGAAAATTTAATTTAATTATCAAATAAAATTGACGATTGATTAGAACGCTTCACAAAAATCTGAAATTCAATTATTTTGACTTATTTCTCCGTGGGTATCAAACTTTGTTTTTTGTTTTTAAGTATATTACAAGCTTAATCTCTATATATATTTAATATAATACCTATTTTAAAACTATTTTAAGTAGATTAGTCGGAGAAAAACCCGTGTCAAAACTTATTTAGATATTTAAAATTTGAAATTCAAATTTGAAAATAGAAGATATTAAAATTTTCTTAAGTTTTAATAAGACAACTATTTTATCAGTGTATTTAATGCTACAATTACTTATATTTTAATTTGGAAAAGGGTTTATTTTATTAAATTCTGCGCACTATTTTAAAATGACCTCGCTCTTTTGAAATCTTTAGTCTTCATATTAAATTTTACTCTGTCTACATTATTTAAAATTATTTCAACAAAATGGGGCAATTATTATTTATATGTCGTATTCATTCGATATTTGAAACATTAAATCATTATGATTCGTGTTTTATTTGTTTTATTTTAGGTCCTTTTTTATATATTGTCTTTCTTTATCAATATTGACATAGTCTGTATCTGCTAATAAAATGAAATGAGATAGCCCACTGATTAGAACGCGTGCATCTAAACGACGATTGTGGGTTCGAACTCAGACAATCACCGTTGAATTTGTCGTGCTCGGTGGTGAAGGAAAACATCGTGAGGAAACCTAGATGTGTCTAATTTCAATGAAATTTTTCCACATGTGTATACACCAACGCGCATTGGAGCAGCATCCTAGTAATGGAACATTTACAGGCGTTTACTCTGCTTAAATTAAATCTTAAACATTGTTTTGTATCGCCTACTATAGAGTAAAATGTCAATACTACAAGAAATGTTAACATACATGTCTTTAAAAAATAATATCTCTGAAATGATTTTTGTTATAACTTTTAATGCATGAGTGAAGGAAATGAATAGCGTTAGACAAGGAAATAATGATTGTGACGTTTGACAGAATTTATAAATTAATACAATTACACAGAACATTAATCGTATTAAATGTATCTTCGGTGATGTTTTAACGATAACATCTAAGTATGAAGATCGGAATCGTTATAACATGATAGAAATTTAAATGACAATAGAAAACGAGTTTTATTTTTAAAAATTTTAAGAATATATTTGTAATCAAACAACTATAAAGTGATAGTAAACATTCGTACCTAATACATAAGTTACGAAGCCTTCTTTGATTTGTCATAAAATCCCTAAAGTCTATAGAGAACAGAACTCCAACAAACAATAATATCGTCCGACCACAACGAAAACGAATAATTCGCTTGTTCTTTTCGTATATAGTAATAATAATTCAGGATTTTACCACCCCAGGGCGTCTCCCGGGGTTGAACACGCCGTCAGTCTGTCGCCGACCGCCGACCCGGTCACCCGTGTCCATGTTAAGTTTATAATTTACGTATATACACGCCATATGGAAACATTTCAAAAATAGAATAATAAAAATGTCGTTACGTGGAAAGATTTGATAAACATGTAATTTAGTGTATTCGAGTGCTTTGTTAATATTCTTTTGTATGAATTAAAAAACAAATGCTAAGAGTCGGTCGCCGTTCTATTGTTGTTTAGTTTATTGAATTCGAGAATTTTGGTGAGCGATTGATATTCGTTGGCGTATATTACTTTGGTTATTCAAAAAATATATAAAAAAAAACTTCTTACTGATAAAATGAATGCATTAATATTTCAAAATGCAGAATTTAAATATCACAACTTTGTCACAATAAGTGGAATAAAACGGTCGTTAATGTTTTAATAAACCATCTTCCCTTTCACTATCATCACAGCTGCTTAAGATGATTTTCTTTAAATTTTATTCATAACAAATTAAATAATGTTATGTTCTCAGAAGGTTAACAAATATTCGCTTCTGTTTATAATGTTTTAATATCTTCAAGGCCACTGAATATTCATTGATGGATAGTGTAAAAATTGTTTACATTCAACATGACAGGTAAAAGATATACGATAGATATAAAATAACTAAACTCAAACTAAAGCAAATATCTATTTTAATGCTCGCATCAACAGTCGAGAGTTACACTAAACGTGCACATGAAAATGGTAAATCTTGACCATTTGTTTTTGGATACAATTTCAACACTCAAGATATTTTAATAAGTAAAATCATTTAATAAGTTGGAATTTGCAATCATTGAAACATTATAACAGATTATATCAGTGCAAATTGTAGTACAGTTATAACAAAATATGTTTATTCAAAACATTATGTATATCGTACTATAAAATAAAAATTGGATTCTGTTATACCTCAATAAATGTTATCGTAAACCACGTGGAATCTGATAGCAATAATAATTTCCCCCATAAATTGAACTTTTGTTAGCGATCACGAGGAATCCTTCGTGTCGATATTGTTGATTTATTGAATAATTAAGTTCGTGCCGAGAAACAATGTTCAGTTAAGATCTGTATTGAAATTAGTTTCACCTCTATTATTGTAAACACAGACTATAAAATAAGCAGTTTTAGCTAAAATTATAGTTAAAAAAAGGAATATTTATGAATTATTACAATAGAACGGTGACTAATTTTTCTAAGGTGACTAATTCAAGTAAAAATATTGTTTGCTATATAAAATAAAAATAACATTTAAAAAGACAAAGTCATTAATATAATTAAGTAAAAAAACATGACTTAATTCTGAACCCTGTGAGACACCAAAGTTTAAATCAATCATGGCGTCATCGAACGGTAAGGAAAGTGGAAAAATGACAGCCTCGATAGACAGTTTAAAGTTGTCGAGTAAAAATACGTCAAAACATGCGTCATCCGAATCGGTTCTATCTAAAAAGGACAAGGAGTGCTTGCAAATGCAAGAGTGCAAGAAAAAATTGCTGGCTATGGAACCACAGATCATTATAAGAGATGAAAACGTGGTGTTGCGATCTCCGCCTCAGAAGAAAATCGTGATGCCTCCAACGATAAACCCAGAGGTAGGTTCACTACAATATTACTAATAGAGTACGAATAGCGCAAGCACTGGGATAAAACAAAGTTAAGCCAATTTAGACGTAATATTTTGAAATTCAGGATTTTTGTAATATCTAACATCCACATTTACGAATTATTTATACGACCTGGGTTATATTTCTTAGAGACTTTTGAGAATACTAGCATTTCGTCCTAAGTTTCAATTATATTATAAATTTTTACTATGCTTTTGAAATACCGCTTTATATGCATTATGTATATTTTATTTATTAAGGCACGTTTTATAAATTTTTAGTAAAAAACTCAACTATTAACATAATACAACAACAAATATTTTATAAGTTTTACTTTTAGTTGTTTCTGTAGGATATGTTTATTTTATGACAGATGTCAATGAACCGTCAGTTCTGATTAAATGTTTTCACGAGACGCTGTGTTTTACTCTTCACCTCGAAATTAGCAATACACAATAGTGGCGACGAGCGATAAACTTAATTTAAGTGCGTGTTTAAACCGAATAAAAATAAAATGTCGATCAGAAAATTAAATGAGTTCGATATGAATACCGGTGCGTGCTCTTCGTATGTAGATAGACTGGAAATGTACTTCAAGGTTAACAAGATGGATAACGAAATGAAATTACCTATATTCATTGCGTCTATGCGGGACCAGGCATACGAATTGCTAGTTAATCTCGCGAGTCCGAAATATCCCGTAGATATAAGTTTTGAAGAAACGGTGGAGTTAATGCGTCAACATTTGCAACCGGCACCCTCTGTGCTAGCGGAAAGGTATCGTTTTAGACAAAGAAGACAAAACATGGCGGAAAGCATTGCAATTTACGTGGCAGAACTCAAAAAAATGTCTAGAAACTGCAAATTTGGAGATAACCTGAATGATAACCTGCGGGATCAGTTTGTTTGTGGGTTAAAAAGCGATATAATCAGGCAACGTTTATTCGCCGAGGCGGATGATCTCCCATTTAATACTGCGGTGAAGATGGCGATCGCATTAGAGGCGGCGGAGAGAGATGCGGCTGCGGTGGAACCGGGTGCCGCGGAAGAAGCGAGCGGAGAAGCGGCGGCTAGAGCGGTGCATGCGGTAGCGGTGAGTCGTGCTTGCGGCCGGGTGAGCGGACGCCGAGTCGGGGGAGCAAGCCGGCGATAGCGACCGGGGAAGTTCATAATTATTTGAACTGTAAAGGTTGTGGTGCGCGAAATCACGAATATAGTAAGTGTCGTTATCGGAACTTTGTGTGCAGCGCTTGTAATCAAACGGGGCACCTTCGTCGGGTATGCGTACGCCAGGTGTCAAAGGGGGCACGACTACGGGAGCACCGTAACGCCCAAGTTCACTACGGTGACAATTATGATAATTCAGAGAATTCCGAGGACGAGGAAGACGTTCATCATTTAAACTTGGGTAGTTATAAGGCGGTAAGTTTAATGATTAATATTGACGGCCGTACTTTGAAGATGGAAATAGATACGGGTACGGCTATTTCATGTATTAGTAAAAATACATATGATAAGTATCTGTCACATAGACCTATAGAAAAATGTAGCACGAATTCAAAAGGCAAGGCGACATTGCGAGTGCGAGACGGGGCGGTGCCCGTGTTCCACCGAGCGCGACCTTTGCCGTATGCGCTGCGCGGGCGCGTGGATGCCGAGCTCGACGCGATGCTCAGTGCCGGCGTCATCGAGCCGGTGGACTGTTCTGAATGGGACTCGCCGTTAGTACCTGTTAATAAGTCCGATGGTTCGCTTAGGATTTGTGCTGATTACAAATCTACATTGAACCCCGATTTATTGGTCGATCGATATCCTTTACCTAGAATAGAAGACGTACTCGTAGGCCAAAATGGATCACAATTTTTTAGTAAAATAGATCTTTCCCAAGCATATAATCAAATAGTTCTCGACAATTCAAATATTTATACGGTTATTAACACTCATCTTGGTTTATTTAAATATAAGAGATTGGTGTACGGCTTACCATCAAGTCCAGGCATTTTCCAGCGTATAATGTGTAATTTACTTCAGGGTATTCCTAATGTGCAGACGTTTCTAGATGATATTATTATTGGAGGAAAGACTTGGAGGGAACATATAGAAGCTTTGGAAACCGTATTTAAAAGACATCAGGAAAACGGTCTGAAATTAAAAAGAAAGAAATGCGGCTACTTAGTAGATGAAGTTAGTTATCTAGGATATATTGTGTCTAAAGATGTAATTAAAGCCGATCCTACTAAGATTGACGGTATATTGAAAATGCAAAGACCACAGAATTTTTCAGAATTACGTTCTTATTTAGGTTTACTTAATTTCATTACGAAATTCATTAAAAATTTTAGTTTAATTTTAGTGCCATTGTATAATCTTTTAAGGAAAGATGTTGTATGGAATTGGTCTGAGGAATGCGAAAAGACTTTTACTAAAGTAAAGGAACTATTGACCAGTACCGAAGTTCTTAGTCATTATAATCCTAACAAGCCATTAATAATCACGTGGCGACGCGAGCGCGCGCGGTGTTGGCGGCGTCCGGACTCAGCCATTGCCCCGCGGCGAGCGGCCGGTTGCATATATTTCGCGTACGCTTAACGAGGCAGAAAAAAATTTTTCGCAAATACATCGCGAGGCGCTTGCTATTATTTTTTTGTTTAAAAAAATTTCATCAATACTTATATGGTCGTCATTTTACGTTACGTACTGATCACAAGCCCCTCGTATCCATCTTCGGGCCTTATGCAGGTATACCTACCATGGCAGCGACTCGTATGCAACGATGGGCGGTTATATTATCTGCTTACACTTACAACATCGAATATATAAAAACCGACCAAAATAATGCCGATGGGTTGTCTCGTTTGCCGGTAAAAAGTATTTCAAAAATAAATAATAAAATTCCGGAACAAACTTTTTTCATATTGCGCAAGAGGCATTATTGCTCAATTACCACGATATAAATCGGAAAACAAAAAAAGATCCGATTTTAGGTAGAATTTTAAGCTATATTCGAGACTCGTGGCCCAGTGATTGCGAGATAAGTACAATGAGACCATATTTTAATAGAAAGGGGGAATTATATGAAGAATTGGGGTGTATTATGTGGGGACATAGGGTAGTAATACCCGCGGCTTGTCAAGATAAGGTTTTAAATATAATACATGAACCTCACATGGGTATCGTTAAGTCCAAAGCTATCGCTAGAAGCTATGTATGGTGGCCGGGCATTGACGAGGCGGTGAAGCACGTGTGTCGCGCGAGTGCGGTGTGCGCTGCCAATGCGGATGCTCCTCCAAAGCAGGCTCCTCAGCCGTGGCCATATGCTACGAAACCCTGGACTCAAGTCCACTTAGATTTTATGGGGCCAATTTGTGAAAAGACGTATTTAGTTGCGATCGATTCCATGTCAAAATGGATGGAGGTTTCCCAAGTGGCCAGTACCTCGGCAGAAAGTACTATTAAAAAGTTAACTCAATTATGGGGTCGTTGGGGCATACCCCGGCAAGTAGTAACGAATAACGGACCTCCTTTTACAAGTAGCGATTTTGGGCATTTTGTTAAAAGAGACGGAATTCTACATGTATTTACAGCTCCGTATCATCCATCGTTAAACGGAGCGGTGGAGAACGCAGAAAAAGACTTAATTAAAGACTTTAAAAACAGTTATTAAGAAGGCAGTAACGGAAAACTGCAGTATTGATAGGGCTCTAAATAGGTTTTTATTATACTACAGAAATACGGAGCATTCGGTAACTGGTGAAAGTCCGGCTATGTTAATGATAAATAGGAATCCAAGGTAGAAGGAGATGTTTTACCGGGTTTTTCGGAACAGGACGCCGAGCTCGGATTGCCTGAGCCTAAAGTGGTTCAGGCTGATATTAAAGAAACAGATAGTCAGCCTATAGCACCCTCCCGATCTAGGCAGCCCTCAGTTGAACCACCCAAGCAAGGCCCTGTACGTAAATGTAAATTAAAATAAATAAATTTTTATAGTTGTTGTTTGTAAGTAGTTACTTATATACTAAGATGTAGGTTTAAGTTGTGAGTTAATTAATTTGTTATTTGTTAATTATTAAAAAATAGAAGGGAGGATTGTAGGATATATTTATTTTATGACAGATGTCAATGAACCGTCAGTTCTGATTGTTGTTCTGATGTTTTCACGCTGTGTTTTACTCTTCATTTTGAAATTAGCAATACACAATTACATTATCAGCCTGTAAATTCCCCACTGCTGAGCTAAAGGCCTCCTCTCCCTTTGAGGAGAAGGTTTGAAGGTTTGTGGCAGAATTTCGTTGAAATTAGACACATGCAGGTTTCCTCACGATGTTTTCCTTCACCGCCGAGCACGAGATGAATTATAAACACAAATTAAGCACATGAAAATTCAGTAATGCTTGCCTGGGTTTGAACCCGAAATCATCGATTAAGATGCAGGCGTTCTAACCACTGGGCCATCTCGGCTCATAGTTTCCACTTTTATTGACTAACGAGTCAGCTTGTTTTATTCCGTCAGTTCGTTCCGTCGTTTTAGTCAGTTTAATTTTAATAGATAAAGTCATATCAAAACCTTTTTATTTTTCATTCATCAACGGGTTGTATAATATTTAGGAACATAGAATTATAAATAGGTATATGTTTATCCAAATAGATGCGTTTGGTCTTTGTGTTTATAATGTACTATTCTATTTACTTCCGAGCCCCTATGTCGTCCCTCTGCAAGAGAAACATCGTTCTCGCAGACAGAACATGAATTTACAGAGGAAAATAAAAATTGCTCAGTAACGACCCAAAAAAAATCTACTGATAGGCAAAGTCCACATCTGCTCTTTAAAATAGAAGGTATTCCACCAAGCTGCTTCGGAGCTGTTTGGTGGATACGATGGTTGAAAATTCCAACCACCAGATGTTTTCTTTCTGCATACCATGAGATAAATGAGATGAATTACAAATAAAACTACCTATCGAAAAATTCATGGTTATTACGTTAGAACCAATCGCTGGGTAAGATTAATGTGATCCAAACACTAGACCATGTTGGTTATATTTATAATATTATACAGTTATATACATATGTACAAAAACGTCTGAACAAATTTTGATGAAATTTTGAAATGTGATAAGTTTCTCCCGACTTTATGCATAGACTATAACCCTCACACGAAGCCGCAGACGCAAGCTAGTTACACTATAATCATCAAAAATTCTGTCCGTCTTTTCAGTATCTTGTACTATTTGTAGAATGAGAAATATATTTCAAAAATTATCTGAATTTATTAAAGACACATCTTAGTAATTTGTTATTCAAAATAAAAGAGCAACACTCTCGTTAACTGACGATAAAAAAGGATTTAATGAAAGTTATACGTTAGAAGCGTATGTTTGTTTGTTCACAGATTCGCAAACAGTCGTGACTATATATTTTTATATGAAATATAGCTTGTCCTACAATATCCGATTAAACAAACGACGTGTCAGCAATGAATCCTTTAGTAGATTGTATTTCTCATTAACTTTACGACTGTGTTCGATTATTTGAACTAGAGACATTGATGAAAAATTTGGTATAAAAACGTTTTTTTTATTGGAATTGGCTCAGCGGTTTACTTGCTGGTAGGGCTTTGTGCAAGCCCATCTGGGTAGGTACCACTTATTCATCATATATAACATCATAGTTTCCAAGGTTAGTGGAGCATTGTCGATGTAAGGAATGATTAATATAATTATCTCGCCAATGTCTATGAACTGTGGTGGTCACTTACCATCAAGTCAATTGTACAAAAAAATATATAGTAATGCAATTTAAACCATCGCTTCCTTAAAAATATCTTTAGTTCATATGACACAGCATGATTCATAATCAATATTGAAGAATATTAAAATGGTAAGAAAATGCGAACAACTTATGATTATAATAAGTTAACTGATACTGATTACTAATCCCACGCATTAGTAATTATTTTAATGATATACTCGTAACGAGATATTTTAAAGATTAAAATATACCTATATATATTATTTTTAATTGTTTTTATTGTGACATTATTTTTAGAGATTTATAATTGTTACGTTTTTATTAAGCCTTAAGCCGTATCTTTTGCCTAAGTTTGTGCTTGTTTAAGTGTCTATTATTATTATTAATTTAAGAGCGTATTACTTTTTATTGTAATTCAATAGTGCTGTAAATACCTGTAGTGATGTATCACACTGCATTGGTCCGTGTGCTTTTGATTGAATTGTTTATGTGAATATGCGGATGGTGTTTCGAATGAATAAATAAATAAATAAATAAAGATTTAAAAAAACCTTTGTAGACCAGTAAAAGATAAGAGAACTCTATACGCTTGCCAAAAAATAAACTCAAGGAACACACGAACATAAATTGCTACAGTAATACTGCACATTGATTGTATTACGAGCGAAAGAGCTTTCTTAGCCAACGCTAACTAATCGAATCTACGCCTACAACATTTATATAAAATTATAAAGCGTTAAAACTTCTATATTTGATTTCAAAGACAGTAAGATTTCTATGTTAAAATCCGCGATAATTGTTATCTGTTTATTCTGCGCTCATGTAATATATGTATGTATACGAATATGTAATTTCTTATAGTCATAGACTAATAACGAGCGAAACCGCACGCACTAGTATATTATGTTAAATGGTGAACAGAAACCATTTCTGGTGAATTGTAAAACTCGACTGTCGAAAACGAAATTATAATACAGGATTTACTTTTTGCCTTGAAAAGTCCAGCCGTACTTCTGCTATTGTTTTTTTAGTAGAGTCGTAGAGTGCACGCGTTTAAATCGTCACGTAAGGAAAAACTGTCGTGCACCTTCTAGTCGACCTTTCCTACTCTTTCTCTGTCGCTCTGCGTCTTTCTATTTTATACGGTTTTAATATTATTTAAACGGAATTTTGCTTACTGTTTTAATTCACACGGAATTTCAATAACTATTTTATTTTTTGACATTTAATTCATAGTTATTGTTATTTAATACATGATATACACAACTTCGTTTCAACTGGGTGTCTCACAACACATCTCGCTAATTTTCTCTTATGTAATGAAATCTAACGTTATGCCGTACATCCAAAACTGTCCGCACCGTTAAAAATTATGATAGAATAAAAAAAATTACATACACACAAACATGATATCTGAAAACATTACACTTCTTTTAGGGAAGTCGCGTGAGAAAAAACCGAACATCGTTTAATATGACATTTGATTCAAAAACATAAACAATTTATTCCCATACGTAGATAATAAATAACAGTATTACAAACAACGTAACATTCCTGAACATGTCCCGGAACTCCACAAACCTGAGATGGGCAGACAGCCGTGAAATCGATTCACCTAACTGAAATTCATGACGGTTTGAATTTAATTCGTCCTGAACGGCTTAGTCATATACTAATGTGTTTTCTTTTTCAATATAATATTTTTAGTTGACACAGTCTATTAAATATTTTACTTGGTGATAGGGTTTTGAGCAAACCATGCGATCAGGTACCACCGCTCCAAACATATTCTACCGCAAATCAGCAATACCTTGTAATGTTGTGTTCTAGTTTGGATTGTGATCAATCCAGTGTAACTGTAGTGAAGTACAAGGGACTTAAAATCTTAATTTCCAAGGTAGAGCTCATTGGCGTTGTAAGGGACGGTTAATATTTCTAACAGTACCGATAAGGGCTATGGTGATCACTTACCGTCTACCTATTTCCTAGACTACCGACTTTCAATAAAAAATATATCAGCTGCAGATTGTTTCAGAGGAGGCATAATAATTGAAGTTCTGATAGATTCCGACCGTGGCTCAGTGGCTTATCAAGATATATTAAGTGCACATAGCCCATTATACTTCACAGGTGCATCTCTATTTCCTCATTCTCAGGAAACCAACTCTAATACAATAAGCTCAGTCGCACAAGCGGCTTTACTTTTTGAGGTACGAGAATATAATCCAAAGAGCCACTAGACTAATAGGGTAGGAGTAATGGGCAATGAATCCCTTCCAAAGCATTTTTGGATGTTGATGACTCAATCATACAAAAACGGCTGACCAGATTTTAATTAAATCGTTACATAGTATAAAATAAAGTCGCTTACCGCTGTCTGTCCCTTTGTATGCTTTGATCTTTAAAATTACACAACGGATTTTGATGCGATTTTTTTTTATAGATAGATTGATTCATGAAGGTTTATATGTATAATACAATCACAATATAGTCGACATTCTGTAGTGTATCTAATATTAGCATTGCACCCGTGCAAAGCAGGGGCGGGTCGCTAGTTTTAAATAAGTATAACATAAATATAAAAATATAAAAAAACGTCAGAGTGTTAGTGTGCTAAAAGATATTTTTAGTTGATTGCTAATGAATCTTGGGAATGAGATGATCATCTCCAGGCTTTTTCAAATAACTAAAATATGTTTATTATTATTGTACGTGAAAACATGAAATCAATACTTGTTGCAATTAAGTTAAAAAAGAAACATCCCGCTGAGTTTCTTTCGCCGGTTCTCAGGTCCGAGATGTTAATTTCCGAACCGGTGGTAGATTTTTGACTATAAATAAGTAAGTGTAACACTTCCATATTGAATAAAGATTTTTGACTTTGACTAATATGGTTACCGTTTGCAACTAAACAGTATCACTAAAACTTTAATCATCAAATTGTACTGTTGTGTGATTGTATATGGATGATCATTGATACATTACTTACAAGAAGAGCAATTCATACCTCGCAGCCGTCAACTCTGCGCTCTAAAAATTTTGGATATGATTACACGTGCTGTATATTAATATAATAAACTTACAAAGTTTATGATGTTAACATCCCGTTTTTATTGAGGCAGATTATAGGCTATATAACATTACGTAACCTTGTGTGTAAGTAACTATAAACGTGTAAATCAGACATGTACAATTCGACAGATATGCGGGTAAATCGGCGAGACTCAGCTGAATATACCGAATTTCCACCCACTGTGGAGACGAGGGGGCAGGTGTTAGGCACGTATATCCCTTTTTTATGCCCCTGATAACGTGTATGCAAAATGTCGTGAAATTCGGTCGAGTTATTAAGACCTGACGAACTAAGTTTCGAATTCATAATATAAGGTTTTATTCAAATAAGTCGTTGACACCAAATTAACTTCTCGAACTCAAAATAGTTTGGAAATGTTTGCTAATTGTAATAAAATTCTTATTTAGATTTGGTCACGCGTTATTCGTAAGCAAATCTCATTATGTTTAACTTTTCATTCAATTTTACGCACAGTTGGCTTACAAAAGAATTCCTAAACAGCAAATTGGAGTAGACCTATTTTCATTTACATACACAAAGGATCCATTCCATGGTATCCAATAAATATAAAACAGCCAAGTCGTTCCTTAAATATTACCTTTTTCGTTGTATTTTATTCCAACATTCATACAACACAAACCAACGCCAACCTGCAAAAAACAATCGACTTGGGACATATTTAGCAAATTTTGAAACAATTGACAGAAGAAGAATCAATAGCTTCAAGTTCTTCTATATAATGGGATCCAGCCGACTCTAATATAGCTAAGAAAATAAATAATATTTAATATAAAAATATTGGATTATTCTTTTAAGAAATTTTCAGGAGCAGACCGGACTAAATTTACCCACCCGTGTAATTCGATGTTGACAAAATGTACACTCCTGTCCCTCGGTAAGCACTTAGAGCCTAGTCTACACGATATCTTTCTCCGGTCGTGACCGGTTGCCATTTCATCGGATTCTGGGAGTGAGAGAAATTAGAGAACACACAAGTGCACCTCGTACTTATACACTGCACATTTTGGTAAAGAATGTCGGGAAAATACAGCCAAGAGTAAATCGCCAGTTAATACTAATTTTGTCAAGAAACACGTTTTGATGATCATTCGTTACGTTTTTCGTTTTCTTAGCTTAGACGATACGCATACATTCCAATGAAGAAGACGTCATCGTAGAGTCTAAAACAAACTTTTATTTACGTATAATAAAAACATGCAGGCGTGATAACGTCAGTGGAGATACAATAATAGATGAACCAAAAAATAAAGTTTTATCTGCAGCGAAGTCGCATCAGGTGATCGCGGCTATAGCACGAACGCGAATTTAAAAAACAAGTGCCTTCTATGATGTTATCATTAACGATTTAATTAAAAAAATATTCAAAATTTTACTTGGTGGTAGGGCTTTGTGCAAACCCGTCTGGGTAGGTACCACCACATATTCTACCGTCAAACTATAGTAGTATCAACACTCAGTATTGTTGTGTTCCGGTTTGAAGGGTGAGTGAGCCAGTGCAACTACAGGCACAAGAGACATAACATCTTAATTTCCAAGGTTGGTGGCGCTTTGCGATATAAGGAAAGTTTCATATTTCTCCATTGTCTTTCGGCGGTGGTGATCACTTACCATCAGGTGGCCCATGCACCTTCTTTTCCACCAACCTACATCATAAAATTAAAAAAATAACTAACATCATTTTCAAAGATATACGAAAGTCGAATTATCATTACTTTACCTCTGAAAAATATTTAAAAATAAACTAAACATAATTGCGTGTCAAGCTCATCGTAAACAATAATTGAACATTCATTATCTGCACATTCTCACGGAATCTTGATTCAATACGCAATCAAACTTAATCATTTTTATAACGGTGTAGAGATAAGATACTTTTTACATAAACTAAAGTCTATCAGTATCTCTGCATAATAAGCACTGGAAAAATCTTAGAAGTCGACCAATGTAAGATAGAAGAAATTATTACTTTTAAAGTAGTCTTTAAAGTTTTTAACTTCTCGTTACTAATTACGAGTTATCGATCGTAATAACTTGCTATGTCTTTGTGCAATCCGCTTGACTAGGTACTACCCATTCATCATATATTCTACCTCTAGGTAGGTTGAAGGCTGCAGGAAGGTAGGTTGAAGGCTGCGTTAGCCAATGTCACTAAAGATACAAGGGACATAACATCTTGGTTATCAAATTCGGTGGCGTATTCACGGCGTAGGATATGGTTAATAGCTATTACGGTCCTAATGTCACTTACCATCAGGGCTTCTACTTGCCAGTCTGTCAACGAATTTGAAATAAAAAGTCATTTAACTAGCAACAATAAGGACGTAAGAGTCCGTTAATTTTCGGCCGAATTCGGTGTTATAGTTTTAATCAGTTGTGAGTAAATATTTAATCGTGTATCATGTATATGTAGCAATTATGTAAAATAGGTAAGGATGCTTAGTCTGAGGGGAATTAATAATAATAATAAAATATATTTACAACTGGTTAAACCTCCGCTAAGGTAAATGACGGTCCATAGCAGTTCGCTTGCAAGCAAGATACAAAAACCGGCTCGCATAGAATCGGCTTGGATAATCCGCCGATTTATTAAACGATTTCCACAATTTAAGAAGTTTAGTGTGTTTACTTTTACTGTTATGGATTGTATTTATTTTTTACGCACAGTTGTTAATTATAATAATAGTTTCAATTAATTCCGGTTACAGCTATCAATCTCGAGCTCTAACAAAATGGCACTGAAAATAGTGCATATGTTTGGAAAAACACAAGGTCACTCAAACCGTCTGATAAAATACTGGTGCGCAATGCTGGAAGATTTTAAGGCCTAAGACCAATCAACTATAGCGGTACAAACTATCGATTTCGGGCTATTATTCAGAAATTTCTGGCAGAAAACACAAATTACTTTTGTTGACCCGACTTGAGGTTCAAACCTGGGACCTTGAGATCTGCAGCCGTACAAACTCGCCGGTTTCTTTTGCCGCATGCTTATCGATTTCCCCACAAACTTTGACATCCAATTTCACTCTCCCCCTAACTTCGACGAACCTCAATCAATCATTCACGATAATCTTGAAGACAAAAATGTTCTGCCATTTTTTTAATTGCTACCATTAGTAGTTAAAAAGATTCAATGAATTAAAAATCAACCCCATTTCGGTTGAATATATTTTAAGGATGTTCATAACTTTTATTTTTCAATTCCAATAAAAGAAATATCAAAGGACGTTTATTTATCAATGCGTCTTCACGTTTCACTTATCCATGGAACGGAATGGTTTAAAATATATTCCATGTAGAGATTTAAGCTCTAGCAATATTTGTATTTATGTTCTGAAGTGCTTTGTTATATTTATATTTAAATTCTATTTTACATAAAACTTCGTGATGCTTGCCTGGTTTGAATCTACGAATGTTCGTTTGGTCATTTGTTCTGCCCACTGGGTTATACCGGTACAAATTATTCGGTTAACATTAATGAAAACATATTGCGTAGAATTTAGGATTATTTCGGATTTATAGTGGAACCGATGTCGAAACCATTTGTTATTAATGGATTAAGGAGTTAAAATGACAAGGACTGTTTAATTAATGTTAGTTGTCTTTCTCCCTCCCAATGTAGAGAAGTGAGGTCATATACTCTGTCTTTAATGGTAAAAATTAAGTGAATTTTCAAATTAAAAAAAGTCTGCTTGACTAGTGAGTAGTGCTACCATTTGTTTTTTCTCACTGGAAACACCCATTACCCGTTTCTCCCACATGAAGTGGGGGTATGTGGGATTCGCCGATGCCGAGGACGCCTAGTGCGACCTATTGCACCGGAATACGCAAAACCAGCGGTAGCCTCCGTGTTTTCGGCGGGGGCCCCGGGATCGCTTTCGCATGCTACCTTGACGGATTAATGGTCCTACCTAGTACTAGACTAGAAAATAATAAGTTACGTAGAAAATGTCTGATTAATTTTCATCGACATTTTTAAAAAAACTCTTTCCAAATCGTTGGTAGATTCTGATAATCAATAATAATGGTAATGAAGGGGTTTTAAGATGTTGAATTTGACTTGTAAACGATCCTCTTAGATAAATAAAATCCGTTGGACGTTTCTCTCTATATATGTAACATTGTTTTATTAATTATAACATTACCAGATATGTTATTTATTCCCAGATTGCTCGGCGTATTTTGGCCAATATGGCACTTTGGTTATGTTACGGACGAAGACTAGTGTTCTACAAACATTTCAAATATTTCAGATTAGTTTGTAATAATAATCATAGGATTATTGATTCGTAGCATGAACATACAATGTAACTAATTAGTCAAATTTTATATTGATGTATTGGTAAGTACATTTGTATCAAAATCAAACATATACATTATATAAGTAGCTTACTTTATTAATGAGGACTTTTAAATGGTCATTTTACAAAATTATGTCATCTTGAACGACTTCGGCGACAGCATTCATCAGCATTTTAATGGAGATGAGTTACAAGTGTGTGTGTGTGTGTGTGCGTTAGCAGGGCTTGTGTTATGCAAGGTTGTTAACCCCTGCACTCTCAATTCCCTTGTTCTCTCTGTTTCCTGTTCACTCTTAAAATCCAATAAGACAGCAAATCTGACAGAACCGGAAAGTACTAAGACGCAGGACTCGTCGGTCGTGCTCGACTAGTTTTTTTTTGCAACACAAGAACCCTACGCCATATCACTGGCTTGATCTGGATTTGAATCTAGGACCTCGAATTCTGCGGCATTATATCTAGCCACAAGACCAATGAGGCAGTCAAGATATAATAAAGCTAGCATCGGTTCGGATTGTAGATTCAAACTAAAAGAAACGGCAAAAATATGTAATCACTCCTTTTTTATCAATCCTATAGAATTCAATTTATATATCCTGTATGAAAATCAACGTATACTAACTCCAAGCTTATTTAACATCTGCGTAATTTTAGACGGAATAATCTGAATGATTTTACATATTTTTTAACATAACCTTTAAATTTACACATAGAAAACATACATATGTTGTCCTTTAATTCCGAAAAGAAATATTCTATATGAAAAGTCAGTGATATTTATTTTGAATCCCAATCCTTTCGAGTCTCGATCACGATCAGCCGTACGATTCCGTAAGAATTCTCTTCGTATCACTCGTGAAATGTTGACAACAGACTTACGGTGACACGCAATTTGATTACGTGTATCCTTATAATTATTATTGTTAATGTCGCATATCACATTCTGACATTTAGCGTTTGTTTTCTGCGGTGAGTTCGACTTCGTTCTTGTAAAATGCCTCCAAAGGTCTGGCCTGTTAATTACTTATCTCGCCTTTGAAACATTACCGCCTCTTTTGTGACTAATTGCTGATAAGATTATGTAATGTATTTAAGTTTAGGTTTAGCTGTATAGGAATATTTTTTATGATTTTTATTTTCATTAGAAGACATGTTGTTAGCGCTCCGAGCATATGACGTAATGAGAAATCCAATATGTCTAACGAAAATTCCCGCATTTCAAGTATAAAACCCTTTATTTGAGCTTGGTTAACATCATCTACAAAGTGCACTTTAACATTTTTGTTACTTTTATTAAGTCTTTTAACGTTTCAAATATTTAATAGAATATTTTTTAATGTTATAAAGAAAAAAATAAAAGAAGTTTATATACCTAGAACCATATGTTACCTTACACATACATTTAATAAAATCAATAATGCCATCATTACACAATGGTTATTGCAGTATAATGCTTATTTTGTAATCCGAACCGATACGGCTTAATTACGTCACCTAATACTTAACCAAAGAATACGGGTTCAAGCCTTGGCAAGCACCACTGGATTTTCGCCTGCGTAATTTTTTTTATATAAATCTTTTGCATTTGGGATATGTATCTGATCTTTTCCTTAAAAGGAGAGGAGGCCCAGCAGTAGCACATTTACAGTTTCTTAGTTTATGTCGTAATATCGATATTCGTCATTAAATATCGATGTGTGTGTCGATGTAATTTGGCGTACAGCGGTGTATGTGTGTGCGTTTAATACGTACAGTCATAATCTATAAAGCAATGATACACAACAGTTTGTATGAAACGTTATGCGCAGGCTTAAAATCCCTATTCTAACGCAAACGCAGCTCGTAGCCAACAAAAAAGCCGTTTATTAAGCTTGGATACAACGCAACGAATATTTTATGGACTTGCTATTTAAGGGGAGTTTTCTCTGCGACAAAATAAAGAAGTTATAATTATAAGAATAACATTTAAAATACACTTTAAGTAATCAATATATGATATATATTGTTGTAATTATATATTTAAGTGTAAGACTGTCAATTCCTGTCCCTGAGAGTATTGAAATGTCTATTAAAACGCTAATAATACACAGAAAATAAAACTCGAAAAGGACTCGCAGGGAAATATGTTTTAGGACTCCTTGTTTAAGTTAAAATTATTATAATGGTAAGTGGATATACTACCTAAACTAGTTATGATATACTCAAGTATATTGTGGTAGGGCTTTGCGCATCAGGGTAGGTACCACCCACTCATAACATATTCTACCGCTAAACAGCAATACTTAGTATTATTGTGGTCCGGTTTAAAGGGTAGAGTCAGTGTAATTACAGACACAAGGGACGTAATATCTTAGTTCCCAAGGTTGGTAGCGCATATGAGAATGACTAATATTTCTTACAGTACCATATTTACAGGCAATGGTGACCACTTACCATCAAGCCCAGTTACTAGTCCGCAAACAATAATAGCTAGTGATAAATCTATTTAATCCCGTCGAAATTATTTTTAGTGTTTTAAACAAATAAACGTCACTACACAGTATAAAACCAAGTCGTTTCACGCTGTCTGTCTGTTACAGTGCAGAGGAAGGAAGGAATAAATATATATAACACATGCATAATATAGTAGAGAATCGCTGATAATTTTAGAGGTTTCTAATGTGATGTCGTAAGTAAAAACCAATTTTCTTAAGCTCACATTGCAAATGCTGGCTAAATCGTACGAAATAGTTAAATAAAAATTGACTACAGTACTGAACACCTTGAAAAAGTCTACAAAAAAAGTCCGCGATTATATGTGTCTCTTAGGCATAATCCACAATAACCATTTTTTATCCTTTACTTTTTACGAAATAAAATGGATTATTTACGAAGTGATTTTAAGCAAAACAGCATTAATTACCCAATTAAGTACCTTAAATACATTTTGGATTTAATGTATATAAATACGGCCCTTTACAGCGTGTAATTTTACATTAACATTAACAGCCTGTAAATTTCTCACTGGTGGGCTAAGGCCTCTCCATTTGAGGAGAGGGTTTGGAGCATATTTCACCACGCCGCTCCAATGCGGGTTTAGTGGATACACATGCGGCAGAATTTCGTTGAAATTAGACACATTCAGGTTTCCTCACGATGTTTCCCTTCACCGTCGACCATGAGATGGATTATAAACACAAATTAAGCACATGAAAATTCAGTTCTTGCCTGAGCTTGAACCCGCAATCATCGTTTAAGATGCACGCGTTCTAACCGCAGGGACATAGCGGTTTTTATTGTCTAATGACTGAACAACAGTGAACATTGTATTTAAAGACATACTGTAGCATATCAGCACTGCACCCGCGTAAAGCCGGGGCGGGTCGCTAGTAACAAATATAATACATTGTTTAATTTTACTCTTAATCGTCTTACACACACTAAGACATCAGTCATTGTCAGCACGATCGTCCCTCACTCGCAAGCTGATAATATTTTAATGTGGAGGACGCTTTCATAATTGAATTATTATATAAATATGTGTTTTAATTAAATGTGATAAAAGTATTTGCTCTAAATAGTAACGAACAAATATGCAAAATTATAAAGCAAGTTCATAAATAAATAACTCAATAAGGAGAAATTGGGGAAGAACCGGAAAATAAACTCATCAAATATCGCAGTGACAACACCCTTAATAACAAGTCTGGCTAAAGTTAAATTCATTTAAAATAAATAAGGCAAGTACAAAAAAAAATCATAAAATATAATATTACGCCTGCGTTCACCGCATTTGGGTATAATTCATAATTATTTTAATTAATATATTAATTGCAACTGTATCAATTATGAGCGTAATTTCATTACGTAATAACTTTCATTTTGCTACGGAATGTATTGAATTTCAGATCATTTTGGTTAACAGTTACTGTGAGTTACCTAGAAAAGATATACATATATTGAATATTTTTTTAGATATTTTGAAAACCAAATAATCTGTATTACATTATGTTTTGTGTTCTCTTCAAATACGCTTCTTTACTGAATTCCTACAATAAATGAAAAAAGAGAGCTGTCTCAGGAGAACCGGTTGGGACGAAGTTGCTTCTGTTATATAACATTGTATATTAAATAAAAATAATAAAATAATTAACAACATTTGAGAACAATTAAGAAATTATAACTTAAAATCACGCTTGAATTAAAACAATAACTAAAATTAAGTTTAAATAAGTTTTCTTTACTTGACGATTTTTGACAGTTCACTCTGTAAGCGGGGTCAAGGACCTTGTTCTAATTAAAAAAAACTTTACCACTAAGATTGTCTATTGTCTCAGAACCAATTTGGATATTTCTTTTAAAACATTTAATAGCAACACAAAAGCATAAGACTTTACAGCAGATGTTCGTCCCATATGACGAAAGTTAAATCGAGATCCCCACAACACATCACTGTTATGAACGCGTTAAAAACTCGCGTGCCGAAAAAGTTTACCGCCTTCTGCATAGATAGGGACTTAATGATTACTACGTGGTTATAAAAATATCGTAAACTTTTGTTGAATTGCTATAAAAATACAATCTAATGTAAGAAAAATGTCTTTATGGTAACGACGTCTACGCTTCTAAATATAAAACGTGTAATAAAACGGAGATCGTCCAATGGTTAGAAAGAATCTTAACGGAAGGTCGTGGGTTCAACCTCTATATATTCATGTGCTTCACACGAATATCTTAAGTAGTAGAGTAACCTTGAACGTATTAACTATTAAACGTTTTAAATAGTCAAGTTTAATATAAATTGAACACCTGTGATACTGCAAGGTATAATAAATTTGATATTATTTGATTAAAATTATTTCAGGTTACGCAACCAAAATTTACCAACAACAGTAGGAACTTAAATAGAAAATTAAACTAAAAACTAAATTGAAACCTTACAATCACAAAGTGTGCGAGCAATTAAACTGTCTACATAAACTTAAGTAACTAAAATCTCTGTTTTTATAATTCAAAAAGTTTTTTTAAAAGGCAACCCGAAACAACTTGACTTCAAACTAGCTACTAACCTGTCGCTGTCATTTTTATTTCATTATGAAATACGTATGATCATAATGAAATAAATTTTTATATCCCTTGTGCCTGTAGTTACAATGGCACTCTCTCTTCAAGTCGGAAAACAATAATACCAAGTACCTATTGCTGTTTGGTACATGATATCTGAATACATATTACTTGTTATAACTAAATCCGCGTAGAATAAGGGTCCACATAACACGATTGTATTGAAGGACAAACTTAAAGAAAAAATATTGCCTATTGAGGTTTAACAAGCCTGTGTAGTTTGATCTACCTCAGCCCAACCGTGGGTAAATTACAAGCTACAAATGTTTTAAAGAAACATTTTATGATATTGAGAACCTAATCGATTTCAACACAGGAGATGCACATATTGCACACTATAGTAAAAATTTGTGTGCAAACACAGGTGTAATATGTTTTTTTCTCTCATAATCGACGGGATGCCAAGACGGGATGTCACGATTGGATTGCTCACTCACCCTTCAAACCTTGCTTGTGAGTTGATGGTACGCAGGGGAGCAAAACACTACCTAACCCTACCAAGTAAGTTAAAAAATACGCACACATTCGTCAAATGGATTACGCACGTCACCTTACAGTTGAGCCAAATTATGCGCTGGTTTTCGCAATGTCTGTTAGAAAGCTAGCCTAATCCCGAGCATTAGTCGAACTACACGCGTTGCTTATGATATATGAGGGACAACATTGTCTTAACAAGTGCAGTAGTAAACTTCAATCGTGGAAAGATTTACGGGCCGCCTAGCGCACCTTCGATCCTGACCCCTAAGCCTTACCCCCAATTGGGCTTGACTCCCAAAGATAAGGCCATCTACGTATACGGGCGTATATATGTATAATTTGTGTGATTGATTATTATTGTGTGAGTATCACAATTAGAGTGTAAATCTTTTGAAATTTATTAATAAAAATCAGAATTGAAATATACTTTATTCGAGTACGCTTTTATAATCATTTTTGTATCGTCATATCGTAGGGTTAAGTACAAGACTTCCATTGGTTCGACATGGTTTTTTATAACGCTGAAGCGCAACTATATCGAAACAAAAACACGAAAATGATTTAAAAAAACGACTGTATTTTGTATAATACTAACTATCAGCTTCGCTCGCGTTGTAGGAGTTAGTCGTCATATTATAGGTATAAAAAGTAGCCTGTGTCCTTCGTTGGGGTTTCAAGTTGTCAAATTTAAATCAAATTTTATCAAGTTGTTGGTGGCGAAAGGCCCCCAACGAGATAAATTGAAATAAACTCGAGAAAACTTAGAGGTGTTTTAGGACTTAAGCCGGATGTAAGCCGAGATACATCTTACATAATATTTATGGCAAAAATACATACTTTCTGAATGTTTGATTTGTTGGTGATAACTGAAAAATCGCTCTAAGTATGCCTATAACAATTACAGAGCTCCCTCAATTCCTCATGACCTCCGATATCTAGACTGGATTTTGATAAAAATTAAATAAAAAAAAGACCTAATTAAGTTTAACCATTTTTGTGGTTGAGATCTTTAAAGTATTTCCTATGTTGAAAGGTCCCATAAATTGAATAAAAATGAAACCCATGTGGAATTATATAAATCATAGAATAAATTTCCATATCGGCTTATAAATGATGGAGTTCATAGGTAAACCTTAAAAAGAACAATCGAATTTCGAACCTCCTTTTTTTAAAATTTACTTTACGGAAAATATGTTTTGATTCAAATGGTTGCAAAGGTTCTGAGTTGAACCATCCATCTTCGTAAATTCAATTAGATAGGCGACATCGGGGCATAAATTATGTAAGATATAAGGTTCTATTGGAAAGAAATATCGTGACACATTTTCATGACTGAAGTCAGCACGCAATAGTTCCATTACTTTTATATGAAGACAAGAAAAAGTATCGAAACATGCTCACATTGTCTTACATACATATATTTTTATTAGCCTCACCGTTTATTGCATAGCTGAAATAGCTCAGTGGTTGATTTATATATTTTAGCTAATGTCATTGAACTTAATAAGTGATATTCTGCTTAAACCTAGTAACTCCAGCACTTTAGGAGACTTTTCAACTATCCATATTCCAGAGTTCGAAATGTTACATTAAGCATTTAACTTTCTAATGATGCAATTAGCTTGGGGGTAGATCTTTCTGCAAGCCCGTCTGGGTAGGTACCCCTCACCTATCATATATTCCACTGGCAATCAGTAACGCATATTGTTGTTTTACGAAACAGTTAGACCTAATTTGACTTTCAGTTGCAGATAACTAATATTAGAAAGATTAATGTTTTATTCAAGAAAAAAATTAGGTTTCTTACCAGTTCAACTTAACCAGTGCACAAAATCTAATTCCATTTCAACATGTACATCGCAGGTAACAGCCAGTTGAGGACATTGTTAGCAAGGTAGTAATCACATCATAACATAGCGAAGGACGTATACAAAGCCTATATTTGTTCGAAATTCCTCTCATCAAAGGTTTTCTCCAAGATAAAACTAGTAACAATAAGACCACTTCCACCCACAATATGCTATACTTTAATTCTTAACGTAAACTTGTGAACGATACAAGGTTTTTTCTTGCTACAAAAAAAAAGTATTCGAAACTTGAGAGTGAGTTTGGTAAGTAATTTCTAGGGCGGACTTTTCTTTATTTTTATAGGAATATATTATATTCTTCGCAAGGGTCAAGAAACTTTGTGACTGATATTTATAATGGCCTTATAAATATTTGTTTAGGTTTAGTTTATGTTGGAACGTTGTGCATTATATTTTGGAACGAAAATCTATATTATTTAAAGTTATACTTAAATTTTAACTTTTTTCACAGTTCACATAAATTTCAATTGTATCGGTTTTATTTTATGGAAGTATCATTTTTATTATCTATACATGTTATAAAATTTGAGTGTTCGTTTGTAATATTAAAATAACCGCTTTTTACTAAAGGCATGTTATACATGTATACCAAAATAACATATTTTTAAATTTTTGTCTGTCTGCCTGTTTGTTCCGGCGAATTGACAGTACTTTCACTGTCAGATAGCTGATGTAATTTGGAGTAACTTAGGCTACAACAATATGGCTCATCATAGATTTATGACAAAAACAAGTCAATCTTTTTTTCGATTTAACTTCTATTATGGGTGTGAGTTACGTAATTTATTGGTATTGAATAAAATATAAATTTGCTTGATGACACTTACATATTTCTAGTTCGTGTATATGCGTATACTCTATTCCAACCATAACAGGAAAAAAGTCAAATAAACAACATTTGACAGCAAATTGACGCGATATCATTGGTTGAGAGCTTGATTAATCTATCATAGATTCACTATGAATTTGCGAAAAAATGGCGTTTTTAACGTCGACGAAACTGTTATCGGATTCTTGATCGAATTTTGGAAGTAAAATTGAAGTGGAAATAAGTAGTTAAGTGTAAAAGTGTTGTATTATGAATAAAGATATACATAACATAACATAAACATAATCAGCCTGTAAATTTCCCACTGCTGGGCTAAGGCCTCCTCTCCCGTTGAGGAGAAGGTATGGAGCATATTCCACCACGCTGCTCCAATGCGGGTTGGTGGAATACACATGTGCCAGAATTTCGTTGAAATTAGACACATGCAGGTTTCCTCACGATGTTTTCCTTCACCGCCGAGCACGAGATGAATTATAAACACAAATTAAGCACATGAAAATTCAGTGGTGCTTGCCTGGGTTTGAACCCGAAATCATCGGTTAAGATGCACGCGTTCTAACCACTGGGCCATCTCGGCTCTTAATAATAAAGATATAGTAATCATAAACTCTTACTAGCGCACAATATAGTTGAACTATTAGCAAATCGTATGAAAAACGTAAATCAAAGGTTTGTTTATCTTTTTTCCTACTTCTATTGGACTATTCCAATAGCCTATGCGAAAGGTACACATACGCGATAATTATCCTTAAGGCTAACTTACCGGGGGTCGTATCAACTCTATACTAGTCGTTCGTATCATGTGACGCTGTAAAAACCAACAGAAACAAAGTTGGTTTAAACAAAAATAATATCGAGAAGGGATTTTGGAATAAGCAAATCAAATAATTATATAATTCATATTTTTACCGAATAAGATAACTTGGATTGCCGAAGTACTATAGTGACTGAGGAACAAGCTTGGATTTCAAAACAAATTAAGTATTGGATACCATAGAAATATATATATATATATATATGTATATGGTGGTAAGGCTTTGTGTAAGGCCATCGGTGTAGATACCACTCAAATGGATACAACACCCACTTATCAGATATTCTAGTGCGAAACAAGAAGAATTAGTTTTTTTGTGTTCCGGCGAATGAGTGACATAGCATCTGAGTTCCCAAGGTTGATGGCCCATTGACGTAAGGAAAGGTGAATATTTCTTACAGTACAAATAATTATGTGCAGTGGTGACCATCAGGTGGCCCATTTGCCAGTCCATCTACCTGTACAATGAAAAAATGTTAGAGTTACGCAACCAAAGTTACGCAATAAAGTCAAAGGATGGATCTTCTCGGTAGAATCGGCCTTGCTAGTAAAACAAACTTTCATAAAATCTGCCGCTCCCGTGGGGTATAAAGTCGGCCAACTAAAAAATGTGATAACTGACGTTTGTCTGCAAAACGAGTATTATGTATCCATTGTTACAAATACTGATACATTCAAAGTGTGCGAAATTGTGCGAAACTCACTCTTTACTGTTCGTCGTAAAACATTTCGTCGAAATATCTTTATTGCTGAAACTTAGAACAGAGGAAATTAGAAATGTGATACCGCAGTGATAAGCGTGTGGTTTAAAGATGTGAATCTTAGCCGATGATTCTGTGTTCGAGCCCAGGCATGCATCATTCAATGCTCAAATATATAATATATTAATAGCGTAAGCCGATTTTTGTTCCAGTGATTATGGGACGATAGCTGCACGTGGAAAATCGGTTATGGTCTTATTTTGCAGACCTCAAGCCGTAGATATGTAGAAAAATAAAGAGGATTTTTGATGGCAATTTACTAAATTGTTACGATTTAGTAAATTACGTAACGTTAATAACGAAGCCAGGTAGATTAAACTCCAAGCCTTCTCCTCAAAAGGCAGGAAGAGAAGCGTAAGCCTAACAGCGGGACATTTACGGGCTTACTTATCGCCGGCCGTGTAAGAATATAAGAAAATTAAATTCTAGATTAAAACTACAAAAAATGGTTCAATTTATCAATTTTGTAATTTAAAAATACGTTGTATATGACGCTGAATAGTTTGTATGTACGTACTCTTACAATCCCTCTTCCGGCAGTCCAATTTGAAAAAATCGTTGCATCAGATCCATTTACTGCGAATGGTATTAGATATATAACATTATGACGTGACCTAAGGGAGTGGAGCAGTAACGAACAAACTAAAACTAACTCGGCTTAGTTTATATAGAAATACAATTGTATCTTGATGTCGTCCTGCACTATTTCAGCGACGGATCCCAAGAGAGGACATCCAATTTTTATTTCTTTCGCTGTGCCTTTTCCCATTTTATTCGTGGTATTACCTTTTCGGTCTGAGGCGTGAGAGTTACTCTCTCTATTACCTGACTATATACTGATACTCTCTCTCATAATCTGATTGGACGGCGACGTGAATATCGAGGCGCGGAATACACATTCCATCTTCCAGACTTCGGGCTACTTCCGAGAAATTTACAAAAGAACAGCCTGTAAGTTTCCCACTGCTGGGCTAAGGCCTCCTCTCCCTTCGAGGAGAAGGTTTTGGAGCATATTCCACCACGCTCCTCCAATACGGATTGGATACACATGTGGTAGAATTTTGTTGAAATTAAAGACATGCAGATTTCCTCACGATGTTTTCCTTCACCGCCGAGCACGAGCACGAGATGAATTATAAACACAAATTAAGCACATAATAATTCAGTGTTGCTTGCCTGTTTGAACCCGCAATTATATAGCATACAAATTATATAGCATATTTTAATTTAACAAATACATGCATGGCACTTCTAATCAATTCAAATCTGTATCTCTGCTCGGTTATATATTTAGCAAGCGTGTAATATATTTACATAGCGAGGCTTTACGGTCGGTTAGTGGATATGAGCGAAACACTTATGAAAAGACCGTAAATATGATGAGCAGTTCGGTTTATGATTACTAAGCGCTCTTCGTAACACCATTAACAAGAAATTTTATTTGAATGTATTACAAATAACACCATCCAGAGTTTTTTAATGGTACTGAATGTCTATTTAGAATTAGGCAAAGACTACACGGTACGGTTCAATAGTTTTTGGTTTTCGGTTTTTTTTGTTGTGATTATCTATTGACAGGTTTTTGTATTTTCAATAAAAATATTTTGGTTGAAAAATGATATAAAAATGCTAATAGTTATATTTTCCTTTCTACCAATAAGCGAACAATACTTACATTAAACGCGTAGCAAAATTGGTATTTCCTTCGGCAAATATACAGCCTGATGGTAACTACAGTCGCGCATAGATATCGGCGCTGTTAGAAATATTAATCTTTCTGTATATCACCAATGCGCCACCAACGTCGGGATCTAAATTGTTCTCTTTTGCCTGTAATTACACTGGCACTTAACAAAACAATTCAGAGTACTTCTTTTTGGCGGAATAAATTTTAAAGGATGGTTCACAGACGAACCTTGAGTAAGAATTCGCAAAGTGAAGATATTATATCGAAACCGTAAAAATATTCGTGCGTTCTGTTTCTAGGAAGCGCTGACTGAATGTAAGAAGTTTTTCATAATCCTCGTAATACCAGTGACCATTAAGTTCTTTCATGGTATAGTAAAGGATCATCAAAGAGCCACTTACTTCTTTCTATTTGGAAAATCTTGCTTATCTCAGACACGGGTTATATTTAATATGAATATAAGGATGGTTTTTTTTTATATATTTTATTTTATCACATAAAAGCGGATTCATGTTCACTCGAGCGGAAGAAGCGGTCAGAGCACCTCGTGACCTTCGTCACTTTAAGCCATGATGCGATCCAAAATGTTTTTAGGAAAATATATAAGAGTATATTCTTATTTACTACACATAGATAGTCTATATTCTAACTACTGATTATATATATATCTTATATCAAAATATAGCGCGTTTCGGAGAAATATTTTGTACATAATATTGTTATATAAGAAGCTACGCTTCGCAGTATCATCCGCCTTAAATTTTCGCGCCATGCATGAATTTCACGTTCATGTTTTTAATATTAAGATACTCGTTTTTTAAATATTTTTATACGATTAAATAAAAGTGAAGTATTCGGTTCCCATTTCGATAGAAGACTAGACAACTACGAAGGATAAGTTATTGTGTTAAATTGTTTAGACAAATACCAGTGGACTCTTTTCCCGGAATCTAATAATGAATCATATCATGACAAACAGACAATATCGGTAAGAGATCAGACACATAGCAAATAGCTACAAATATGCAAACTTCGAATTGCTACTGAAATTTTCTGAACAGAAAAAAATAATAATTTAGCAACTCGAGATTCACAGTTTCATAAGATAGCGACTAAGCCAACGAGAAAATTTTGTTATTGATATTTACAGGTGATAGCTCACTTATACTTTTTTATTCCATTTTTTATATTCATAACATAACATAACATAAACAGCCTGTAAATTTCCCACTGCTGGGCTAAGGCCTCCTCTCCCTTTGAGGAGAAGGTATGGAGCATATTCCACCACGCTGCTCCAATGCGGGTTGGATACACATGTGGTAGAATTTTGTTGAAATTAGAGACATGCAGATTTCCTCACGATGTTTTCCTTCACCGCCGAGCACGAGATGAATTATAAACAAATTAAGCACATGTAAATTCAGTGGTGCCTGCCTGGGTTTGAACCCGAAATCATCGGTTAAGATGCACGCGTTCTAACCACTGGGCCATCTCGGCTCATTTTATATTCAAGTCATCCAAAAAATACAAGTTTAAGTCAATTGTAAAAAAATATTAAATAATGAAATTAATTTGATACGAATATTGTACAGTTAACTGTAAATAAAAAAACATTACGTGTATTATTTCCTTTTTATTATTGATAGATTGATGTATTTATTGGTGGTAGGTTTTTATGTACTCTCATCACTCACCATTACTTCTACTGTCAAACGTGAATGCGTAGTATTGTTGTGTTGCGGTTTGAACGGTGAATTAGCCAGTGTAACTAGTTCCCCAGATTGGTGGAGCATTGACGGTAAGGAATCATCAAAATTTCAAACAGCGCCAAAGTCTATGGGAATTAAGTTATTGGATAATAGGTTAAACTGAAACGACTAAACGCATCAAATATTGGTTATATCTATTTGAAGTCATTTATTTATATATCTTTTATCGATACAAACAGCATAGTATCATACACAAACATTTGATCCCAAAATAAGTCTTACATAAACCAACAAAGTTTCTACTGTTACATTAAAACATGGAGTGAACCGAATAAAAATAAGTAATTATCAGATAGTCAAAATATACAAAAAAAGTATTTTTTTATAAAGTAATTTCAAGTGAGTTGTAACAAATAAAAAAAATAAAAACAAACAAATACAATAACAATATGTTATGCCAAATAGAGTTTTTTAAGGCTCCTAAGAAGTCCAACAGTTTAACGATACTGTAACGTTTATTATAATTGTCACGGCTAGTACTTTACTTTATACTTTATTGTACACCACAGAGAAAATAAATAAATATCTTGGCAACCTTATCGCTACATAGCGATCTCTTCCAGACAATCAACGGTGTAGGTTAGCTCGTAGAATACGAGGTGATGTTGTAATAATAAATAAAATAACATGAATCTATGACTAATAAAAAATAATTGTAAATTTAGGATACACAAATTATACATCAATAAATAAATTATATTATCAATACATATAAAATACAAGTATATAGTCTAAATACATATATACGATATGCATCTCAAACATAACGAGAAATAGAAAAAAATAAAAGCAATGATTGGTATAAAGGCGTTTGAGACAAAAAGTGATCTTTTACGAGTTTGTTTTTAAATATCAACGGATAAATATCTGTTAATAATTGTTACTTAGTGAAGTTGTCACATTTTGTATTTACAGATCGTTCCATATTTTATATTTGTTCCGTTCGGTTGGAACACGTGTCACTTGGAATGATAGTGCGAAAATATTTTTAAAACTAATATAACACCCCGTCTTATTGGCGCCATTGGTAGCAAGCAGAAGGGTCAGGTCATTTTTCGCCTAGAAAATCGAAATTGCAATTCACCGGGTAATTCTGCTAACAAATTTGCCGCCTTTCCACGCGGCAGTGAGTTTTGAATTCTTATTAGTGATCAACATGTAATTATTATGGATATAAATGTCACTTTACGATTTAATCTATTCTCTAATAGTTGTCGCCCGCGTCTAGCTTTTGTCCATCGTTGGGATTCAAGCTAGGTTCATACTGAATTTCATCAAATTCGTTTCAGTGGTTTGGCCGTAAACGAACAACAGAGAGACAGACAGACAGACAGACAGAGTTACTTTCGCTTTTATAATATAAGTATAGATCAAACAGCCAAAGTGATTCATTCGTAATGTTCTATGCGAATAACCTTTAGATCTAAGATTACATTCATTACGCGTTAATTCATTTTAAAACACGATATGAAAATCAAATTAAAAATAACGACATCTCAGGATTTGAAAATCTTCGCACATAAGATGCTTTTCCAATTAGGCTGTGCATCCGAGTGTGAGGCGATGTTGGTGTGATACAGTTGGTCTTAAGCGACCGTGACGCAACCGTGATGTATCATGGTATGTATTTGGTTGAGGAATTTAAGCCGTCATGTATTTATTGGAATATAATTTTTTTTTTTAATTTCGATAGGCGGACAAGCAAATGGGCCACCTGATAGTAAGTGGTCATCGCCGCCCACAGACAATGGCGTTTTAAGAAATATTGACCATTCCTTACATCACCAATGTGCCACCAACCTTGAGAACTAAGATGTTATGTCCCTTGTGCCTGTAGCTACACTGGGTCACACACCCTTCAAACCGGAATACAATAATACTGAGTACTGCTGTTTGGCGGTAGAATATCTGATGAGTGGTACCTACCCAGACTGGCTTGCACAAAGCCCTACCACCAAGTAAAAAACCACTTATATGAATTATGTATATATATATATAATAACAAATTATATGAATTATGTTTATATGTCAACCTTTGCCTACATATATAATTGAATTTTAACAAATCAGGTATTTAGATTTGTTATAGTTGTAGACGTCAAAATAGATATGACGTCACGTCAAGAGTTACGTAGTAGGTATTTGTCCCCATATTGGATAGCCAGCAGAACAAAATTTGACCAAAAACTTTGGGCTCAAGTATCAAAACAAAGATATAAAAAAAATATAAAACTCCAAAGCGAAACAATGCGATTTATCTTATTAGTTTGATGAATGAATTTACTAAAAAAAAAAACATGTTTATATTTTACAGAGATTTTTTGCCACTGACGACCGCGATTTAACACGCTCGAAGAAACATAGAAAAGACCGTCTCGTATAAACAGAATATAAAAGTGTCCTGTTTATTTGTTCATCGGTTCGATTCCCGGCAGTAAAATCGCCATCAAAGAAATACAACGCACCTGCGGTAACATTTATTGCATCGTAAAATCGACCAAAGAAACTGTCATGATGGAATTAAACCACGTTTTACGTATTCACTACGAGAATTCTTGAAATATAATAATGCATTGTATTTGCGACGTACATGAATTTGTTATTGCTTTCAGCATCGACTTTTACAATTCGGACACGATCCCTAAAACGAATTTAAGCGCAATGTAGATTTATATATTATAAATAATTATCTATACATATAATAAAATTGGAGTGTCTCTTTGTAATATTAAAATAACCCATTTTTACTAAATGCATATGTATGTATACACTGTACATATACCAAAATAACATTTTTTACAATTTTCGTCTGTCTGTCTGTTTGTTCCGGCTAATCTCTGGAACGGCTGAACCGATTTCGACGGGACTTTCACTGGCAAGTAGCGGATGTAATAAGGAGTAACTTAGGCTTATTTTTATTTTAGAATTATATATAGAATAAAAATAAAATCACGCTACAATATCCAAATAACTTAAATTCAAACAACGCGCACGAAGTCGCGGGCACAGCTAGTATTTTATAAGCTTACTGAATACGAAACGACGTTTTTTATTGATTGATGCTTGGTGACAGAGCTTTGCGTAAGTCCGTCTGGGTACGTAACACACATATACACTACCGCCAAACAACACTTCGTAGGTATTGACGTTTGGCAGTAGATTTTAAGTAAATTATATACATACTATTGTTGTGTTCTTGTTTGAAAAGTGACTACAGGCGCAAGGCTTCTGTAAATGGCACTTTTCCGCCATTAAAGAAATTCTTTTCTACGTTATAATATACAAAAATATTACATAAAAGCTTATATACATACTATTGATACAAAAATAAGAATAAACTTGTAACCCCTACCTTCCTTTTGCATACGGTACAGAGAACGTTTTTGGGCAATGGTATACGCATATATAATATGATACCGGAAAATATAATAAAATATTTAACAAATTAAAAAAGTTTATTAAGATTAGATTAATCAGTAAATCTTATTGTTCATTAAAATAATACTTTTTAGAAAAGAAACGCCTGGATTTAGGCTCGAGTTCCATCAGAGAACTGATTGAACACTAATTGATAATAACAGCATTGTAAATGTAAGGCAGCGGATAAGCTCCAAGAGTCAAGCGTCATCTGAGGTGGTATGGCCATGTCGTGCGTCGACCTAAGGACTATATTGGGAGAAAGTTCCTTGATATATTTGTACCTGGAACTAGACCTCCTGGACGCCCAAGGAAGTGACAACTGGATGTCGTGAAGCAAGACATGAGAGCCAATGGACTCACACAGAATAACGCCAAAGACCGTGCAAAGTGGAGTCGACTTAGTCGGAAGGCAGACATTGGCAATAGCTGAGATGAATAAATGTCAGGTAGATAAAGACGCATTGTAAATGTGTTTATTTGAATAGAGAAACTATTTAGTAACTCAGTTTTTAACTTTTCACAAGTGAGATAAGAAGTGAGTATATAACATCGCGGGACAGTTCTAGATCATTCCAATTTCCTAGTTTACTTCCCTTTGTTATCTAAATAATCTGTGATGAAAGATTAACAAGCGTAACAAGCCCCTAATGAAACTGTTCCCGAGAATCCACTCAGCGTTATAAACAAGTGAATTATAGCGTCATTTCACGCAATATATACATACATATATACATATGTATTTAGTCTATGTGAAGCGGAGTGAACTTTATAGGTTTAAACGTTAACAACGGCTGTTAACAAGACTTAAGGATTTTTTTATAAATTTTGTAATTAAACTATATTAACTCATTAGTTATTTTACTACCACAGCCCTTTGTGTTGGGATAATTAGTATTATATTTGCCAGTGTTTATCAAGTCCTACCAACCGTTTAGCAAATGGTTAATTTGATATAATATATGTTACAATTTAAATAAACATATAGTACACTCTTCTTCCCATATTCAATGAACATAATGTATTAGATCCCGTTATGTCGTACTTACTTAATAAAAACAGTTGTCATAGTTTTTTTGACATAGAAATTAAAGTAAATCTATTTGAATAAAGAATAAATTGTTTTGGTTTTTTTTTACTCAATTGCTATATAAGCAATGACGTAATGTGTGTATTCCAATTCCGTTATTATAATAATAAAAACATAAAAATACTAAATGCCAAGGTCTTAAGTATTAAATTACATTAACAGATATTTGGTCACAGTTAAATTGGCAGAGACCCAGTACTTCGAGATTACATTCTGCTGCATCGCAACATTTGACATTATTCTCTAGGCCAAGATTGTTTTATTTAAAATTAAGTTCATTTTCGACTAGAAAACCTTTAAAAGATATAAACACGAAATCTTTGATTAAGATTTACGATTTTTCTATCAAATTTTACTCACGATGTTTTCCTTCGCCGCTGAGCACGAAATCTCTATAAAGTATAAAACATAGTCGCGTTCCGTCGTCTTTACGCTTACAACTTTAAAACTACGCAACGGATTTTAATGCGGCTTTCATAAAAACAAAATTGTACTAGTGTAAAGTCGAAGCGAGTAGCTAGTTAAATATAAACACAATGAAAATTCACTGATATTTATGTTTATTTGCACCCGCAATATTCGGTTAAGGTCACGTGTCCTAAGTACTGAAGCATCTCGCCTCTAATATTAGTTAAGTTCAGTTTTATCTCACACCAGCCGGTCAACCTTCATCAACGCCTACGAAACTTGTCACTAGTAAAATTAATTAAATAGAAAGGCTTTCATAATAACCTTACTAGACCAGCTCTTATCAGTCCGAAATATGTTCCTGAGTTATGAAGACAGTGGCCGGTGTTTCACTAAGATCTATTGTCATGATGTATTAATGTATCACGCTATAAATCCTAAATGAAATATGTTTAGTATCAATTTGCGAGCTGTCTTCGCTCAACTAAATCAAAATATCCTCTCATGAAGAGCCCTAGTGGTTTCTTGGCAAAAGTTATTCGGTATTTGTAACTCGTTAAGGGCTTCATGATTTATATTTATTTAATCATAACCAACTAAGCATCCGAGACTTTCATTGCTAGATTTGATTTGATTACTCGTAACAGTTTTATAATAACAATATGCATTATACTATTACAAGGAGTACTGTCCTCATCTTCCCTCCCGGTCGGGAGCTCCCCAGTATCTGCCTCTTCCATTTGACCGCAATCAAGATAGAGTGTCTCGAATTATCGACGATCAAGCACAAAGATGTTGAAAAAAATCTTCTACAGCATCTTTACCATATTCTTAGAATTGATTTGGATTTGCTGTTTGATTGATAATTCATCGGTCATTATCTAAATTGCATCTACACAATCTCGATGTTTGGAAATCCATAACAAGTCATTTTAGGGCACATTTTGCCTCGCACAACACCTTTTTTCTAACCGATACGACTTGGGGACTTCTTAAAGACTGACAACGCACCAACAAACTATTCTTGGACGACGGTAGTCATTTTTACATCAGATGAGCTTCTCAAGCCTCCTCCTTCGTTTGTCGTTGTATTTGTATCGTGTATATAAAAAATAAAAATACTTCATAATGAAAAACTTAATCGAATCGTATATGTAGAAGAAATTTAAACCGTTTCAAATTAAATCTTAGACTTTCAACGAAGAACCCGTGGTTTCTTTTTTATATAAATCGTTTTAAATCACATCGAGCTTAAAATAAACCAATTTAAACCTTTCCAGTAAATCGTGAATCTAACGAAAGGTTTGTCATTTGAAAGGAGATAAGGTCACATAAACAGTTTACACGTCTGAATTTAATAGTAAATTAAGTTCAAGATTTAAAATTTCAAATCGTCTGCATTATCTTCGAGATAGTACGTTGACCTCCTGATTTCCCTCAGGGCGCGCCGCGGGGACACCATATGAAATTGATTTTGAGAGCGCTTACCAAACTATAACTTTTATGTTCTCTCTATTCAAGTCATATGACCTGGTCTCTCTCCTTTCACCAGTTTTTTTATTGATTGGCATTGTAAGAACCATTACAGTTTGTTTAACAGTATCTTCTTGCCAATTGTCCCTGGTACTGGTCATAATTTAGCACATCTAGACTATATTTTTACATATCTAGAAAACATAACAAAACTTTGACCAATTCGGTTTAATGGTGATTTTTCGTTTATTGTATTTTCGTCTATAACAGATTCAAACCTATGAACTACTGAAACAAGATTATAAGTTAATTTTAGGTAAACAGCGAATGCAATAAGGATTTAAACAAATTAATTTACACGTAAATACATGAGTAGTTAACTAACAACATAAAATGTATACCTACGTTTAGTCTCAAAGTCTTAGTTCTTGAGGTCGTTGGTTCAAAGTTCTATAACTTTAGTTTTACTTCATATTTGAACTAACCAACCTAGATTTTACCCACATCGTATTTAATCTTTTATTGCATTTAATATTAAAAACTCCTTAAACATTCCTTAATTTTAAATCAAAACGCTCAAACAGTTTATCTAAATAAGATTTTAAATTAACATGGTTATTTTTATTACTAACAGTATTTAAAACGGGATATTTGACATGTTTTTATTTTTATTTGATGTAGCTCGATATTTCGACATTATCTACGAATGTCTTATTCACGAGACGTGGTAAATATCCCGTTTTAAATACTGTTAGTTTATCTAAAACCTGTAACTATATTGTCATATTCTAATAACATAGCTGTCATTGAAGTCGTATGCATTATAAGAAATATAATTCCTTGTAAAATTAAATCTCCGACACAGTGTCCAAAAGTAACCACTTCAAGGGAAACAGAATGACTTGAGTACTCTTGAAATCATTTGGCGAAGACGCCAAATTATCTGTACGATCGTCTTTATTGTCTTTTAAATTATTATTTTATTCCTATTCAACTTTTCTTTCTCTAATATAAATGTCGTTTATAATTAGAACACACTTTCACTTAACTTTACTGATAATATTTTATTTACAATGTTAAAGTTTTTAATCACTGAAGAATACCTTGTTAGTTGGTCATAATTTGTTAACAAACTGATCTATTTTTTGAATATTCAAGTAATATTTTTATGTTTTATTGCAACAAATTTATAATAATAAACAAAGTTATGTTAAGTTAAAGTTCGTAACTTAAAAATAAATATGAATGCCAGCTATTATCATTTGCTATTAACTAATATTATCATAAACATTAATCGAAATAGTTCATTACAAATAAAAACAGACGGCATTTTTATAGCAGTCATTTAAAGTAAATTATAAATATTAGCATTCAGCATAGAGCATAGAGCAGTCATATTATACTTCCCCTACAATGGCTTACGCTGCCCCCTGCTGGTCAGTGGTTAATGCTATAGACATTGATACTGAAAGTAATATTAAGCATTCCTCATATTAACCATGTATCAACGAACTTAGGAATTGGGATGTTATGTCTCTTGTGCCTGTTATAACACTGGCTCACTCAATGGCTCACACGGCTTGAGGATGACAAATGAGTAAATGAAACTGATTTTTTCTACGCCGTCTTTCAAGAGTCCATCGGTGTGTCTCAGATCCCACTCACATTCGTTCAAAAAAGGATTCGCGCTAATTATATGATTAAATAGACACGTGATCGAACTACCGAACTTTTCACTTCGCGTTCCGCGTAAATACAAATACCTATTTTTTTATCTCGAGCCCAAATCGAGGTTTTATTTAAAACTAGATGTTCTAATTCCTTTAAGTCTTATTTTTAATCAAGGTTTTCCTAATTCATTTAAGTTCTAATGTTAATGTCTTTTAGTTTTGTTAAAAGTTAGACTATTTGATTAATGTCACGGATAGCATATTTCAATAGAAGGATTAAAGTTGAATAAACATTAGATTTCCATATTTCATGCGATTTGCGAATAGCTATTATATATTTTATGCGCTACGTCATATGCTATGTTATCTATTAGCCAGTGTAAGCTGTGTAGTAGCTGTCTAGAGGTCCCGCATTCGCTAGGGGCCCAAACAAACATTGAGAAAGCTTAAAATCGATTCTAGTAAAATTGTTGCAGCCAAATATTTCTCCTGTTTACATATGCCATAACTTTGAATTTATTAAAAACAACCTAACCATGAATAAGAATGCGTCGTGGTAGAAAAATATATTATGGATAAATATATAAAATACAAACAAAATATAATACAAAACGTAACAGTACTTCAGTAAAGAGATGTGACACAAATTGGGATACCACTCGAAAACATCGTTGAAGCCCACCTCAACGTTTCTGTTCAGAGACAAGCTGTAGTTGCAATTTTGATTAGATTTAATAGTAAAATATACTTCCAACATTGAACAGACGCAAACATATAAAATAAATAACTGACTATCTATTTAAAAATTAGTAATTACTTTCCGTTCTTTTTTAATGACATACATAGGCGGACGGACAATCTAACATTTACCATTTATTAACCATTCCTTAAATTTCCTATACGCCACCAACATTAGGCTCTAAAATGTGACGCCGTGCCTGTATTGATACTGGCTCGCTCCTTCTTCAAACTGGAACAAACCAACAAACCAATATTTAGTATCGACTAAATATTGCTGTTTGGCGATAGAATATCTGATGTGTTATCTACCCTCTCACAAAGCTTCTTCACTAAACGAGTTCTCATATTTTATCTTTAATTAAAGTGACTAATCGTACTCACTTCTCACATATGCGTAGTACGGAATAATACTCATTAATTATTGAAGACATGCGACTTATTCGGACAGTTTTTTCACAACAAATCCACGACGGGTTATAATAATCTTATGACAATAACTAAGGACCTCATAAAGTAAAGCTGAGCACATTAGTATGGATTTCTATTTATTATGACTTGGCTTAGATATCCTAGTTATTTCAGTGGAATATAAAAGGGGTTACATAAATTAACATTAACACGGTTATAATTTGTGTTTATAATTCATCTCGTGCTCGGCGGTGAAGGAAAACATCGTGAGGAAACCTGCATGTGTCTAATTTCAACGAAATACTGCCACATGTGTATTCCACCATTGGAGCATCCGCATTGGAGCAGCATGGTGGAATATGCTCCAAACCTTCTTCTCAAAGGGAGAGGAGACCTTAGCCCAGCAGTGGGAAATTTACAGGCTGTTTATGTTTATGTTTATACGTATATTACGCTATCTTGGAATTAACTGGAGACATATCGTAGATGGAATTTTTGGTGGTGCATTGTCAATGTAACCAGTGGCTTGGAGCTCATCTACGACCGTAGATGAACACATTTCATCGTGTGTCCTTTGCCTTATGATGTAAATAGAATTTAAAAAAATTTAGTCACCTTGTTGAACGAATTTGCTTTCGCAACATATTATGTTTTAAACAACAGACATAGTTAAGATAGGTAAATAACGACATTTGAGAATAATTAAATTTAAATGACAAAATTGTTATTAAAAATCCCGTGTGAATTAAAATAATATAAAAGGTCGCCTAAGGTGACGATATCTGCCAATAAACTCAGCGGTAAGCGGCGTGAAAGAACATCGTTTAAACTACATAGTTATATTAACTGTTGCAAATCATCTGGAAGTTAGCGGTACTGTTGATACGTTCGATTTCCCAGCTTTGTCTATTCACGCCCGAAGTGTTATCGGGAATCGAGTGATGAATGAAACAAGGAAACGCTTTTCACGTTCATATATTATTTTAACGTTCTAGTCTATATATATCCAGTGGCGGAAATCTTGCCTGCGCGATTCAGGAATGTGATATACTGAATCTTCGTTTATTGCTTTGTTCCAGTTTGGTTTATGAATTATTTACATTTTACATTAACAACCTGTAAATTTCCCACTACTGGGCTAAGGCCTCCTCTCCCTTTGAGGAGAAGGTTTGGAGCATATTCCACCACGCTGCTCCAGCGTGGATTGGTGGAATAAAACACGCGATGAATTATAAACACAAATTGAGCACACGAAAATTCAGTGGTGCTTGCCTGGGTTGGAACCCGAAATCATCGGGTAAGATGCACGCATTCTAACCACTGGGCCATCTCGGCTGGTTTATGAGTGAGCCAGTGTAACTATAAGCATAGCATCAGTTCCTTGGGTGGCGATTACTTACCATTGATTGGCCCATTGTGTTCCTATCTATTTTCAATAAAATAATGGTACCCAGTTGTATCAAACGTAATTAAACATTATCAATGGGATTGGATTAAGTTTATTAATAATAAGTATTATTAAATTAATTTAAACATTTAATAAATTAATCGATTATAATATTAATAATTATTTTTTCTTATTTCAGGTAAGTTTCAAAGATACGCAACATGAAATAGTTCAGTGCTATTTGTAAGTTAAACAATTTTTTTATTTCTATATTTTATCCAGCATTATTTCAATGTGTGTGTGTAGCTGTTTCTTTGTTATATATTGTTTTTTATGGCATTGATTGGCGGACGAGCATATGGGCCACCTGATGGTAAGTGGTCACCACCACCCATAGACAAAGGCGCTGTAAGAAATATTAACCATTCTTTACATCACCTATGCGCCACCAACCTTGAGAACTAAGATGTTATGTCTCTTGTGCCTGTGATTACACTGGCTCACTCACCCTTCTAACCGGAACACAAAAATATAGAGTACTGTTATTTGGCGGTAGAATATCTGATGAGTGGGTGGTACCTACCCAGACGGGCTTGCACAAAGCCCTACCACCAAGTATATATATAAATGTCTCGTGAACAAGACATTCGTAGATAATGTCGAAATATCGAGCTCCACCAAATAAAAATAAAAAACATGGTAAATATCCCTTTTTAAATACTGTTAGTAATAAAAATAACCATGTTAATTTAATATCTTATATATATATAAATATTTGTCAGCAAACCAACTAACGTAAAGAAGTGTTTTAAGAGTCAGAATCACTTCGTATACTATTTTTAAAATCAAAAACAACGTTGATACGTATTTTCTGTATCATTTAAACGATATAATTATTTAAGCCCATGACGCATAATTACTACCATTTTAAGATCGTGCTCTGCGTTTTTATTAATTTATTAATTTTTTTTTTACTAATCAGAAATTTTTACGAATAATATAAAACATTAAAAGAAATAATACAGATGTGATTGCACTAATTAAAATAAACGTTTTGATGCCAATTAAATATGACTAACAGATTTTTTAAGAACAAAAAAAAAATAATCTTGTTTTTCTTATCTTACAAAATAGCTCTTTTAACTGTTGTCATGTGCATCGACTAATTTCGTGTTATTGGTTTATTTTCAACTAGTTTTGGCCCTCGGCTTTGCCCGCGTTTAAGTGGTGCCAATTCCACCGAATTCGGTTACATTGTTTTAGTCGTAAAAGACAGACAGAGTTACTTTCGCATTCATAATAATAGTATAGAATTAAAGATAACACTTATATCATTACTAATGTATAAACTCATGAATTTGCAAAGATATGTTTACGAAAAAACTAACATAAGTTTGCGTCACAGCCACCTGGGTCATAATATATGAGCATAAATTTCTTATAAGCAATAAATTTAGTGTCAATGACCGAGCTCAGTGAAAGATATTGTCAAAGATTTTATATATTAACACTTATAGCGCGAATACGTCTAGAACATCCCGCTAGTGACACGTCCGTAGCATTTTTAAAGCGAAATAATGTGCTTTCTAAGATCAGCTAGTCAATTCAATTATTCCATCGCCAAACATTGATTTAAATGGCGATACAGTAGCTATAATGAGTTTAGTTTTGTTTCGGTTTGAAGGGTGAGGAGGCCAGAGTAACTATATGCATGAGGGACATAACATCTCAGTTCCCAAGGTTGGTGGTGTAGTAATGTAAGGAGAGTTGTTTTATTACGGCGTTGATGTGTCTGGATATTGGTGACCACTTACCATAAGATGGTCCATTTGAACGTCGTTCTAGCTATGCAATAAAAAAGCAGTACGCCATGTTAACAATGGATCTTAAATCCCTTGGATTACAGCGCATTGAAAATTCTACTTTTTACAAACACTATCAGCAGAAGGTAAAGCATACTTTATAGCTATTAAATATGTCCAAAAAATAATATTGTAATAATTATATGCACAGATGCCTGCCTCATCCTACCCTGACACCCTGACGTGAGGGCACGCTGATACACTGTTAACTCGCTCGTAATTTTAATGACGTGTTAAGAAAATCCGACATATTTATTGCGTCGCTGTAAATATTTCGCTTATTCAATACACGATCGTATGTCAGTCTTATTTATGAGCAAGCCGTATCTGGTTCGACTTTACAGAATTTACGATATTTACATAATTTACGATACAGCGTCGCGTTCGCATCGGTCAACCGAAAATCAAGGTTCGTTTTGTGCGGTTTGTAAATTAGTAAACCTGTGAAAATATTATCTTAATAAATACTTTGTTTTTTTTTTCTATAGTGTGTCCTTTAACAAATAAATCCAAGTCATTTAATTTCGTTTCATTTCAAATTATAATGGATTGTGAAATAAATAAGAGAAAATTATAAAATATCTAAGAGTAGCTACTACTAAGCTGTTAGTAGCTACAGGTGGCTAAGTCATATGGCTGTAGGTTTAGAGGTCTGAACCCTAATTTGGGCTAATGAAAAGTTATTGGGTTCTTCAAAGGCAATTGCTTTATGACCCTTCCGAACTTTGCCTGCACCTAACCTCTGCGATCGTGTGAGATCGCTATATCATATAGCTATATCATATAGGAAGACAAACAGTTAAATAACACATACATTGAAATATTGACAAATGATAAAATAAATTACAAAACAATCAAGTCTTCACAAATAAGTAACAAATTATTTGTAACATAGCAGATAGTTGAGTCGGCAACAACTAAATAATAAATAAATTAAAATTTCATTATTTGAGTAATAAATAAATCTAAATAATTATTTTTTTCGTTTACAAAAAATAAATCATGATCATTGAATTTATGATTTACGCAAGATCTGTAACGAAAGCTGTTGCGTACATATTTAGCTTTCGTTTTGAGAATAAATCCAAAAAATATTTCGTGTTTGCTTACGGAGATATATTAATAAATAAATTACTGAGAAAAAAATCGATATGATAATTTAATTATTTAAAAATAAATATACAAGATCAAATAAAAGACCAACATATGCTTTGTTTTTATGTTGATGTTTGTCCACTTAAACACTTTAATATCTTCTACGTAGTTGGCTATTCTCGGTCTATAATGCCATCGTGACCTAAATCAGAAGATCATCATCATAAAACGCGATATATTTTACGTGATGTATACACTAACCGACACTAACAACCAACATAAAGGTAGAGTGAACTGACAGAAGCCGTCATGTAAGGAAAAAGGGTTATGCTCCTCCAGGCGACCCTTTCCTCTTTTTCTATTTCATTCTGTCTCTTTCTAATATATACGGTTTGATATAACATAATTTTTAGTATTGTTTTTTGTATTCACACGGAATTTTTGATAGCAATATTAGCTCTTGTAAATTATTTTCAAATATTGTTAATTTATTTTATTTGTGTGTGTTCACACCCACACACACATCTCATTCTTTTTTTAGTTGCAATTTTATTTTAGACCTTTTGTCCAGATCGAATAGTTCAATAATTATCCTATAACATAGTCTGTTAAAACATATATGTACAAATCTACTTAAATAACTTCTCGAAATTCTTAATCTTTAAGTTGTCTTGATAGTAGCAATTTATTATAACTGAAACGAAACACACAATTTGTGTCGTTCTCGTAAACTATCACGTTTATTAGTTCGAAGTCCGTGAGCTGAGCTAGCGTTCTGGAAAACTTTGCCAGCAGAATTCACGAAGTGATGACATCCGGACGATTATTTTCCAAGGGACAAGAATCTATTGCAACGTTATGACAGGCAAAAGGGGCATAACTCAGATCCAAAGGTCGGTGGCCACATTGGCCATAAGTGCCAATATCTATTAGTGCTGGTAACCACTTACCATCAGATGACCGATTTGCTAATTCGCATATCTAATACAAAAAACACTAACATTAATAAACAACAATAACACTATTCAATAAATTATTTTTCTTACTCATTATCTTCCGAAGAAATAAGAACATTTCCTAAAAATGCTCAAATATGTTACCAAAAGGGTTCTTCAATATCATTTGATCTTCGAAGGACAAGGGATCATACCTAAATATATCATTGAGTTCTTCCTGAGTGACTTACAAACAACCAGAAGGCCAGGTGAGCCTTCTGGTTGTTTGACCATGGAAAGCGACTACTACTACCCCTGGACATCTGGGGCTCGCAGGTGCGTTGCCGCCCTTTAATCAATGAAATATGTAAATTATAATACCGTTAATATTTCTTTAACGGAACGTACTTACTTTATACTTTATCAGTTTTAAGAATAGGTTTATAATATTTAATTATGTTTATTTTACTTTTATTGGTATAGATCCTTTTACATGTTACATGATAACATGAATAAAATACTGTTTACTTTTTATAGTTGAAGTAAGCCAGAGTAAATAATATAAATCACAATAAATATTGTGCCTTAGAGTGATAGATTACGCGATTAGTTTGAAGTCTCGCCATCGCTGTCTTTAGAAAGAAGCAGCGGACAATCAACAATATATTCTTATTTTAAACGAAAAATACACTTTATTTTTCCATTATCCAAATGAAGCGAAACCTTTCCATTATCTTTTCCTTTTAAAATAAAAAAGATGCCTCCGATAAATCCACAGGAACAAGCGGCTTAAAACCCCAATTCCGTAAATCCCACTTAACGATGTATTCGAACTACTTTTGTCGTTTTTTTATATATGTATATTAACCTTTGATAATACATGTCTAGATGCTGTCAAAGCTGAGAACGCGTCGTTAAAATAATGGGCAACAGTTATCCACGAAGTACATGCACACTAGTAAAGTAGTATGATGTTTGGCGAGTGTCGACTTAACTGTCACGCACACCAAGATAATATATTTGGCTCGTTTGGTTTTTTTCTTCGGCAAACGTAGTGTAGGGCGTCCTCAGGCACGGTGGAGTGAGGATTTGTGCAAGACGGCAGGCAGGAGCTGGATGCGAGTTGCCGAAGAATGACCACAGTGGCGTGCATTTGGAGAGGTCTATGTCCAGTAGTGGACAAATATGTGCTGATGTTGATGTGATGGTTTTTTTGGTGCGACACTATATTATATGTACGCCGTCAATAGATATACTTTAATTCCTAATTGTCACGTTGTCATTGACTATACGCCGCTAACTTTGGAAACTAAGATATTATGTGCCTTCTTTAGTTACACTGGCTCACTCACCCTTGCTTGGTGCGCTCGTACAAAAACTTACAACTAAGTTAAATGCTTTCCGAGACACGAAACTATAAACACTCCTTATTTCCAAAGTTCCAAACACCGAGTTACTTCTGAAAAATTCTTAAACGTTGTAGTTCTTAAACCCAATAACTTTTTATTGTATATCGGACATTCTCTGACTTAAAAGGTTCTTCGTATTGCGTCAGTTTTAGTTGAGCCTTATGTGACCTCCTCTTCTGAGGCACTCATGAGCTGTCTATGTACTGTCAATATTTATATCATATATAAACACTATCTCGATATCAAGAAACAATCTTAAACATTTCGCCACAGAGAAAAAATCCAAATACTTTCCGCAGTTGGTTTACATTTTCTTTCATTCCGAAATACGAATCATAAACTTAATATGATATGACTATGTACTGTATATAGTAATACAATTTTAAGTTTATCATGAGGCCCTCAGGGCCGATAAACAACATTCGAGTTTCTCTGTCATTAAATTATCATAATCAGAAATTAAGTTTTACGATGTTTAATTAAGTATTAAACATCGTAAAACTTATGTTAAGAAGTAGATTCTATCCTGATTGGTCTCCAGACATGTCAGAGTGCTGGCATATTAGGATTGGGGGAAATGATCGAGGGAATGGCACTCCATTGGGTACACTTACCCAAGTGCAATAATTTCAAAATAAGTGCTTGTGCAATATTAAATTGTTTGCGTTACCTAAGCCCCAGTAAAACGGGCCTTCATTGCCCAAATATGTTCACAAGGGATATGTTTTAAGGCCTACGTTGAATCAGTTGGAGTTTTCAGAATTAGTTACTAAATATTTCAAAATAATTGAACAAATATTCTAGTTAGAATCATGTTGAATGAGTCGAGTCAGCTTTTTAGATTTTTAGTTATATTAAAGAAATAAATTTGAACTAAAATTTTTCTAAAGTTTTATCTACATTTCGATGAAATTTTCTCGACCAAACTCTGTGTAACGAACATCGTACAATAATCTGTTTTTGATGCCTCAAAAAATTTCCATTTATCCCAAAAATGTCAGTTCCAATGAAACGATTCGTTTAGAAAGTTAAAGTTTTTCTTTGTAAATTTCTGCCGCTCCAGAAATCTTCCCTATTTTAGCTAATGCTGAGTTCTTGTAAAAGTAGCCATTGTGGATTCAACTTTTTATCCCGAAAAATGCAAAATTATATTGGACTTAGAGAAACAAAAAAACGGCACTTTTTCATAATCGCTTCTTTGTTTGTTTTCTTACTTTGATAGTTAAGCATAATTAAGATGATATGGCTGCTATGTTTTTGTTTGAGTATAAAAGATTATTATGCGTGTGTAATTCAATAACAATATATACAAATCAAGCCCTTTCATAAAGAATCACTTCCACCAAACTGGATATAACGCCATTAATATCCTTTTGTCGGCACAAAAACAACATAATTTAAAACGTCGGACTGAAAAATAATTTCAAGTTTGCTCATGCGATGATAAATTCCATTCAGGCAGCAGTTGGCTATAAATCCAGCGATGTCGTCAACGCACTGGGAACTTAACCCAAATGACTTGGAACAAAGGTTGATGAATGAGCGTTCAACCATTTTTCTGACTCCATATATTATATACAATAATTAAACTTAACTATGAAGCCTCAACGGCGCTAAGGTTTAAGGGCCGCTAGTGATGTAAAAAGTCGCAGATTCGATCGTGATCTATGGGCTATTATCGTCGTCACACAAGCTTTAGGCTTAATTGGAGGGGTAAATAGGAATATTAGTAATATTAAAATGGAACATTACAACTCTTCCAAAAAAGAAAAAAAAAATTGTGAGTAAAAAGTGATTTGTTACCACGGCACATAAAACACAGAACATCAATACACGAAATCGCTTAGCAGTTGACAAAAGACCAAAGTCAGCGCTGTAATTGCAGGTTCCTCCTTTTACTTCGCTTCCCAGGGAAGTAACTATCGCTCCCGAAAGTAAACTCACAATGCTATCGCGGAACACGCTATTTATATACAGTTATTATTACAGAACAATGACTAATAATAACCTTCCCGAGTTCGAAATATGTAAGGCACTTTATAAACAATTTAACAGAATATACAAAACTGAACATATAAACCTCAAGAATAAGGTCGATTTTAGTTTGCCTATCTAATGATCATCGAACTTTATGGAACTAGAAACTGAAGTGTTGAGCAATATTATAGATTTTTGTTGATGGACCGATAGAATGCCTAAATACTATATACTCACTAACTTTAGTGGAAAAGAATAAGGGTTAAGTAATAATATTAATACTTATGTAATATACTACTATAAAAAATATTTATATGATGACAGTAGAAGACTATTATTTTATTAATTTTCTTATAGTCTTTGTATTTTTATTTCGTAGTAATTTACATTATTTTTGAACCGTATCGACGTTGACATAAAACAAAGAACAATTTCAAAACTCGTTACATTTAGCCTAGACGAGTAAAAGCAATTATTTTAACCAACATTCTTTCATCCTGTATTTCAAGACTACAATGAGATTTCAATTCAATTTAAACCTTAACCTGAATGGAACAAGAAATGATTTGTTTGAATAGAACAATGTATGTAATTCTCTCTGACTGGCCGAGGTCAATCTTTGTACGTCTGCCAAGCTAAGCCTCTTTATCAAGACAGTTTTATATAGCATCTTGCGAGATTCTATTTTTAAATCCAGAAAAAGATAAAATAATAAACAAATATATAGTAAACAAAACGGGTAGCAGTTTATCCGGAGTTAATTTATTATAGTCAAATTAGTCTAAATACACATTCCGAGTTTCCTGAGGTACAATCTCGGGTCGGGCTGGTAAAAGTTATTGATGTTTTCTTTTAAGAAGTTCTCGGTAAGAAGTTCGGTGTATTACGTTGTCACTATTACTGATCTCTCCTGTCTTGTCGTATTGCCGTTCGATCGGAGTATGAGAGCTGTTCATCTATGCATGTTCCCGCCGACGCACACATATGAAATATAATATTTGTTTAGTTAACTGTTCTTGATATCAATTTTTGGTTAATAATAGGGCGTCATATACATTGTGACTTCTCAAAAAAGACGTAAAATAACAAAATAAAAATCATGGTACAGAAAAACAAACGGGCTTCAACACGGAACGTGGTTCGATTTCCTTTGTGTACGTTTATTTCTCTCATCGAATTATTAGAGTCACCTCATTGTCCCTCGAGGAAACACATAAAGGCCTCTCCAAGTTGTTATCATAAGCAGCTGATAATAAATGTATACTCTTGGCAAGAGAATAGCTATTGTCAAATTCACATTCAAACAACTAATTGTTTATTTGTGTTCGGTTCAGTGAAGTCTTCTCGGAGTCTGGTTTCGATTATATTCTTATATATCCTGTATCTAAACCTCTTATTAGGATTTATTATATCGTAAGAGTTCAGATATTAAACCAGTTAAGGTTTTCTTTCTAATAGTTTATTTTTCAATTAAAATATTTTAATTATTTATATTATATTTACTTTTTATTTCAATATAAGATAAGTTATGATATGTTAATATTAGTTAGTATATTAAAACAAATAATGGTCAAATAAAATGCTTGAAGAGGCCCACGTTTGGCGCCAATTAATTTTTTTAAATAAGTATACTCTGTTTTATATATATGTTGTCGCTATCTTGCAAATGAATAAATGTTATAATTTACTTAATGTTTCTATAAATAATTATGGCAATATAATATTAAACAATAATAATATAAATAATAAACAATTGGTATTATTTTACCCACCGCTTGATGCACCTGTCGCGGTCAGCTCCACAACAATTCTGTTTAAGCTTCGAATAACATACCTCGTGAAATTTTAGGTTATACCAAGAGAAAATCTTTACGTGAACCATTTTTAAAGAATTTTAAATTTATTTAGAGTGCTAATTATATCAATTTAAAGATTGGCTAACATTATTGGTAATATTTCCTTAGTATTTATAAAGTTGAAAGTCGAAAAATCAGTTCAGAAATAAAAAAAATCACACATTACTACTATTAATAATAAACACAGACCCTTTATATTAAACAAAATTTTAAACGTGTCCTACGCAACATTTTAACATAAATACCTCAACAACGTTGCGAGTGTCTGAATCAGAAATAATAGCTGTTAATTTTAACATTTCAAGTGCCGTTATTAACCTCGACGGGCGAGTTAAGCCTGCTTGTACTGTCGTTTCGGACGTACATACAAATATATGCTGTATAGCTAACGCGTTAAGAATTATAAATGAATACACGACCAACAAGAGCCAAGTCTTGAAAGGCAAGTTTTTGGAGCGAAGAATGAAAGAAAACTGCCTCGCCAGGAAAGGAACAATGTAGCTATGTGTAGGCTTTATCAAGCCACATGCAGGCATAATGCATATTTCATAAGTGTGTAAGGTACAAGGGTAGAATAAAAAATGAATAAGTTCCACTTTTCTGACAAAGAAAATAAAGGGGACATTTTTTTTGTAATTTTATTTGTTCTATTTCATTTATTCGAGGTCATCGACACTTAGCAATGGAACCGATTGAAACACTGTGTCAGCAGAACCTAAGCAAGCATCCTATTTGTATCCGCCTCTATATTGATCGACCAATAATATTATAAGATCAAATGTCGTTTTATGAAATATTGCCAATATTCTCTATAAATGGAAACAGTAAAATGCTCGTCGTTTTATATATTTTTAATAAAATATGATGAGAACTATTGCGATGTGATGCCAAATCAAAGATGAAATAGAAAAATTCAAATATACCCCAAAAACACCAAGTCATTACGAACACACAATATCACAAATATTAGATTTAGAATTTTATTATTATTACGTGAGTATAAGTGTTATGTTTGTTTTAACAAACTACTAAAGATATACAGTTAGTATTTTAAATGATTTAAAGGAACAGGAAATACAATATGTTTTCTGTTATAGCCTCAAAATTCGGTTTTTGAAAATAAACTTTGTTACTTTTAGCGTAGATTTGGTTTAGTCACAGTAAGTCTTATCTCGTACTGTGCACTTTGTAAATACAAGTGCTTAAACATTAAACTTTAGAGTACTACTTCAAATTTTCGAATTTGCAAACCGAGATTATATTTTATTCACAAAATTTCAAGGTTGAGGTACCAAGTTAAAGATTGTATTTTGAAGAAATGTTTTAAGGGCTCTGAAATATTGTGAACATTATTCTGGTTGAAATTATTCCATAATGAAATAAAATATAGCCTCATTATGTGTGGATAAGATAGCTCAAAAACTATATACATAAAGGCAGGTTTTTGAATTGATAAACAATTGCAGAGGATATCAATAAATTAGTAATAATGATGTTCCAATTTGGAACATTTTTGGTGACGACCCAGGAGTTAAATTCACTAGACTATAATATCGTTCCTGTAATTTGTGTTAAAGAAACTAATTTTCTTCTGAATAGTGCAGACAATTACGCTTAAATATACTTCCTAGCAATTTACCCTAACGATTAGTTACGTCTAGGCGTTCCTTTATTAGGTGATATTTTTTTGCGAGGGTCAATTACTCGAACCCTCGTAAATAAATTGTAAATGTTTGCTTTTCTCACATATTGTTAGTGAACCAAGCGACTTGTAACAAAAGTTTATTTTTGACCAATAAGGCGTCTCACATTTTATACAGTTCTAGTTTCTGCCTGCTGTTTCGCCCACGTGTAAATGGCGATCAGGTATTGGGCTATGTCATGATGATCGGTTTATGAACGAACATATCGACTTTCACGTTTATTTTTAATATAATAGGTAAGCGAGCAAATAGCACTGTAAAAAATATTAACCACTCCTAATATTGCTAAAGCGCCACCAACCTTGGGACCTATAGTTCCATTGATTCACTTACCCTTCAAACCAAAACATCAACAATATTGCGCATTGTTGTTTGGCAGTAGAATATATGATGAGTTCGTGGTATTCACCCCGACGGGTTTGCACGAAGTCCTTCCACTAAGTAAAATATTAGACTTAATCTTACTTAGAGTAATATTAAACTTTCAGACACACTTAGTAATATAATGATATATATAATATATTAGTTACATAAAATATTCTGTAATATGCAGTAGCAGAATATTTATTAAGCACACTGCAGGTAATTGATCCAAAATTTTTCTATTGTATTTCCCATTGTTAATGCTTGCCAAAATACCTTCAGGTTTGGCAAAGCGCATTGTAGCGAACAGTTCAAATAGTTTATTTTGAAGTTAAATAGCCAAGCACGTATTTACCTCGTGTTCAATGTCAGTTTATTTTGTAATAACATTTACAGAGAACCTCAGAAGTGCTCAGTAAATAGCAGAAGTGGATATTTGAGGTTCAATGCTAAGCTTCCATGTGCTTTATTTGTGTTTATTATTTTTGCCAGATTCGGCGTAACTTGCACGTGTAACTTGTTACTTTGTATGTGCAAGTTTGTTGCATCCAGCTTTGGAATGTCATTTATTTATTTATTTATTCTTTATTGCACCCAAACTTAAAACTAAAAATTACAATATTGCTACACAAAGTTGCATGAGGTGCAACATACTTTGAGTTTATTCCACAATGCTATTGTGAAATAAACTTAAAGTATTTTCTTTGATTGATAAAGTGGAATATTCCTTAATTATTATATATACGATTAGATATACGTGAAATTCAACTGTAGAATAAACTTATTCATAACCACATTATTTTCTCTGTTTTTATTGCGTCTTGCATATAATAATAGGTAAACACCTATACACATGAAATTTCATTAAACTTTTAAGACCTTCATTTTTTAAAATTACACATCTATAATTGAATTTAAAAAAAGAATCTTCTCGTACGAACCATGTAATTTTCAAAAGAAAAAAAAATGACAGCTTACCAAATAAAAACTGATACATATTTTTAAATAAAGGCATTTCAGATAATGTATCTAGCTCAATTTCGTGTAAATGTAGTTTGTTTTTTTGTAATATTGAACAAAAATATTTAGAAAAAAACAAGGTTAGCATTGACGAGTACCAGTTTACTATCTACATTTGTAGTAAAACTGATTTGAAATTCCGGTATGAAGTACAGGACGTCTATTAACCAGGATTTAACAACCACATCGGCAATGTAAGGCACGCCCTAACAATGCCAATTCAAACCACAAATTCGTTCAATATTAATGAAATTTCACTCTAAATGTCGTAAAGTGCTATTGTACGATCACATCAATCCCGTCAATACGGCTGTATGCTGGATGCTGATGTTCACTGATTGCTCTAAAACAGTTCCGTAAAAGATGACCTATATCTATTTTAATTTTATCATTGCATAGTTTAAAACTAAGCGGTTTTTCATGTCCGTTGGGTTTAGGTTTGTTGGGTAACTTCTTCTAAAATATATAAAGGATTTTTATGATATAGAACAAAATTATTTCTTGCGAAAGTATAGTATGATATTCAATTTAGTAAAATGAATATTTGCTTATGTTACAGTCCGGTAGCGATAGATGGCTCTGATGGAAAATGTCACTTTCCTGAACACGCGGCTCCCAACACCCGGCTTGAGTATTTTAACTCGACCCCCGCCTGATGACGCTGTAGAGGCCTGTAGGGCCAACAGCATACACATTCCAAAAATAAAATTGACGATGTTATTACATCGGCCAACGCTAACCTAACGAGGTTACACATTATAGACACACCGACCCCGCCAACGGGTCGAGGTCCCTGGTTTATTACCACATTTTCGCGCTTAGGCGTATGACGAGGCTCGTAGCACACTAAATCCTCCCTTCAGATGTCGATGGCTTCCTAAGCCGAGGTCCGGCTTTAGGACTGTGCGTAATCTGAGCTCTTTAATGACTCTTGAATAAGTGATGCTGTAGAGGCCAGTATGGCCAACGGCTACTATAATTTCAAAAAAAAAAATGTAATACGGTCAAATAAAAGTATAGTTATACAGAAAGCACTTCTCTAGTTTCATTCCCATTTCATCCCCGATAATACATCGGCGGAAACAGATAAAAGACAATAGACTTTCTTCGGACACTAATAAGACTTAATATTGTTAGATATATCGAATTAATTTATACTCAAACTAGCTGTTGCCCGCGGCTTTGCTCGAGTGGAAATTGATTATATTACAGAATAATTTAAAATATTACCTTAATTTAAGACCTCATTTGTGGTTCGACTTTCGTGGGCTAGATACACCAGACTGCTTACAGAGCTCACTCTCGACCAGGTTATTTAGAGCTATCCGTGCGGAAAACAGTCTTCTCTTATATCTACTCCGGCCATTTTAGAAATTTGACCTTGTACTTTATTAATAGTCATGGTAAAGCATACTTTAAGCGCGAACTGTACTCTCTTGACATTAAAGGGGTATTCTGATGGCATCAAAGATATTCGTGGAATATACACTATTTCCCTTTTAGTACATCCAGCGATCACTGTAACCTATGACATTACGATAGAGAACCCTTACTATTAATCTGGTGCCGTCGCATAATTTTTGAGGCCTTAAATTCCTCAGTAACATTATTTCCTCAGTAATCTTCTAACATAAAAAATGACGAGCTTCAAGACTAACCTATATACGAAATTTCAACCACTATTTCTCATTTTAAATTAGTATCTCAAAAATGAAGTTTCTTGTTCCTAACTTAAAAAATGACGGACTTCCATACAAACGTTCAACCCCCATTTCATCCCCTTAGGTGTCTACTCAATAAAAGGATCCTACTCACCAAATTTCAAGGCCCTAACTTTAATAGTTTACGCTCGGCGATGATGAATCAGTCAGTCAGGACTTGTTATTTTATATATACAGATGGTATTTCCCAAAAATTCCTATGAAACTACAACTAATACAACTATTTTAAAGATAAATCATAAACATGTTTAACCTTAAACAATAGAATTGTAGTTTGAACAAGAAGTCAAGATACTTGAAATAGTCACTCGAATATTTGTCATGAAAAAAATATAACTGCGTAAATTCTTAAATGAGCAAGAGCTCATTTAAAGTCCTTACGTGTAGCTAGTCATAAATAAAACACAATTTATTACAGTGCTTTAACGAAAAAGGTACCATAACATACATCATGCTGAATAAAGTTTAATCGCCTACCCTCTTTCACGCTTCAGAACTTTCAACACGTATTCAGAGTGATAACGTAACTAATGATACGCCCGTGCTTTAATTATCATAATTATATTAATCCTTAAAAAATACACGTGTTATGGAAGTAGAAATTAAGCAGATACAAGCAAAACTCAGATTATTTAGATAGAGTGTCCCACTATAAAAGAACTAAAACAAACGGGCCAACTTTGTTATGTTAACGTGCGTGACGGATACGCTTGATACGCGCCAAACATCATACAACTTTACTAATGTGCGTGTACTTAGTGGCCAACAGTTGAACATTTTTATTTTGACCTGTTTTAGCTTTGATAGTCTAAATGCAAAAAATACGAAGCTTAGTGCTTATCTTATAAGAGATCACTTCTAGTTTGATTATTCGGTACTAAAACTTCTATTTGTACCATGGTTTTTGAAAATTAATCCCAAGAGGGATTAAGTTAATTAGGGGATAGTCATTTTTTTAATTCCAATTATGGAAAATGTACTATACCCTGTTCAAGTTAGCTTGAACTTTTTGACAGGCGGGCTAGTGATGAGAAACAGAAAATATAACATATATAACAGTCGATGGAACGATGGAATGCATAATTCAAATTAGAATTTTAAAAAATTTAACTTATTTTTCTAAAAAGATTTATACCAGCTAAAGAGACCCCAACTAAAGGAACCCCATTCGTAACAATAACTTAACAATGATCTTTAATAAGGATTTTTTAATCGATATTCGTCCCTACTGTCCGACCGATGTAACATTGTACAAGCGTCTATTATTTTCAGTGTTTCTATTTAAATTTTACTTTGAAGCAATAATATATAATAGAAAAAGTCTTAACATTTTCGGATAACGCTTGAATCATTAGAAACTTTTGTATTTTATGTATTTTTTTAAATCGTTTTTCAATTTTTAAAATTATTAAATTAAGAAAATAATATGTTCGTCATTGCAAAGTTATGTCGATCAGATAAAATTACATCTGTCAAAAAGATCAAGTTGTCTTGTACAGGGTATTGCAACGCAGTATAGCAAAAAACTGCTATAAAGTGATGCTGATGATGAGATGGCTATTGGTATTATAAATGTAGAAAGACCGTTTTGTTACACTCTAAGCAGTAAAGGGTATGACATCGATGCCACTGTACAGCTATATTAAGTTAGCATAAGAAAAGTTTGGTGGGCAATTAGCTGATAAAAATAATAAGTGTTTACAGTAATAGTTGAAATGGTTTCGCGAATAGAATACGTGATCTTAACTGAATATTGTAGGTACAAATCTGGGCGTTAATATCTTGCTTAGCGACGAAAGTCCGCCTATAAATGTCTTAAGGAGAAGGCTTGGGGATTCCTCCATTCTCATATGATGTTTAACATCTGACATCTCACGTTGGCAATAAGCAACGTCAACATTATATCCTCTCAGTAAATGGGTTGACACCAACTGACGGCCATCTGCAACATCGCTTGCGCTCATTGGACAAATCAAATAGCTCGCGCTTCCCGAAATCACTTCCACAGATTGCACAAAGCGAGAGGAAAGATGTCACACGTGGAAACTAAATTGTACGTTTTGGTAAACGGCTTAAATAACGAACGAGATAGTTGTTTAGGAAATATGGAATAGAGATAGATATATAAATATATGTATACAGATTTATTCTCGCTCTGACACGAAGAACGTGCGAGTATAACGATTTACAATATAGGCAACAGAAGTAACAGCAGCAGCTCCGTCTCTTGTTTTGTTGATATTACTAACAAACACGTATAAAATACATTAAACATTTACTTGGTGGTACGGCTTTGTGCAAACTCGTCTGGGTGGGTTCCACCCACTCATCAGATATTCTACCGCCAAACAACAGTACTCAGTATTGTTGTGTTTGGGTTTGAAGGGTGAGTGGGCCAGTGTAACTACAGGAACAATGAATATAACATCTTAGTTACCAAGGTAGTGCATTGGCGATGTAAGTAATGGTTAATATTTCATACAGGGCCATTGTCTATGGGCGGTCCATCATCCATTAGCTGATATTACTGAATCTAGGAACACGCGATTTCGTGAAATAGCGCCTTTGATTTACGCAGCGACCATTTTTCGAAATTTCACTTTTTAAGAGAGAAAATAATGTTGAAAGATTATATGGATTTCTGTCATGATATTTGAAATTGGATTCATGGAAATATATGTTCTACTATATTTTGCATTATTGTATTGTGGTTCAAGGACGAGTGAGCCAGCGCATTTAGGAAGAGAACATCTATCCAATGAGTGGTGGTCCATTAAATATGTAAAAATCGACTTTTACTTTAAAAAATCATTCTTGAAAATCAACCCTTAAATAGAAGTGAGTATCTAAAAGTGAGATATTCTTTGAATTATTTATTTACTTTCGCGTAGTATTGTAATAACAATTGCATTTCTACATCCAAAGACCACGCCCATAAGTCGAAGTACAGCTCGTAAAATTAAAGTTCAAAACATGTTTCAGTAATAGTTGAATACTTAGATGATTAAGGAAGAAGGCTTTTCTACATTAGCCGGTGGAGTAATGGCCTCTAATACCGCGAAGTGGAAATCGAATTCTGTAGACACAATGGCACCTTTGAAAACGAAGTATACAATAATTATATTTTTTGTCTTCCATTCGACTGTACTGGGTTTGTACCGGATACCACAATATTAATCCTGGTGCTTAGGTTTAAATGTCAATATTAATGGCCGAAATAATCCAGTTTAAAATGTATTGACGTAATTTACAAATTCCGAAACTTTTTACTTGGTAAATAATAAAAACAAAATAAAGAGAATATTTTTCTATTTTGGTTAAGTAGGCCCGCTATTTAAATTCGATTCGGTAGGAAGATGATCACCGAACCGATTCGAGTGTAATAAACCATCTAAATAAGCATAATTGACGTCGTAATAAAGATCTATTACATATAGTCATCAATCGTTTATGTATCGTTATACATACAGACATACATAACGCTATTTTAGATGGAGAATCTTTCAGGTCAAATCAGACCTCTGCCATAAAGATATTAAACATGCATCAGCTATAAGGCCGTGGCTTGACACAGAGCGATGAACTATAATATTCTGTGACGCTATTAATTTACTTCTTAATAAATACTGGTATTAAATCATCTTTTAGTGTAAATGTATCACTTGCAATATTTAATATTATTATATCGAAATTGAATTTAATAAAAGTAGTCTATTACTTCTTAATCTTCATTTCACGAGATTAATTTATGTCTGACTGAGAACCGGCAAGAAACTCAGTAGTTACTCTTTTCCGTCATTAAATTTAGGTAGATTATTAAATAAAATTATTATTTACCCGCATGGAAATCAACGAATACTTGCTCCATACTTTTTATCATCTATGATCCTTTATGGAAAAATACGCCTTATCAATAAAACGTGATTTAAATTTATGAATTATTGACAGAGCTAAAAGTATTTGATTAATTTCATCAACAAGATTCTCACTTGAATATTAAGCAATGATTGCTTGATTCATAAGCAAGTATTACTGGATTTTCGTTGTGCTTCATTTGGTTTTTTTGTCAACTCGTGGTCCGTTATCAAGGAATACGTGAGGGTATTAACGTTACGTTATTATTCTGTCAGATTTGTAACCACCTTCCGAATTGAAGATTAAGCTCCAAACCTTCTTCTCAAAAGAAACAAATACTACTTGCTTTTGTCCGAAATTGAGATATTATATTTTCTAGATTTTGTACGTCAAAATTTTGAACGAAAATGTTTTTTATTGGTCTTATTTTTGATACGCATGCATGTTTTAATTTCCAGCCAGCGTCACAATCGAAATTTCAATGGAATATTTATAGGCTACTTTTTGAAAGACAATATAGGTCAAATACCAGAATAATGTATTGAGATTTATCACACGGACATGCCATCTGCGAATATGATGCGAATGAACGGCATTGTAACACAACTTACAACTCCAATCATTTTTATTGTTATAAATCTGAATTCAAATTATTTATTTTAACTATTAAATATATTATAAATTGTCACTTTATAATAATTATTACTATTATTTCGCTTACGCAGCAGCTATATACAATGAACACCCAGCCTTATTTCCAGTATATTTTATTAAAGACCGATCCAAAGGACGTCGCGGCAAAGGGCCGAATGGTGCTATCGCTTTGATTACTGAATGAAACGCCTCAAAGCTTCTGCTCTCCTGGTACATTATTAATAAGACTGAGTATTGTTTATATATTTATACCAACGTCTACTTTGAATTTGTGGCCTTAATTTTAGTTAGGGATTTCCTTTATATAATATGATATATATATGATTAGTCTAGCTATGTAAGGAATAGTTAATATTTCTTGTAACGCCATTGTGTATAAGTGATGTTCTCCACTTATATCAGGACGACCATTGGTCCGTCCGCCCAACTGTATTATAAAAAATACATTTTATTATATTATTTTTAATCACATTACGAAGTATGTATTGTACGAAAAATATACCAAGTGTTTTTTAATTGACTCTTGTCATTCATGGAAAATGGTTAAAAAAAAAAATATATATCCCGCTGAGTTTCTTTCGCCGGTTCTTCTCAGGTCCGAGGTGCTAAATTCCGAACCGGTGGTAGATTTTTGACAATCAATAAGCAAGTGTAAACACTTCTATATTGAATAAAGATTTTTGACTTTGACTTTGACTTTGAATCCGCAACAGTTTTCATTCACATCCAAAATAAAAAATAAATAAATTACATTTCTAAATGATCAAGGCAAAAGTTCTACTACTTGCAGGTAGTCTCACCGTGCATTATCATATTACACAATGTTATTATTGAAAATATAAATTAAACATAAGCATAATAATTTAAAATAAGAAATATAATACATTTTTTAAAATATTATATAATAAATAATAATTAATAAAACCAATAAGACAAAACATATGATGAATTGAACACAAATAAAATTCTTTATTTTTAAATGTATAATGATGTAAGGAATGGTTGATATTTCTAACAGGGCCAATGTGGTTAATGTTGGTGACCAATTACTGTAAGATTTTGGCAAGAATTTGGCAAAAAACGCCAATGATGCAAATTATTAAAGCCTTAACATAATAATAGCAAAACCCAAAAATCCTCATAGATCCTATCACGTTTATTAATCCCTATTCAATTCCCGAGTATTTTCCGAAATAAACCACACAAGAGGGCTGAAGCTACAATCGCTTTGAAAGGGCGATCATTATATCAAGTATTCTCACTGGACACTAACGGCAGTATTTAAATATCGACGACTCAAAAACGCTTCATTTTGAACTTGAATAAATTGATTTTGATTTTGATTTTGATGGACACTACATTAGCGAATGAATGGGCTATTCTGTAGATATGAATATGAAAGTCTTCATACTAATACCGAGATTATTTTTATTAGAAAACGTTATTAAAATTAGTATAACTATATTATACGCAACTAACATACTTATGTAATTTAATGGGTAATAACGAATACCTCATCTAAATTAGATCGGTATTATTTCAGAACAAATATTCATACGGGTCGAATAGATAACTTTTTGAAGTATGTTAAAATGAGTAACAACTGAGTTTCTTGCTGATTCTGCAATCGTAGAATCTACATTTCGAACCAGTGAATAAATTTCAATTTAAATTAATGCTTTAAAAGCGATTCATAAGTGCTTTCGGTTTTGTTAGCAATTTATCCAAATATAATCTGAATCCTACACAATTCTATTAAAAGTCTGTTAATATTTAACTATTTATAAGAGTATGAATCCAATGGTCAGATTAACTAACGTTTTCTGTACTCTCGCTACGTCGGTCGCAGAAACCGATTAAAGTAAATTATTGGCTATGAATCATCAGCTCGATCTTCAGACAGGAAGGAATGACTGACGAAAGTGAGCAATATCGTAAACAAATATTCGTTTTAATTTCGAGTAATGATGACTAATAAATAATTTTAATTTAAATGTATTTTCATAAAATTTATATAGTGCTATAATTTGTTCGTAAGCTGTAATTTAAACAGCATTTATACAAAGCGACACTTGTTGTTGAACAGCTCCTTTGAGTAATAGAGTAATTATGAAAAAAATACATTATTTAAATTGTATATATTTTTCGCAGCTGACGCTACGCCGTTACCGTTATTATAATAAGTATCGCAGCAGATATTTCGAGTCGGATTAATATAATAATAATACTAAATAATAATAGTATATTTATTTGTTTTGATAAAGAAATGTTAAAACAAGGAAAAAAAATAGATTTTCAAAAATCGAAATGAAAATATTCTTAATTCAAATAGGCGCATAAAAACGCTTTTGAATTGTCATGTTTCAGTGTTGAATTATATGCAAAACTACCTACCACTGGTTCGTAAAGTGGTTACTCTTTCCACCATTTTAATTTCAGAGTATCAATAAAGTACAATTAAATTTAAATATATCCTATCTGGAAATCAACATTTACTAAGACCACGCTTTTTTATCATTTATACAATGTTATATTTAATATGCCATATTTATCAAAGTTTTTTACGCATTAGCTTTAAAAATTTTAATAGGTCAAGTAAAAAATAACTTTGGAATCTTATTATAGAATTCCGTGCCCGAGGAAGGATGAATTTACTTTGCGCAGTCGGTAACTAGATATTATTAATTTACCTTTCCGGCTCGTGTCTATACAATGATTGTCACTGTTTCTTCCAAAAGATCTATGTTATTGTGAATATACATAATATTGTTTTCAGCATATAAAAATATACTACAAATGTATTATATATTACTAGTTTTCATCTGCGGCTTCGCCTGCAGGAGGTGGGTGGTTTGTTAGTATGCTATGTATGCTATATGCCTATGTCCTTTTCAGTAAATAAAATAATTATAACATTTATATTTTTTATTTTTATTTATTTATATGTTTGTCGCGCGAGATATGAAGTGATATGTCGTATACATACATACGTCATTTCTTATATATCGACAAACGCTGCGTGACATTATCTTGGGTATCTAACGAACTGAGGCGTGCACTATAAATAAAATAAATTACAATGATAATAAGAAAAAGCTTTCATTCATAAGTCTCATTAAGCGAAAGCTTCTCTTGTTAAGGACCCGAAGTTTAATTTATCAAACTTCAGCGGTTGGCATGTAATTACGGTAACCATTATGGTTCTAACAACCCTGTTCAGTGGTGAGAGTCTGTTAGTATTTTAAGAAATGAAGACAAAGAAGTTGTACTTACTGCTGACTTATTTAACTTTTAAGTCATTAGTAAAAGTCTAGTTGCGCGCATGTATGGATGCAACTTTAGATCATCTAATGCGAATTCAGTCGATTCCGACGTGATTGTAGGCAGATTTGCAGAGTGGTTCAAAGTGTTCGTATTCGAAGTGGAGATTTATTTGTAAATAGCAATTGCGATTTGAATTCATTTCAATTTTATTTATATTAATTTAACCTTGATCTTAGTTTAATATAATATAATGCTAATCAAATATGTTTTACCTTTTGTTAGTAGTGCGTGTCCAAATATAGAGAAATTCTATTCGATTCTATTTTAAGTTGGGTAATATCTCAAGCTTTATAAGTGAGTATAATGCGAATATTAATTTCGGGTAGCGTTCAATTCTAATAGATTTAATTTTACTGTTTGTTTGTTATCTATTTTATACGTATACTAATATCATAAAGAGACTCTGTCACGCCGAAGCCGCTGAACCGATTTCATTGAAATTAGTTATGAAGATAGTTCAAGTTACTTAATTTTGTTAATTCACCCCTATAGGGTATAAGGGGGTGAGTGACGGCTTACTATAGGCTTACTATATAATGTCTTATAAATTTCGTGGGGGTGAAGCTGCCGATTCAACTGGTAATATTATAATTTGTTAAAATTAACTGTAGCCACTTGTATAAACGCAGGTAGCTCTGGCAATGCCTGTATTTTATTAACAGATAAGATTCGAGCATTACATAAGTGAGTGGGCAGAAGTAAGAATTACAATGTAAAAACAACTTAGTCGAGTGCAGGCGAATGCTCTCTATGGAATATTAGATTGTTACATCACTGGGGAGTGCTGCCGCTGAGGGGTCGGACTATATCGACTTTTATTATTGTGGCTATAAACATCTACTTAAGATTTGTAAAGTGATTCAATTTTTTTTTTTTTTAATATATTTTCGTTAATAATATTTACTTCGATTTGAAGCTTGTAGGTAGATAAATACTGTGAGCTACCATTATATGAAAGTCCATATCGATCGGGTAATTAGATATTTGCTTCAACGAACAAACATAACTTACCTTTTAACTTACATACGTAGAGAAAATTGTTTTTGAAGCAATAGAACACTAATTTTTTTAACAGTAAATATAAAACAAAACATTTTCATTAGTATTTATTAATACATATTTTTTTAAAGACTTTAATATTTACTTGATTCTGTCTTAATACAAAATAAAAAACGAACTGAAATAGAAAATACGTATTACGTCATTTAACATTGTATAGTCTATAAATACTGAGGAATGATTTAACCTTTCAAATACAAATGGAAATATAATCGCTTAGAAACACGACGAAAACTCGCTACGAATTGTATAAAAATATAAGTACATTGCAGACTTAAGTATTATGTACATATGTATATATACTTAATGTATGAGATATAGAATTATACAGGTAAACAGTCTTTGGGTAAGACATTTTCCTAAAACAGTAAAAACAACTGCATTAGTCTTTATTACATTTTATTGTACATTGTGTGTCCTTGAATAAAAATACATTACACTTAAACTTCCAGCAACTTTAAAAGTAAATTTGATAGCCATCAAACTGAAACTTCCATTAATCGTACGTCACACGTCATCCGGCCGTCTTAACGGAGCGCCGGAAACAGCAAGTTTCTAGTCAAGGGCGAAACTGTTTTAGAAACTAAGTAAAAGTTTCTAAATTTCGGGGACCTAGTGATCATTATTTATTTTAAGCCATGTGGTTTCCGGATAATTAGAATAAAGCCTTCGCATAGAGTCTATCTAAACTTATGGGTGCCGCGTAAATATATTATTTACTTTTTATGTTAAATCGGTAAAGAGGTGAGGTAGGTTAGGTAATTTACAAATAATAATATAATATTGGACAACATCACATACAGTATTCTGATCCCAATGTAAGTAGCTAAAGCACTTGTGTTATGGCAAATCAGAAGTAACGACGGTACCACAAATACCCAGACCCAAGACAACGTAGAAAACTAATGAACTTTTTCTACATCACCTCGGCTGGAAATCGAATCCGGGACCTCGGAATGGCGTACCCATAAAAACCGGTGTACACACTACCCTCACGGAGGTCGTCGGAGGAATTTGGTCACTTTATGGTAATTGGTCAATGGTCACCCACCCAGAGAAAACATCAATGCCCCGCCAATCAAAATAAGAACTAAAATGTGATGTGTGATGATGTGATATCATACTAACGTATCGTATAGGACAGCTGTTACTGGTTTCCGAAAATTCAATTCAATTAATCCAATTGACTCTGAGGTGCTCATGACGTAAGTGCATAAAGAAGAGGTAGAACGCTGATATGAAACTCCTGCTCGTTTGCCACCTACGAATAAAAAAAAAAAAAAAAAAAGAGCTTGGAAGATGGTACATCTATTTAGGACACAATTACTATCATTGCTTACCTATTTTTTTTTATATCTTCAATCCTTTTTGGTGTGTGCTTTTTTGTAGAACAAGTTTTTACTTAGGTAATGTACAGAATTATTTTTAATTTTGTTTTTATTATTTTATAATTGTGTCGTGTCCTAAATAAACATTTCTTTGTTTTCTTTCTATATGTTGCCAATGTTTTGTGGGACACTCGGTTGGAAGGAAGATGTTTTCGCAATATATGATGTACTAGCTGGACCTGCGGCTTTACTCGTAAATTTATAAAGCTTTACCTATATATATTTATCCCATCAACGTGCAGAATTCCTTTCGCATTTATATAACAGTCAAAGAAATAAATCAACAACATTTAAAGGACACGAAATAAAATAATATAAACAAAAAGAGACAGAAAGAAAAGGAAAGAGAAGGGAAGGTTACGTCATCGGGGGGAAGCGGGGGGTGCATGACGCATTTTTTCTTACGTACCATTTCTGCCAGCTCACACTGCTGTTAGCCAAGTAATTAGCCAAATTCCAATTATCATCGCCGTTAAATTTTAGTGCTCGCTTGTGTTATACACAGATAAATAATGGCTCGTCAGTAAGAAGCAATAAAACTGGTCAACATGTTATATCTATATTGCATTTATTAGAATTAAATAGACCATTATCCCAAAAATAAGATTACTTTACGTCATAACAAATTAATATAAAAAGACTTTCATTCGGCGTCAGTTTAAAGTACTATTATAATAGTCACTTGGTGGTAGGCCTTCGTGTTAGCCCATCTGGTTAGGTACAACCCACTCATCACATATTCTACCGCCAAACAGCAGTACCCAGTGTTGTTGTGTTGGTGAGTGAGCCGGTGTAACTACAGGCAAAAGGGACATGGTCTATGGGCGATGGTGACCACCTACCATCAGAAGGCCGATTTCCTAGAGATTTCCTTACAAAGTACTAATGTATGTAAATATGTCTATTTGTCGGTTGTTTTATCAAGTAAAAACTTTATTGAGGCAATGACGTAACGCATGATTTAAAATAAAACGTAATGAGATACCTCCCAAGTGATTTCGTAAGAGAAAATTAAAAACCAACCAAGTTCGGATTCCACTGAATTAAGGATGTAACAAGGAATATTTTAATTCTGGCGACCCCAATACGATCGATACGACGCTTTAAAATAGATATAGAACTAAGGGTTTTGGTGGCTTCGAGAATACGAATTTCTGCAAACACAAATTTATTACGATACTAAGATTTCGGGTACTTTATAAAAGGCAATTTGTTAGAAAATTATGCATCTGTTTTTACTCTTAGAGATACATGCTGTTCTCCTGTCTGACTGGACATTTCACATATATTTTTTTTTACATTTTACCAGTACGATACGCATTACGGAAACGAGATACCAAAGTGCTTATAAAATTGTACTTGCATATTTTTTGTTTATACGAAATGTCGTCTGTCTGTTAACAGCGTAAGTCAATTTTTGTCCCAGTGATTATGGGATGATAGCTGCACATAAAAAAATCGATTATGGTCTCATTTTGAAGAGCTCCAACCGTACATTTGCAAAAAGTTTAAAAATATTCTTGATTTCAATTGACTAAATTGTTACAATTTAACAAAGAATTCATTTTAGAAAGCGGATAAAGAAAGAGGAGCGGGGAAGAGGTTTCGGAATGCCCGGTTAAAGATCGATTCTACGGCGGTAAGAAAAAAAAAGAAAAACGTAAACAAAATTATAGTAAATTGCTATCGACACTCTAATTCTAACTGAACTAATGTATCCTATTTGACATTAAAAATTTCAATTAAACAAGGTTCAAAAAATTGGCACCAAATGTAGAGTGACTTCCAGTTTACAAATAAATTAAATCGTAACGAAATCTGTCACAGGTTTCGAAATTCCTAAAAAATCTTTTGAATAAACGCGAAGTTTCGCGGGCGTCCCATTTGTATTTTTTTATTATTTTATAATTTTCTATATTTTTATATGTTAAAGACTTTTATTTAAAATAAATCCTTAGAGTAACAGACATGTATCCAGAAAGACGTTACCGATACAATGAGGTGACATGTTGACACAGGTGAAGCTTTTCGCATCTCGAATATTCTCGAAAGCTTTCACGAGATATTTGTATTTTCAATTCTCCTTATACTTTTTATATTTACAAGCTGTGCTCACATATAAATACAATATAGAACTCAATCTTTTTTATTTAATTCAAACGCGCACGAAGTCGCAGGCACAGCTAGTGTTTCTATATATTTCGAGAATGTTTCCGATTCGAAATGATGGCTGTATATAAATAAACAGTTTGACGATGATGTGATCAGTATTGTTTCAGAAGCGATAGTAAAATCATATCTAGGAAGCGAAATACAAAGAAAATATTCTAGCGAATTCTCTGAACATCTATACACCACTAAATAATTTGGTTTACCGAATAACTGTATTATGCGTAGTTTGTTAATAAATTACATCTTATTTTTACTGACATTTTGTTGAAAACGGAAAAATATTCACATTTTGGTAATTATTTATTATTTTTTTAATAAACATAGATTAAAAACTTGTTATAAAGTATGTAAACAGAGAGTTTTGACCGATCTCTAGTAAAAAAATGTGCGTGAAATTATCAATTAACCCACAACAAAGATTAATAAAATAATAAATTTGTATACTTTCCAGTTTTTACGTACGTATAATAATGTACTCTAGTATTATTATATGTTTATTCATAAAAAATATAAGTCCTACAGGGACACCATTGTTAACAAACATAAATAATAAATTTTAAAAGATATTTCCAGTAATCAAGAAAATAATACTGAATCACTGACTTGATCATAAGTTTATTGCGAGTAAAATAGCATCTGCATCTTAGCTTAAAATGGAAAAATAACAATTTATTTCTTCATTTTTAGATTTAGTGAGATTCATTTTTCTTCAATTGACTTTTTTAAACCAATCAAGTTTTCAAATGTGATCTGATGAGTACGCTCTTTTCTTGAAGGTTCCCAAGTCGTATCGGTTCGGAAAAACCGCCGGCGAAAGCTGGTTCCACACAGTGGTTGTGCGAGGCAGAAAATGTCTTAAAAATCGCGCTGTTGTGGATTTTGATGATGATGATTTCGAACTTGAAAACATCCGAGTTGAGCACAGCTGATGCTACTGAGTGCGTTTGACATTCGTTTCAAGTCTAAAACAATTTCATTACTTATTTGATTAAAATGACATATCACCAAGAAGAATGACATTCACGAAATTAATTTTATATTTGTATATGAATAACGTGACAACAGAAATTTAAAGCATTTTGATAATCAACAACTGTATTTAAAATATATTGGCTATATGAACTCGATAACAATAAAAATAAAATTATTTTAAGATAAATTTCTCAAAATCTTTGAGATTATTAGTACTAAATCTTCATGTGCTGTGAAAGATAGATTGTGTTATTATTATTGGAAACTTAGCTGTTTTACATCGTACATTATATATTTACATTTTACATTATATATTATTATGCTAATAGTAACAGTATTTAAAACGGGATTCGTAGATAATGTCGAAATATCGAGCTCCACCAAATAAAAATTAAAATATGGTAAATATCCCGTTTCAAATACTGTTAGTAATAAAAATAACCATGTTAATTTAAAATCTTATATGCTAATAGTGTCATCTTATTGTATGTTCCCCTAAAATAAATAAATAAATGATCTGTGTTCATTCGCACCCCACTCAGAGGAAAACCATCATGACATATGACATCCCCGAGAGGGGGCGAAGGCTTTTATCCAGTAAGAAATATACAGGCTTACTTCTTTAAACAACTTCAAAAACAGAAGTTCTTAATTAATTCGGTGGCACTTTTTACCTCAAAACTGTCATTTATCAACCGATTCGGAAAATATCTTTTTGTTTGGGAAAACAAGTATACACTATACTTACCGTTTGCACCCATTTAAAAATAGAGTAAACATTTTTATATGGGTTCGAATTTCATTTAGGTTTAATTTCATTTTATGGTACACACTTGGTGAAAAACTTCCTCTTCTTAGAAGAAAAATAGAACATTTACTGTTATATTTCTCTCTCTGTATTTGAAAAGATCTCATACCAGATACAGATTATACAGCTAAAGTTATAGCTGTGTTTTAAAACCGGTGACTTGTCAAACAATATTTTCCACCGGGGTGCACTTAGCGACTCATTACGGATTCTTAAGATGAATGAGCCTTTTATGCTCGAAAATAGATTTCAAATATTCATAGCGAAGGATTTCGTGGATGACGTCATACTTCCCCTCCAATTTTGGGGTTTTGAAAAGTTTACGGTATTGCTTCACGTGTTAAAGCGATGCTATGACGTGATTTATTCAATAAATAAAATCAGTGTTTTATTAGTTTTTAATTCATAATTTACGCAATAACAGTAAATATCGCCATTGTATAACAGGATTATATGTATCTTGTCAATGATTCTTTAAATAAATAAAAATAATTACGTAAAATTTTCATTTTATACATATTCGTAAGGTCTGAAATATTTGTCAAGCAAGGCAAAAAAAGACCATTCCGACTATAATTCGATTATATGGCGAAGTCAGGCAAGTCACAAAAGTGCTAGTTTTAAGTCATTTTCGGTTTTTCTGAACCGATACGACTTGAAAACCTCAAAAAAAGAGCCCATTCATGCTGGCTGGCTCAACCCTTCTGGTGTTGTCAAAATCGTTGTGCGATGGCACTCGCTTCCCTCAGGTGAGCCGAGCCTCCTCTCTGATTTTTGTTTTGCCGTTTGTTCCCTATTAAAAAAAAAAGGATTACTTCAAACCCTACGAGCGTTCTTATTTGACAGGATTGTCTTAAAATTGATTTTGTCGTTATTTCAATTTAATTTAATTTGCAACATTTTCACGGCAAAGTTTGGAAACATAAGAGAATATAAAGTTATGTCGTTTAGTTTAGCACTGCTTATAGATTTTGTAATGTGAAATAAATATTTCCATTATTTTTCTACATATTCCAATTCCATTAGACATGTGTATACCAAATTTTAAGAAATTGTCTAACGTCGTATCCGCAGTATGTAAAAAGTTACTTAGATCTTTTTGTATCTGTCACAAATGTAAGTACTCTCTTACATTTTCTCATATTGGATTAGCAGTCAGACGCGGTGATTATTTTCCCCCTCATGATGAATGCCCAGAGCGTCAGTCCTTAGACAAATTAAATGTGCGAATTTGTAATTCATTTCAGTGTACATTTTCAAAAGATCTTACAAAAACATCTGTGAAAAAAAATGCTACCATTTTCTACATTTTAACGACCTTACTGAGAGGGACATTTTCATTCGACTACATCTTCTGAGAAGGGTATAATTTACCATATTTTTATGTTACCGTTTTGATTTCATAATGTATTTTATAAAAGAAATTATACCATGAACTATAAAGTCTTGTATTGAGTCATAAACGATAAATGGGGTATATCGTATTCCAAGAATACAATCATCAATATCGGCGTAAATATCGAGACAGACATACAAATAATACAGTCAAAATCATACCAAACCAATCCGTGATCCTCATCATAAAACACTATTCTACCAGAATTGATCAAAACGCTTCCAATTTTCAATCAATTAGTAATATATGTTAATATGACAATAAAAAGAAAACTTTTCACATAACAAAACTCTTTTATGAAATTTTTTCCTCGACCAGAAACTGTCTGTGGACAAAATCACTTGATCACGAGAATTGCGGTTACTCAGCCCTCACTCGAGGGTTTCGAGAGCTGAACATTTTACGTTAATTCAGTATCGGAAATTCTGTTATAACAAGAGCGTTCTTAATTTAGAACTTTTATATTACATATTATGTTTTACAATAAAAACTTTTTGGTCTGAGTAGAGAGTCACTCATCACATATTCTACAGCAAATCAGCAATAATTAGTATTGTTGTGTTCCGATTTGAGTGCTTGAGCCAGTTTAACTACAGGCTCAATAGTCATTACACATATTACGGTGAACATTTCTTACAAAGCCCACGTCTATGGGCGATGGCGAGCATTTACAATCAGGAAGTCCATGCGCCTCCATACTTCATAAATAATATGTTATGTAATGCCTGAAGCAAACATGCTCTTCCAATCAGTGCCGTGTCATATATTGGCATAATACATACTTTATGAGCAAAAGACATCGATCCATACTATAGAAACTTGATATAGGGACAGATTCAGACTGTAGATTACATTTAGAAAACCGGCAGACGTTAGATCACTTTGATTGGTGAGTGATCCAGTGTAATAACAAGCACTGGGGACATCATATTTTAGAGTGGATTTGGAGTCCATTTTACGTACTTAAGGAAATGATAAAACTATATTCATAGGTAGGCGGACGATGAACTGCGTCACTATCCTCGGGGACTAAGATGTTATGTGCCTTATGTCTGTAGTTACACTGGCTCACCCTTCAAACTGGAACACAACAACACTGGGTACTGCTGTTTGTCGGTAGAATAACCGATGAGTGGGTGGTACCTATCAAGACGGACTTGCACAAAGCGTTTAATTAAACACTAAAATCGATTATACTAGTACCTAATAGGCCAAAATAAAACATTACTTATAAAATATATATGACGATATGATTTGATACAAATATGTTTTTTACCTAATGTAGTTTTCTACCAGTGATTTTTTTTTAATTAGATAATTCATACCGGAGATCACCTTGCATACGAACAAAAAAATTTCACCTCTTTATAATATTAGAATAGATATTCTTACCAAATAAAACATAATATTTAGCATGGTATGGGTTCCTAAACCACACATCTGATTATATAAAACAGTGGAAGTTATTCCGCGTTCTTCAGCGAAGATTCCTGGCAAAATAAGTTATTTTTACAAGTTGATCCTTGGGATATTATTGATGAGTAATATCTTTTTTCTCGCTTTCTTGAAATGTGGGACTTATTTTGTGCAAAAGGACGGAAGTCTGTAACAGGACACCGGGGAAGTGCGCACTATTAAATTTGACCAATGAGCGCGCGCGGTGCAAGGACCGCTTGTCAGATAGTAATAGAGAGTAGATAAACCTTTTTGCGAGAGAATTAGTGGTAATATTGCTTATTATCAAGATGGTACACATAATATATATATGTTGATAATATGAGCCGAGATGGCCCAGTGGTTAGAACGCGCGCATCTTAACCGATGATTTCGGGTTCAAACCCAGGCAGGCACTACTGAATTTTCATGTGCTTAATTTGTGTTTATAATTCATCTCGTGCTCGGCGGTGAAGGAAAACATCGTGAGGAAACCTGCATGTGTCTAATTTCAACGAAATTCTGCCACATGTGTATTCCACCAACCCGCATTGGAGCAGCGTGGTGGAATATGCTCCATACCTTCTCCTCAAAGGGAGAGGAGGCCTTAGCCCAGCAGTGGGAAATTTACAGGCTGTTTATGTACACATAATATGCGACTATAAGGCTCGTAATTTTTAAATTCTCTGAAATCTTGAAAGCCAGTAGATTCAATATATATTAGGATTAGTTATGACTCAACGAGAAACGGTTTTGTACAAAATACTACATAAGACTTCAGACTAATAATAAGAATTTATGAAGTTAGAAATTCCGTACAAACAAGTTCAATGACCGATATATTAGGATGCCTTAAGTTTTATTAAAGACGAGACGGTTTCAGACTTGTTATAACGATTAGAGCTTATACCCTGTACAAGACAGCTTGATCTTTTTGACAGATGTAAATTTTCTGAGCGACATAACTTTGCATACAACATATTATTTTCTTAATTTAATGATTTTAAAAATTGTAAAAATATTTTTAAAAAATACGTATAATACTAAAGTTCCTAAAGATACAAGCGTTATCCGAAAATTTTAAGACTTTTTCTATTATATATTATTGCTTCAAAGTAAAATTTAAATAGAAACATTGAAAATAATAGACCCTTGTACAATGTTACAAAAATCCTAATTAAAGATCATTGTTAAGTTATTGTTACGAAAGGGGTCCTTTTGGTTGGGGTCTCTTTGGCTAGTATTTGGGGTATCTTTAGAAAAATAAGTTAAAAAAAAATTTAATTCTAATTTGAATTACACATTCCATCGTTCCATCGACTGTTATTATATGTTATATTTTCTGTTTCTCATCACTGGCCCGTCTGTCAAGATCAAGCTAAACCAAAAGAACCGTTATGATTTGAGCGAGCTATATATGTATGAATCTTTTCCCGCATCCTCTAACCACTCGGTTATAGGTCTTCGTGCAAGCACGTCTGGATAGGCACCAGTCATCAGATATTCTACCGCAAAACAGCAACACCCAATATTATCGTGTTTCCGTTTGAAGGTTGAGTGAGCCAGTGTAACTATAAGCATAATCTTAGTGGCCATAGTCTTAGTGCCTAAGGTTGGGGGCACATTGGCGATGTAAGGAATCGTTAATATTTCTTACAGCGCTGTCTATGGGCGGTGGTGGCCACTTACCATCAGGTGGCCCATTTTCACGTCAACCAAAAAGACACAATTTGACAAATTCTGATATCGTCAGAAGACTCTTGATTGAATATATACACACATATGAATGATGTTCAGAGGATTGCCACGATCATATGCTAACTTGCCCTAAAAGACTATTTATATAATTTAACATATAGCTGATAAGAATATTTTGTTTCGTTCTTTTCAGAGCGCAATTTTTCGTTTCAGTTTATAAACTTAGTTATTCATTATAAATGAAGAATATAAAAATAACAATGCTTTTTATTCTTCCAACACATTACGAAAAATAAGATTGAACATGAGATAGCAGATTTTAAGAAATAATAGGATTAAGAGATTCAACTGTCTGAGCTACTCGATAAATATTAATACGTTTATTTTTTTATTTTCTATTGTCGTACTCGTACAATAAAGTCCTTCTGCAGTGCTATTAGAACTCACTTCGTGTCTCTTCGAAATGATAAAAAACGACCAACATTGATACGTTATTTTGATCCTTGTATTCATACAGTTATAATAGTCAAATTTGCACAATACTTTCTGATATTTCACAATCGTGTTTTTCGTTAAGTATTAAGTATATTCAAATTTGAATTTAGAATTAGCCAGCAGATAAGGATATCATAATGTACCAGTGTGTGTCTGCTACTTTATGAGCTACTCACCAGGCCTTTAACTAATGATCGTAAAACGAAACGGCAACGCCATCGTATAGGATTATCAACCAATCCGGGTTCACTGACGTCACAATCGCTGACGTCGATATGATTTTGGCGCGTCTAATCCATGACGATGGAAGTTAATAGTCGTCTAGGAATATGTCGAACATACGTCAATAAAAAAGGTATTGACACCCAGTAGGATTGAAGTTGCTTTTGCTATATATTGTGTATTAAATATAAACAGAATGAATCAACTATTATAATTGAAAAACGTTTGATAATATAATATATAAATGAGAAGAAATAAATTATTGAAAAGAATAACATAAACACAGTTAGAATAATGTTATCTTAAACCTATATAACAGAAAGAGACAGAGCGAAAGAGAAAGAGAGGAGCAGATGATCTGTCGTAACGCGAACATTTTTAACCATTTTCCTTCCATGAAGATATTTGCCAGTTCACTCTAACGTGAAACGCGTAAAAGAACTTAGATACAAAATCATGTTAAACAGGTGAAGATAAAAATAATTTCATAAACGCTTATACCACGTTAAAATATTGACAACATTTTAATGTTTTTGTTCTAAGGCATCGTTAACTGTACTTATTTGTTATTGACGACATCCGTAGTCGAGTAGTGTGTACACCGGTTTTCATGGGTACGCCACTCCGAGGTCCCGGGTTCGATTCCCGGCCGAGTCGATGTAGAAAAAGTTCATTAGTTTTCTATGTTGTCTTGGGTCTGGGTGTATGTGGTACCGTCGTTACTTCTGATTTTCCATAACACAAGTGCTTTAGCTACTTACATTGGGATCAGAGTAATGTATGTGATGTTGTCCAATATTTTTTTTTTTTTTGGTAAGCAAAAACAATAATTGTCAATAATAATCACATTATAAGTATAGTTTATATTAAAAGAGCAACTAAGCAAAATTTTTGTCGTTTTCCTTTGCTGGATGCTGTTTTCCGAAACGATGGTAGACTTTAAATATTGCTAATTCATAAAACACTTTAATGCAAAGTTACATTACATTAGCAGCCCGTAAATTTACCACTGCTGGGATAAGGCCTCCTCTCTATTTGAGGAGTAGGTTTGAGCATATTCCACCACGCTGCTCCAATGCGGGTTGGGGGATGTAAAGTAAATAAATACTCTATTCCTCGTGACAATAATGTGTATTACATTGAACAGAACCGCCACGCGCCTTAGCGTTCATCTGATTAATTTCAATGCATAATTGAATACATAAACTTAAATACCGTCAGCGGCATTCAAATTAAACCCTAACTCCAAGTTATGGAATTCTGTATAATATATTACGAAGCCGACTTAAAATTATTTTTTATTGTATAAATTATTATTGAAGTGTAGTCCCTTTTTAAGTTAGGGATAGAAATTTTTCTTTAAGAGTAGATTAAGGATAAAAAAGTTTCTATTTTATTTGTGTTTATAAGTCGATAGCTTCGACAATTTTGAAGAAACTTTTTAATTATTATGTTTTTCATTCGATCAGATTAACCAAACCAACCAAAGTGTAATTCCAAGGGTGAAATGGGGTTATATAAAATTACTAGAATAGTATTGGTTACTCGCCATCAGATAATCATTCGTTTGCCCCATTTTACTATAAAACGAGAGGTGTCGTGGGGCACCAGGTTGGAAGGAATTTGCTTGCGCTGTATATGTATATTAAATATATATTAAATAACAGACCCAGACCAATGAAAAATATCACCAACGTTTGAGATTAATTAAATAACAATGACAAAACATCCCGTGTGAATGAATATAACAAAAAATAAGATTAAACTATCTATACATATAATAAAATTGGAGTGTCTGTTTGTAATATTAAAATAACCCATTTTTACTAAATGCATATGTATGTATACACGGTACATATACCATAATAACATTTTTTTAAATTTTTTGTCTGTCTGTCTGTTTGTTCCGGCTAATCTCTGGAACGGCTGAACCGATTTCGACGGGACTTTCACTGGCAGATAGCGGATGTAATGAGGAGTAACTTATGCTTTTGTTTTAGAATTATATATAGAATAAAAATAAAATCACGCTACAATATCCAAATAACTTAAATTCAAACAACGCGCACGAAGTCGTGGGCACAGCTAGTATTCTATAAAATCGTATAAAGGAAGAAAATGAGGCAGGTCACCTGCAAGTGGCTTTTTCTTACGCGACAATTTCTGCCAGTTCAGTCTACTGCAAGTTGCGTAAAAGTACTTGGTTCCAAAAAACTAATATATTTTTAAATAATATCAATACGTTGAAACGAAGAAAAGAACAATACAATGAAAACTACTAATAAACTACTTCTGGAGTTCCTACGAGTGTACTCATAATTTTCCTTACAGAAATCCGATACAATTTAATATCGAATTTCAGAATAAATATTGTGCATTGGCAAGCATCGGAAACAATTGTATTGTGTTTTAAAAATTCGATTTATAAAAGCACTGACAAAAAACACTTGCAATTTTAACTTTATTACGGACTAATAAGTGCTACCGGCGTTTCTAAGAATAATGTAATAGTCGCAAGTTGCGCGAGCGAGACAGCGAATAAATAAGTCAATAATTACTAAGATATTCGTTTTATGGAATTATAGAGAGCAGATAAACCAATCATATTTATTTTTTGTAAATCGAACTTTGAAAACAAGGTTATGATAATTTGGTAACAGCAACTCTATATCTTATCACGACCGCAAATACGATGTTATAAAAAATATATTCTGAAATACTGAATTGTTTTAAAATCTTTATCAAACTGTGATATTAAAATAAAAGTTTTAAATCTGAAAGTGTTTTTAAAATTATTCAACTACCTACTACAAGCCTATTAAATATACATGTAATTCCCAATCACAGCAGCCACCGATAATCGGTTTAAAAATGACAGACATCGTGTTCAATTCAATTCTATCCGCGCTCTTGCAAACAGAATCGATATTTTGTACACGATTCAGTTTTCAAATTCCTTTGACAATTAGAACTCTCGCCGAAAATATATGTGGAATTTATATTGTCTGTATTTTTGTTATTATCTCGTATTTTCAACGTGGTTATAAGATTATCTCTTTTATTGTTATATCGAGATACCTTTGAGTCATATTTGTGTTTAGAAAGCTCATTATTGGACAACATCACATACATTACTCTGACCCCAATGTTAGTAGCTAAAGCACTTGTGTTATGGAAAATCAGAAGTAACGACGGTACCACCAACACCCAGACCCAAGACAAGATAGAAAACTAATGAACTTTTTCTACATCGACTCGGCCGGGAATCGAACCCGAGACCTCGGAGTGGCGTACCCATGAAAACCGGTGTACACACTACTCGACCACGGAGGTCGTCAATTAATCTTATCGAAAATAAAAAACACACCGAGTTTCTTTTGATTCTTCTCAAGTCGGAGCAATTTTTAAATTGGTGGCAGTTTCTACGTAAATGATGAGAGATCATTTAAATATAATTTTTTGGTGGAGCTCTCTTCGAGAAACTTAGACCGAGGAATCAGTTGATCCAACACTGTGATATCGTACTGTCACTATAGAATAATAAAATTAATAAGTTAAGCCATTTATTCAGATGCCTGCAAAATTTCACACATTTTATTACTTAGTTACAGTAATATATATGTAATATTTATGTATATTCATAAATAAAAACGTATAACCTCCAAACCGAGACACCAGGTTATAGATATAATCAATTTATTTCTCACAATGATTTGTTTTAACATACATTTTCTACAACAATTTTAAATTATCTTACAGCGCCTAACCTAAAGTCCCCGCCATTGCTCTTTTTTTTTTAATTCATAGCTTAAAACTAGTTAGGCATTGAATAAAATTAAAAGTAACAATTTATAAAAAACAAAATGATTATCAAAATAGTTTTAGTAGATATTTATTGTTTTTCGATTTGTAAACATTAGAACAGTATTTAAATTTATGTGGAACTGGATTCGCTTAAATTTGAACTTTTAGGCTGAAATTCTCGTATTTTATGACAATTATTTACAGGACAAATCCAGCTACAATTATTTACGATAATTTTTTTAACAACCCGCACTTATCTTTCGCACCTGAAAATGACAGCGCTGTTAAGGAACTCCTAACGACGACTATTCAGCGTGTCTTAAACGTCACAAGTGCCAGAAAATGATGCTTGAAATATTCCGTCTTACCCATACTGTGCCTTCGAAGGATTTATCATAAAAAAATATATTATATAACAAATTATTTTATTTTGTCATCGTTCCTGTTTATAATGTTTTATTTTAGAGGATTGACAAAAACGAGCATACATGAAATCACTCAACCGTTATGTGTGAATTATTAACATGACCTACATTTCAATGACCTTTAGAAGAATTCATATTATTATATGATATATTACTTAGTAACAAATATATACAAATGAGTAAAATTGCAGCGTCTGTCTGTGATTTCACAGCTGCCACTTTTTAAGTTAATATGCGAATTACCGAAACTATAAATTAGGCCCCCCAAAAATGATCTACCCAATAACATAAGCTTAGAATTTTCGTCACAAATTGAATTCCAAACGAACGAAACCGCGGGTTTTGCTTATATATATTCTATGATTTTCTTCATAATACTTTTTCACAATTCAGCAACAAAAAGCAGCGATACATTCAGTAGACAAACAGAACAGTTCTGTGAGAATCCGTAAGTGTACTTTAATGAAGATAAAACAACCAACCCGACCCTTTCTCGTCACTGCTTTGCAGGGTCGTTTTCACTTTACGGTTCTTAAACAGATATTTTATTATGACAAGTAATAAGACCGTTCGTATTGGAAATGTTAATAAATAAATAAATATTGGACAACATCACATACATTACTCTGACCCCAATGTAAGTAGCTAAAGCACTTGTGTTATGGAAAATCAGAAGTAACGACGGTACCACAAACACCCAGACCCAAGACAACATAGAAAACTAATAAACTTTTTCTACATCGACTCGGCCGGGAATCGAACCCGAGACCTCGGAGTGGCGTACCCATGAAAACCGGTGTACACACTACTCGACCACGGAGGTCGTCAAATATAGATGTCTCTCGGTTTCACTAGTGTCATATTTGGTTTGACGTATCCGTGAACAGGTCACACATATAAACAAGACATTTTTAATGTTGCCGTTTCATAAATCAAATCATTGGTAAAAATACATTGGTGAAGAAGGCATATTATTCGATACAAGATTATACAGATGATAAAAAAGCGTAGAGTTAATGCTTGTTGACTTCCAGGCAGGAGACATAACATACATATATAATTGTATTTAACTAAAATGACTGTATTTTTAGATGTTGAAAAAGAGTAACTACTGAGTTTCTTGCCGGTTCTTCTCGGTAGAATCTATATTCCGAACCGGTGGTAGCTTCACTTAATATAGTTTGTTAAATGACGATTGGCCGAGATGGCCCAGTGGTTAGAACGCGTGCATCTTAACCGATGATTTCGGGTTCAACCCCAGGCAGGCACCACTGAATTTTCATGTGCTTAATTTGTGTTTATAATTCATCTCGTGCTCGGCGGTAAAGGAAAACATCGTGAGGAAACCTGCATGTGTTTAATTTCAACGAAATTCTGCCACATTCGTATTCCACCAACCCGCATTGCAGCAGCGTTGTGGAATATGCTCCAAGCCTTCTCCTCAAAGGAAGAGGAGGCCTTTAGCCCAGCAGTGGGAAATTCACAGGCGTGTAATGTAATGTAATGTATGTAAATGACGATTCAAAAGTTTAAAACTTGTAAAAGCCTACTTGAATTACGTATATTTTGATTTTGTTGTTATAATCTATATCTCGTATAGAATTTTTTTTTATTAATACATTTTGTATGCTTTTGTTAATTTTTATACTTTTAGTTTGATTAATATTTTAATTTTATCTGTAATACTTCATTTATAATTTGCATAACATTGTCTTGTATGATCATTATTTACCGTTTTTTGATGTTCCCATTTTAATTAATTACCACTAAGCACCATCCGGTTCCAGTTTAGTCAATATTTAATATGGGCTCCTGTTATTAAAAGAACATTTACATTTTAAAACATTATTGCGCTATGTAATATACTCGTAACTGCGTATATTTATTGCAGACCCTTGATAAATAAATAATATATTAATAGACTTCGATATTGTTTGAGCGCTTACCAAAAAGTTGCTATATTTGTATCCACAGTTTTGTAATTCAACATCTATACCGTGTGACTGTTGCCGTGACTGAATGAAGTGGAAATAGTGAGGTGAAATTGGAACAAATGATAAATACTTTATTCCAATTTCGAAATATTCAACAACAATTTAAACTGTAAATTCTCGGTATATTTATTTTGTATAATTAATACTACACGATAAATAAGTTAAACAAAAGCTATTCGTTTTATTATTATTATTATTGTTTTCACCTAGTGGAAACCTGAAAATGTAACCGGATCCCGGGGGTGTCCGGGGGGACCGGGTTAAATGGGATTATTACTTAACTACTATTACTGCCCTCTTTGGCACGGATTGGAGGGGCTGCGGGGTCGTGTCGATATAACGCATCTGCGACCTCTCCCGTGCAGTACTCCGCTCGTAGCTTGGTGGAGCTTTCCTCAATGGGCTAAGATGATTCGCCCCCCCGCAGCCCTCGCTAGTGAGTACGGCAACACGAGGCAATCCCGGCTGCCGTCCTCCTCAGGGCCGTCTGAAATAGGAAACGTGAGGCTCCCACCTCACGCGTCCACGGCCTCGGGGTTGATAGTAATTATACCTTAATACGTAAAAATGTTTATCCCAAAAATTTAATTTGAAATAAAAATCTTATTTGACTCTGTTCTGTCCATATTGGTGAAAGTACCAATTTATGGTGAAAATGGCAGAAAATCTTTCGTTTGGCGTAAGTGAACAAACGGACTAACGTGAAAAATGACTTTATACCATTTAAAGATACATTAAGCGAGCTCCTAACTTAGCAAAAAAATCCAGCGTAAATTCACACTCGTGAAGTTGTCTCCACACACGAAATCGTTATAAACTTCAGATCAATTTAGGTCAACGAGTATGATCATTAAAATATTATCTTCTTTTATAGCCGTGACTTCATCTTTGGTAAACTAGAATTAGATATTTATATTTAAATGCTTAAAATATATTAGAACGAAAGCCGAGGCGATTTAGTGCCTAGAAACACGTAAATCTGAACCGAAGATGACGGATTTAAGCATACGCTACCATTTTTTATAGCTCTAAGCCCTTTCCCCAAGAATAGAGGAGCCTTTTGCCCAGCAGCAAATGTCTAAATGCTTACAGGCTTAGTAGGTACTATGCATTTACAATACGAGCTTAAATGTGTTTAGTCTTACGATGGTCTGAACATAAAAAAAGACAAAGTCAAAATCTTTACTCTATCTAGAAGCGTTACACTTATCGAGAAATTGTCAAAAATTGTCAAAAATCTACTAACGGTTCGGAAATAAATACATCGGACCTCAGAAAAACAGATCAAAACACTCAGTCTATTTTTTTTCCAAATCATACAATTATTTGACATTGCAATAACAATATTATTTTATTTTTTAATTTTAGCCGACGATAACGTGGCCATCTTTTCATGTCGAAAGTGTGCAATCGTTCAAAAACTCACTCGATTTTGTAATATTCTTTCATTCACGCATCATTTAACGACTCTTAGATTTTACATATCCATTCAAATTCGCGTTAGTGCTGTTACAAAATTGATAATGGCGTTAATATGTAACCCACGTTAAATATTCGATAATTATATGGTAGGAAGCTTAGTAACCTAAACATTTTTTTTATATACATAGGTATGCGGACGAGCAAATGGGCCCCAATGATAAGTATTGACCACCGACTACAGACAATGGCGCTGTAAGAAATATTAAACATTCCTTATATCGTCAGTGCCAACAAACCTTGGAAACTAAGATTTTATGTCCCTTGTGTCTGTAATTACACTGGCTGACTAACGTTTCAAACTAAAACTCAACAATACTTAGTACTGCTGTGGTAGAATCTGTGATGAGTGGGTGGTATCTACCCAGACGGGTTTGCGCAAGGCCCTACCACCAAATTGTTTGTGTTGTAACAAAAGTGATGTTTCAAGCATAACTTGTATTGCTTATGCTTCACTGATCTGTAAGATTTAATAAACGTCCCTTTAGTCAAAGTAACCAATTAAAATCCCTTGACATATTTGGTTGTCTTATGAAAAAAATAAATAGCTAAATCATCACGCTTCAGAATAAAATATGAAATTGTAATAAAACAAGTCTCATGTTCCGTCGCTAGCAGCTGACGGTGCAAAAAGTTGTATTATACTGCACTCCGCAACTTTGATATTTGACTCACTGTTTATGTTAAGCAGTCGCTCTATCGCAGAGTTGTATATTGTTAAAATCGAAATTTTTAGATTCGTATCCATTCATTAATAATAAATTAAGACTATTAAAATATAATTAAAAGTATAGTATATACAATAAATCTTGTTTTATAGTTTTAATGTTTATTTCAAAGCATACGATAAAAATATATTGATATAATCTACTAAATGGTACAATGCCACATTTTGCTTATAAATATGACTACTGTAAGATACGCTGTCATTCTCGAGGTGAACCCTTGCAGGCAGCAATCTTACATTGTTACATTACAGACAAATCCTCCTGATGAGGGCCCACCCTTAATATCATAGTCCACTCATACTTGTTACAAAGGCCCACGTACTTCTCTAACGGGACACAAAATTAGTCTTACTCTGCTTATCAATAAAACTCCTGGTAAAACGAAGCTAATTGTTGTGTTCCTAATTTTATAAGTGTATTATAGGGTAGTTGTAACGTGTGCGCTCAGTGGGAATAAACCATTCATGCAGATAGACGTGTCTTATTTAACACTAATAAATAAACGAGATATTTGAAAGTAAAACATACTAATTTAAATTGTTCTTGTTGCCAGGAGTTAGCTGCTGCAACACCGACACAGCGAAACTGGCGTGGGATTCTCATAGCACTACTGGTGATCGCAGCTGTGTTGGGCCTGATAGTCTTCAGCATAGCACTGCTTACTCCAGCTGGTGATGATGGCAGAGGACGGGGTAGAAGGCCTACTCTCGCTGACGTTTTAACTGACCATTATAAGCCGTTTAATGGTACCTGGCTCTCAGGTAAGTTTTTATTGTATACTTGATCTAGTTGTTAAGTAAGTCACAAAATAAAACTTGAATAAAATAATTGCAAAGCGAATTAAAATGATACTTTAAGTATCTCGTAATCCATTATCTTTGTCTGGGATTAGAAGTTAGTTAAATGTGAATGTTTTATTAATAAATGAGCAAACGCTGCGACGGAACGTACCTCATTGGCTGGGCAGGGCATTTAGTTATTCTTGGGTGAGCGAGTCAAAGTTCAAAAGAGTTAAAGGGCAGAACATAATAAATATTATGATTATATAATTTTATTTTCAAAATCATCCGAAGAGTAAAATTCTTATCAAATTAATATATCTGGTATTACCTTCCTATTTCTAAAAAACTGAGAGAAGGTGTCAAATATTATAAGCAGGTAAAATTTGTTTGTTTGCATGGGGTAATCTCCCGAATTAACGATACAATTCTAAAAATTAATTCTCTGGAAGAAATGTATACATAATTTCTAAATGCTTTTGGGTATAAATTACCTTAATGTCATATTCTTTTCTTTCTTAAAGAAATCCACCCGTACGAAACTGTTACTTATACGAATTTTTTACTATAAACTATTGTAGTGGTATCGTAACGATGCGTGGACACAGATTTTCTTTTCGCAAACTTTTCAGCGATAACAGATCGACTAAGTTAATAGATGTTTTTATCTTGCGACATTCACAGCGCTTACAGTTTGCGAGGATTCCTTCTCATCAATTTTTTACGGTTCATTTATTCGTAATGTTTTTTCTTTCGAATGAAACAACTTTAAAATGGTATCAAAACTCGTTCCTTTCACTCAGAAACTTCCGGGATCGTCTTTTTCTTTTGCGTCATTTATTTCAATAATTATCATTTGCTTTTCTAGTTTTTCTTTTTTTTTGTAACATGTTATGGCGGTCGAGCAAATGAACCACTCGATGGGATGTTGCCAGCACTGCCCATAGACATTGGCGCTTTAAGTAATTTTAATATTGGTCACATTGTGCCGCCAACCTTGGAAACTAACATGTTATGTCCCTTGTGGTGGTAAAAGATATGATGAATGTGGTGGTATCTACCCAGACAGGCTTGCACAAAGGTCTACTAAGTAAAATTCTTACCTTAGTTTACTTTTCCATAATGAACCAAAAAGAAAGTCTTCTTCTCTAAAGATCGTACCAGTTCTGTTTGTTAAGTAAACTGACGTATATGATTGGTCGTGCAATGGCACCAGTATTTCCGTCAATTCATATATCACGTCCGTCGTCATGGATTGAATTGATGAAATGATCGTCGAGGCCCATTTGTCAGCTCTTCTATTAATCGAGACATTACGTGATCGATTAATCATCAATAATACCGTCAACGATTGCCCGGTTAATCGACTTATTATCACCTTACACGTACTAAACTGTTCCGTATAAAAAAATATTGTAATAAGTGATGAACATCGGGTGTTTTTTATTGAGTTATTTTTGCACAGTTCTATATTAATTGGTGTTTAAATAAAGGTAATCATCTGATTTACTCCAGTAACAAAACTACACCCTACAATCGTGTTTGCTTTAGATTATTTTAACTTTTTTTTTTTGTTTTAATCTAAATAAAAAATACTGCGTCCAATGGATACTTTGTCGGAAGTTTGCTTTGCTTTTGTGTAAGGTTTAGTTTGAAATAAAGCAACAAACATGTTTGTTCATTTCCACAAGGAAACCAAGATAATTTACCAAATACGTTTTTCAGCAGAAAGCTTTTGTTTACAAAATATTTTTTATCTATATATTTTACTTAGATAATTAAATATACATAAAACAAATTTATTAATAGTTCTGTTCAACTGTGATGGTCCAGTGGATGCACAAGATGTGAATCTTATTATAATAAGATAATTCTGAGTTCAAACCTTGGGGATCATCATCGAATTAATGTTTTTTTTTTTATGTTAGAGGTGGCAAATTAGCAGGAGGCTCATCCGCTAATGTGCTTAATTTGTTCAAATAATTCGTCTCATGCTCGGTGGTGAAGGAATCCTCTGGTTTACATAGAGCTCTCCCAAATTGCGCCTAAGCTCCCGCTTCTCCGCCTTTCTCATACAATCGGGACCCACCACCTTCTTCAGGTCATCGGTTCGCCTAACAACCTGTAGGAGGTTGTTGGAAGTGGAAGTATGGCCCATACTCGACTTATTCCAGAGGGCTGAAACCTATATCTATATGCCTACATGCTAACTTCGATGCAAAATATCGAACAATACTTCTGAAAGCTATTGGATGAATACTCCCATCTTTTAATAGAGGTTTTGCATGATAAATATGTGGTGAAAAGGACATAATTAACAAATATATTACAATATGTAAGAAAATGACACACTTGAAATGGGAAATACTTAACTAAGATTTTATTACTGACACAAATGAAATGAGACGAAATATTTTGGTCTGCCTTTCGATGCAAATTTTTTAATTAATTTTTAGGCTTCCTTTTTTTAAGTTTACCTTAAGTAATTCGTAATAAATACGCATCTTCCCATTTTCCCTATGATTAAAATATCATCATGTCCAGCAAACTTTGTAAACTTTGATACTTAAATTGACATTTCCTGCCTATAATGTTACGGAGTTAATTAATCGCAGTTCTTAAGAAAATACTACGAAATTTCGTATTACATTCACAAAATAGTCAATTTTGTGACGTAGATTAACTATACTGTTAAATATATGACAATTATAATAATTTTGTTCTTTCATCCTCTTTAAACATCACAGATCTTATTCAGCCACTAATATTTCAACCAACTACATCGTTAGCAAGTAGCTAACATTTTTGGCTGCAGTCTATGAGGTCCAGATAAAACCAGATAAAGCCTGGGTCAAACTAATAAATTTCAGTGGGGTTTCTGTCAAGATATGCTTAGATAGGAGATCTTGATAAGCTCTCGTGCGAAAAACGAAAAACACTTAAAGCGTTGATCTTGCACTTCAGCTCTTTCCTGCCATGACGAATTGCCATCGCATTGGAACGCAAATTACTCCTGTCTCTCCTGTTTTCAAACAAAACAAGACTGTGTGTAAAAATACCATGATATCCTTGGGGAATTTGTTCGGTATCCGTTAAGATGGTTATCGTGGCTGCAATTTTACAGGAGGACATTGAAATCTTCACAAGTGTAAACACAGTGTAAACCTAAAAGTAGAAATGATTTTGGACACTTTTTTTATCAATTTTAACGAACAGTCTTTGTTCCAAGCAGCGCACTGGTCGAGTTGAAAGAACTTATCTTACAACCAATTATTATTATCGACGAGTAAGCCTTAAAAGAAGTACTCTATTAAATTAAATTCAGTTTCGCTTTGAGGAAAATGGCGTCGTAAAATAAGTTTTATCTTTTATATTTATCCTGACAGAAAACCGCATTATAAATAATTTACTCCCAGGAGTTACACGCTTGATCGTTATTAGGGACAGAGTTGTAAAGATCAAACGAAATTTGAATAAATTTTTATCAGTGTTTTTTTTACATTATGATGTTATCTTGAGTGTTGTTTTTTTTACATATGAATATTTTAATGGATCAATGGATACAAGGGATTAATCAAATGAATTGTTTATATTGTAGGATAACTGTGTGGATAAAAAACGTGAACTTACAATTGACAATAAATCCTTTTAAAAAAATTAACCTTTTTCATCCATTAGAATGGACAGTATTGTGTGAATTCGAGTTCATGAAATGATTGAATTCCTCTTCACAGTATAAAAATAACGAGAACATAACATAATTAATATGGCCGGTAGAATATGGAAGAGAAGGGCCGAAGATCGGGCTCAGTGGCGCGCCTTGGGGAGGCCTACGTCCAGCAGTGGAATAATACAGGCTGACCATGATGATCATGATGATGATGAAGAATTTCCTTAAGAACGATCACGCTTTTGCTAGAACAAAGTTGGTTCTTGTAGGTTTATCAGTATGACTGTTTTTTTAAGAATGATTTTATAACATAGCTATTGATAGTTTTACACTCTAGACAGCCCAGTTATCTCGGTGAATAGAACATGTGGATCATGAGTAATCACGCCAAGCGATTACAACGGAATTTTCATGTAATTATTTGATGTTTATAACGTAGTGCACCACACTGTAAGAATGCATCGTGAGGATACTTTCATGTATTGGATAAAATTCGGCGGCATCTACTCATGTAATTAGGTTCAGCAGTGTGACGAAATAACCTTCAAGTTATCTTCTTCAGAAGGTGTTAGAAGGCCCAGCAGTGGAAATTTCAGCAGTTTCTATAACTTCGAAAATTTTACTATCAATATCCAATATAATTTCATAACATCCTTGAATACACTTTTCAGAAAAAGACCCTTTCTCCATAATGAAAAACAATTCTGATAAAAAAATATTTAAGGAAAAATCGCACAGAATACGAAGCACGATATATTTAGCTCGACCCTCTAAAAGACCCAAATTAGTAAAACCGCAAACCTTTCCGCCGAGCCGGAGAGGAATCAAATGTACCCGAAAATTATTTATAGCTTCCCAAATGCTTACAAATACCGTAAAAGAAAATTCTAATTTCCTTCTTTTCTAAAAGGAAAACGTCGATAGCCGTTATCGACATTTGTGATGTTAATAGGCTTTTAACGGAATCTTTATTATTTAATTGTCGAAGTGGCTTCGGCTAAGTCCTTGTATTTTACCAAAAATAATGTAGTAATGTATATGTATATTATAAACTGATTTGTACGTGAATTCTGAATTCTTCCCATTTAGAACAAAAAGTAATACATATGTTAAATCGAAGCAGATAAAACGACTGATCGCCATTTTTATTTAATTAAACGAATTTATTATTTCCAATTTAAATTTGCCATTTCCATTATAATTATAAATAAAAAATAATAATAAATGAATATTGGACAACATCACATACGTTACTCTGATCCTAATGTAAGTAGCTAAATAACTTGTGTTATGGAAAATCAGAAGTAACGACGGTACCACAAACACCCATACCCAAAGCAACATAAAAAACTAATGAACTTTTTCTACATCGAATCGATCGAGAATCGAACCCGGGACCTCGGAGTGGCGTACCCATGAAAACCGTACACACTACTCGACCACGGAGGTCGTCTTAAATATGAAGAAAGGTTACGCACTAAACGGCCACGACCAAAGAAACCTTATGAATTATTCTCTTAACCGCAACGAACCAACTGCGCTTAGTCCCTAGGTCTCATAGAAACTATAACCCTTTCTAAACAATAATGACCTTGAGCCTGGCGTGGGTCGAGTGAGGTGTCCAGGGGGTAATGACAGAAATAAATTTAGTTTTGTACGAGCAAAAGAAACTAAAGTATCGCTCAGAAAACCTAATAGAAGATGCTTTATATCTAAAAATATAAGATTTCAAATTAATATGGCTATTTTTATTGCTATAAGTATTTGAAACGGGATATTAACAAGGTTTTTTTATTTTTATTTGGTGGTGCTTCATATTTCGTCTCGTGAACAAGACATTCGTAGATAATGTCGAAATATCGAGCTCCACCAAATAAAAATAAAAAACATGTTAAATATCCCGTTTCAAATACTTATAGTAAAAATATCCTGTACCAAATCAGCATTTTGAACATCGTGAGATTGTCGGTAACGTGTATGCTTTTCTTTTCGCTTTTAGACTAATAAATTAATTACCTATCTTCCTTTTCACTTATTATTAGTACTTATTAGGTTTGTGTGTGTTTGTGCACACAATTGAGCACCTGAATATTTAACGCGCAGTGAGCTAATTTTCGTTGATTAATTCAATCGAAACATACGTACTTGAATCTGGTTATTCTAATATAAATTATAAATGTTCTGCTAAATCGTTTAAGCAAAAAAACCTTCACAGATCTCGCAAGGAATACATCTCTCTCTGGTTTTGGTTCATACAATATCATGTGCACTTTCGATCAATAAAAGGTTGGCTTGAATGACGTTCTTACTATATAAAACGAATAAATTTTATCTTTTCAAATATCCCCCAATAAAGAAAATCGAGTTCAAATCAAAGCGACGTGAATATTCAGCAGAAAAAGAGAAATGGCTGCCACAGAACTTGTTGAAACTTACTTCAACTCGACCCGTTGTAAATTGAAATACGTTATAGACAGAGCATTGAGCACCCTTATTACTTTTGTATTAAAATTTCTCGAAATCAAGGTTCTTCACGAATACAATTTATCGATGTTGGCGATAGACAAAATATGATAAAACTTCATAAAAAATACACATGGCCTTAGATGCCTTGATAAATAATATAAGCAATAATATTATAAGAAACTAAATTTTAGCATTATAGTTAGACTGTTGATTATTACCCCATTTCTAGGGGTAGGTTAACCATCAAACCAACCTCTAATTACAAAACCATCAAAAAACAATACTTAATAACTGAGTATGCCAGTAGTAAATGGCAAATGCATTGGCAAAGCACGAAAAGCCAATGCAACAATGGCCGTTAAATAATCTAATTTTAATTAATTCAAAGATTTTCAATACAATATTGGTTAAAGGTTGGTTAAACTTCTGATAAAATTTGTACACCTTGTGTGGTCTCGATGAACATGCGTCTGAATATCACAAAATGTTATTCAATGAGCAATTAATTAAACTAATTAGTTCAAGTATCGTTGACATATTAAAACAACAAAGGCTAAAACACCGCTTATAATGGAAAACTCTATTAAATTAGTTAATCCAGTATGGGTAGCCCGGTATCACATGAATAGCTTCGGGCAAATTTTATCATATCGTTTTATTTCGTATATTTTCGTGAAACCTATGATGATTATCTATAGACCCCCGCGAAACTTTGCGTTTATTCAAAAGATTTCTTAGGAATTTCGAAACCAGGAATTTCGAAATCAACAACTTTTAGGACAGGTTCTGTTTTGATTTCATTTCATTGTAAGCTGCAAGTCACTCATCCACATTTGGCGCCAAAATGATGAGACCTTTTTTAAATATTTTAATGTCAAATAGTTCAGTTAGAATTGAAGTTTGTCGATAGTGATTTTCTTTAATTTTATTTACGTTTTCTACTTATAAAGCCGTAGAACCGCTCTCTAAGCGGTCAGGAACTTTTATCCGCTCTCTAAAATTAATTCTTTGTTAAATAGTAACAATTTAGTAAATTGCAATCAAGAATCCTGCACATCTACAGTTGGAGCTCTTCAAAATTAGACCATAACCAATTTTTTTATGTGCAGCTATCGTCCCATAATCACTGGGACAAAAATCAGCTTACGCTATTATTATATAGGATTGAGCTCGAGAGAAATTAGACGCAGAAACTATGAATAACAAAACTCATTTATGTCCTGACCTTAACCTTATCTCCTGTTACGATCGGTCTCGTACTATTAAGGGCTGCCTGGTTTGTCTTTCGAATGTCTATTGCACGCCAGCAATGTTATTTAGCATTAGCATTAGCAGCCTGTAAATTTCCCACTGCTGGGCTAAAGGCCTCCTCTCCCTTTGAGGAGAAGGTTTGGAGCATATTCCACCACGCTGCTCCAATGCCGGTTGGCGGATTACACATGTGGCAGAATTTCGTTGAAATTAGACACATGCAGGTTTCCTCACGATATTTTCCTTCACCGTCGAGTACGAGATGAATTATAAAAACAAATTAAGCACATGAAAATTCAGTGGTGCCTGCCTGGGTTTCAACCCGAAATCATCGGTTAAGATGCACGCGTTCTAACCACTGGGCCATCTCGGCTCAATCAAACTATTAATATACCAACGATACATTGCAACCATTATTATAAAATTAATATAATGCATATCATTTTGCTGTATATCAATCATTTATTATAACTACATAGTTTAGGGTTGTGGTGTAATAGTTATGTTTTCTGTATTTCATTTTCGTTCAGACAGAAGCTATTCTCTAAAATGTTGCTGTTAAAAGATGTACCTTAAAGGCCGGCAACGCACCTGAAAGCCCCCCGGTGTTGCAGATGTCCATGGGCGGTGGTAGTCACTTTCCATTAGGTGAGCCTCCTCCTCGTTTGCCACCTATGACATAAAAAAATATGTTTTAGTATTTCTCGTGTTCTGCTTAGATAAACACTATTTGAACCCGCTCATATTGTCGCAACCCACATATTCCGCCCCCTGTGCCACACGTTGTCCTACAATGTCTTTTAATGTACAGTTTAATTACGGGTTCTTGTAAGATGACTTTGAGTTTACAAAGTCTTGTTTATATTAAAGATGAACTCGCGTGTAAATTTCTCAAGGTTTCAATGAGGCATGTCGTTGCAAGAATGTGTTTGAACGTCAAAGGCAAAGTTGATGATTTGTATGAGAAGTACAGTGATTTGCCTCTTCTTTGTCTGAGGTAAAGCAAAAGTCATTGATGCGGATAATATTTCATAAATCTGATCTACTTAATATTAGTAAAATAGGGGCTACTGCTGGGCTAAGGCCTCCTCTCCCTTTGAGGAGAAGGTTTGGAGCATATTACACCATGCTGCTCCAATGCGGGTTGGTGGAATACACATGTGGCAGAATTTCGTTGAAATCAGACACATGCAGGTTTCCTCACGATGTTTTCCTTTACCGCCGAGCACGAGATGAATTATAAACACAAATTAAACACATGAAAATTCATTGGTTCCTACCTGGGTTTGAACCCGAAATCATCGGTTAAGATGCACGCGTTCTAACCACTGGGCCATCTCAGCTCTCATATTTTAATTAAATTAGACAAAATAGTTTAACATGAAATTTATATTAAAGTCTATTACGGTATACTTGATTAAATTAATCTATTTCTATTTAAATAGTTAGTGCTTTATGAAAGAGAATAAATATTTAAACCGAAAATATACGTACACCAAGATATTTATATTATAAATATATTATAATGTTAAACAGAGTCGTTGAACCTTATTGTGGGAGGGCTTTGAGTTAGTCCGCCTGGGTTCGTATTTTGCTGTTTGGCGGTATAATAAACGATAATATATAAACAGCGCACATACACTCTGTGGAACCAGCTTTCGCCGGCGGTTTTTCCGAACCGATACGACTTGGGAACCTTCAAGAAAAGAGCATACTTATTCCTTAAAGGCCGGCAACGCACCTGCAACCCCCTGGTGTTGCAGATGTCCATGGGCGGTGGTAATCACTTTCCATTAGGTGAGTCTCTTGTTCGTTCGTATAACATAAAAAAGTAGCATATGGTACCTATCATGAATGACAAGATGTTTATGTTAATTATTCAATTTTTTTATTGATATTTAAAGTCGGTCGGAGTTAATATAATCTATATTTTAAAAGTTAAAAAATGTTCCATTGCTTAACAAAGAGCCTTCCTTCCCTTTAGAAGACTTAGTGCTAATTCCACCCCACACCTCAATACTTAACCGAGCTTGGTATTAGTATTTCTTGTCTAGATTTGAACCCGTGATCCGGTTAAGATACGCGTGCACCATATACTGATCCCAATCTTCGTTCAAAGTTACAAAATCTTGAACAAATCTCATAACAGATTTATTCAGAAGTTTCTTAATAAAAGAATTATAGAATAATTTCAAGACCATTTTATCGTTTCATCTTAGAATTTCAAAGCAACAAAGACCCTATAACAATGATTCGATGGAACTAATTAAAGGAAGAACTACAAAAGTTTGCTAATATAAACTTCTACTACAACAAAGGATTCAACATAATGAAATCGGAGTTAAATATTACCATTGTATTGCTTTGATGAAATAAAGCGAACTTGATAAATACTTATACTGCTACATGCAATAAAACAAAGTCCCCTAACCCGTCTGGTTGTCTGACAATTAGTATGCAATGGACGGCGTGATCAACGAAGAAAATTTACATTTGTTATGAAAGTTTTATATAATTTGGTTAAAACGTGGCAATTATTGTTAAAGTTGTGGAAAAAATCATATATAAAATTTAAGCGTTTTATGTAGAACCTTATTCTACGAGTACGAAGCCGTTAGTTTAGCTGTTATTAGTAAAAGGGTAACAAATTTATTCCTGATTCCTGAGTTCCTTCTTACTTTTAAAAATACGGAACCAAAAAAATTAAAACAAAATTTTCCGATCCAATATAACTTGGGAACCTTTCAAAAAAAGCATATCTATTAAATGGCTGGCCGGCAGCCATCCAGTAATGCAGATGAACATGGGCGTTGGAAATTAATTTCCATCAGGTGAGAATCCAACAAGCTCGTCGAGTTTTACATTAAAAAAACTTTATCAAGTGATCTTTTATGAGCATTTCTTAATAAAATCTCTGTCGAGTAGTTATTTTTATAAAATAAAATACTCAGTCAACTATACACAAGATTTTCATTCAACAAAGAGAACGAAATGAATTATAAAGACAGATTTATATTCTATGGGCAAGATCTAACGCTTGATCAGATTTGTATGTTTAATAAAGATTTACTTGGTCTACTGGTAACTTCGCGTTCATAGAGGTCATGTTTATTCAAATTAATTATTTCAAAATTAAAAGATACTTCAGTCGAGTGGACTTTTACGAGCACTTTTGAATCGTCATTTCACATAATTGTAATAAACGTAAACCTACTCCCGTTTCAGAATGTACATTCTAACGAGATGAACATCTGTAATACAAAGTTATGTCAATTAAATACAATTGAATTTCAGCAATATATCTTACCTAAAAGTCAAGAACTCCATACTTTTATCGTCTTTATAATCTCGTGTTGAATAATGTCTTAATATGAACCGATTATTGAACAGACAGAATTTTATTCCTATCCAAAATCCACAAGACAATTCTTCATGACAAGAGAGAGACACGCCGATAGACCTCAAAACAATAAAACAGAAGCCCACACTGCCCTTGGCTCATATCCAATGAATGTCCATTTGATAAGACTCGTTGCCAACTGAACAAACGCTTTGCTTACGTGACGGTGAGATTGTTATCTCTGTAGTGATATCTCCGGACCTCACAGTGAAGTTTTATTATTTGTCCAAACAGAGAGTATTCGACAAGATTGTTAATATAATCTTCTATCTTAGATATTTCTATGCCATAATTTGATGCCATATAATTTGAATCTTGAAAAGTGCAAAGAACATGTCGAACATTTCATCTTATTATGTCCACTGTGATTGAATTGGGTTATTAAGCACAAATAATAATTATTGCAATTGAACAGACAAAATACGACATGAATCTAGAAAATAAATAGAAACAAAAAACTGAATCCCATCCCAAAATAATATACTTTTTTTCCTAGTAATAAATAATAATAAATAATAATAAGTAATAATAAGTAATAATAAATCCACAACAGCGCGATTTTTAAGACTTTCTGCCTCGCACAACCACTCTGTGGAACCAGCTTTCGCCGGCGGTTTTTCCGAACCGATACGACTTGGGAACCTTCAAGAAAAGAGCGTACTCTTTCCTGAAAGGCCGGCAACGCACCTGCAAGCCCCCCTGTGTTGCAGATGTCCATGGGCGGTGGTAGTCACTTTCCATCAGGTGAGCCTCCTGCTCGTTTGCCACCTCTAATATAAAAAAAAAAAGTATTCTTGATATCTGTCCCCGCGGTCATGATATATATTTAATCGTAATTATTAATTTAAAAATAACTTTATCGAAAAATACTAATAAAAAATAAAAAATATTAAAATACTAATAGCGTACTAACGCTAAAACATTTCATTAGTATTTTCGCACAAACTGAGCTTACAAATTTATTTTCGTAGAAGTTCAGTGACTCGTAAATAGACTATAACAGAACATGTTACTTAACTATTTCAATCCATATCATAATATATTTTCCATATTAAAAATTATAATTAATTATTTAAAAAGTATAATCATTTGTTCGATTCTGCTCAGGTCTGAGATATTCCCAAACCGTTGGTAAATTTTCTTTTACAGTTAATAACCGATCGCAATCGCTTATTTTATTTCTGACTTTGACTTTTAATCTGAATTATCAACTTTAAAACAGCATCCTATCCCATTATTGTAAAAAAAATATTATTTTTTATTTCTAGAATCAGAATCTAGAAACTCTGGGTCTGTTCTGTTCAGTGCCATTATCCAGCCGTAAATTCGTAATAAGCACTAAAAGTTACACAACGCTCCACTTTTACTCTCTGAACTAAATACGAACTGAGTTGAAAAAAAACCCTAATAACGTTTAGATAAATTTTCAAATGTGTTTAGTTTACCTTTTGGTAAGAAACTTTTGGTTCACGAGAGAACTATTTCTATAGTACGCTTTTGAAAGATGACCATCAAAACCAAAATATTGTGTATTCAAGTAGGCTCATATAAGCACTTTTGAATCATCGTATTACACTGTCGAATTAAATGTCAAGGTACATCGTTTATTTTAATAACAGATACGAATACTTTATAGTCTTGCTGTGTTTTGACGGGTGAGTGAGCCTGCTCAACTTTTGGGTGAACAGCTCATTAATTAAAATAATTTAAAAAAAAAAACTAAAATAAAAACAATAATAGCATTGTTAGTGAGTATCTCAGATCATGTTACACGAAGTTTAATCACCATAATAATATTCGTAGAAACTTGGTTCATTACGAAGAAAGCCTACGCAGCCTTGTAATTAAAAGTTTTAATCAAGCATTATCGTAAATTTTAACTTATACAATTGTTATCCGATGCTACCTAGAATTGCTATGAGTAATTGGATATTTGATTTATGTCCAGTAAATAGAATAAACTTGCAATGAGACCGGTAGATTCGGATAGTAGACCAGATTGTCATTTAGTAAATCATATAAAACATTGTGGAAAGTCAAAATAAAACCCTATTTTTGAGTTTACGATAGAGTAAAGTCTAATAGACATATATAAATATTTTCGAGATGTTATTAGTATGTGCCCCAGTACAGTGCAAAAATTAATCTCTCTGCAAGGAGTCCACCTCTTCTCCCCACCTACGTCGAGGCTTGTTGCAATATATTTGGTCACTGCTAGAGGCCAATTGCTTGTTATTTTAGCCCAAAGATCATCTATTGTCTATTTCTCATGCCGACAAATATTTCATTTTAGTACATATCTCAATTTTCTAACCCGGTTTTAAAGGGAATGTAAACGTTCTTGTGCTTTCTCGTAAATGTTAGCGGGATATTGCCTTTTATAAGATCTGTCTTTGTCCAAAAAATCTTCCAGTCGTTTCTAATTGTTAGTATACTTTATTTTTTTTGGTACACTTCTAATAGAAATTGGAGATATTGTAATTGTTTTTATAATGCAAATAAGAGCTGTCCGATCTATTTATAAGCTTAGTGCTCGAGACTCCCTTTAAGGTGCTTTTAATAAACGTAACCTTAACCTTTAACCTTAACCTTATGTTTACAACAATATTATCTATATTCAAAAAAATATAGATAGATCTCTTCGAAAGAAGCGGTAAACTAATAACACCTAGTTTCCGACTTCGCAAAGTTAATACATCCTTCCTGGGGCTCGGTATTCGTTTCTATAATAAGATTCCACAGTTATTTTTACACTTGGCCTATTCAAAAATTTAATGCTCATATCAAAAAAAATATTGATAAATAAGGCACATTACTCAGTACTAGATTATATTAAAGATAAAAAGGGTAGACGGATGCAGGATATATAAAAAAAATAATGTACTTTTCTGACATACTTTGTAATTAAAATGGTGGCAAAGATTAACTACCGAGCTTCCTCCCGGTTCTTCTCGGTAGGATCTTCTTTCCGAACCGGTAGTAGTTTTACATATAATTCTAAACTGTAACATGATTTAAAAGTGCTGCTTTTTTATGAGCCTAGTAGAATAAAGAATATTTTGAGTTTCATTGACACTTGGTACTCGTCGACTTATTTTTTTTTTTTTATTTATTTATTTATATTTATATTTTATCAAGTAACATAAAGGCTCATTTTGTTAGTAACAATAAAAACTTATTTCCTAGGTTAGTATTTTAATTATTTTTCTATGCCACTTGAAATGGCACAGCAATTGTTGACATATACACAATCCAGTCTATTAGAGATCATACCTAAGATGCTGTTGGTGCTGCCCCGTAGTCTTTGTACTAAAGAGCCACATCTTTTACGCATAGTAGCAAAGAAACAGTTAACTTGCGCCGTTGCGAACATACCCGACGCACTTCAGAAGCGAGGCAGCCCCAGAGGCAGATTATACCGACGTTATTTTTAATCAACTAACATATATTGACGATGACATCCCTAGCTAAGCTATACCCTGTACAAGACAGCTTGATCTTTTTGACAGATGTAAATTTTTCTGATCGACATAACTTCGCAATGACGAACATATTATTTTCTTAATTTAATGATTTTAAAAATGTTTAAAAATATTTAAAAAAATACATATAATACAAAAGCGTTATCCGAAAATATTAAAAAAAATTATATTATATATTATTGCTTCAAAGTAAAATTTAAATAGAAACACTGAAAATCATAGACGCTTGTACAATGTTACATCGGTCGGACGGTAGGGACGCGAATAACAGGCAGTAACTGCTACAAATATCGATTACAAAAATCCTTATTAAAGATCATTGTTAAGTTATTGTTACGAACGGGGTCCTTTTGGTTGGGGTCTCTTTGGCTAGTGGTTGGGGTCTCTTTAGCTGGTACAAGTCTTTTTAGAAAAATAACTTAAAAAAAAAAAAATTCTAATTTGAATTACGCATTCCAACGTTCCATCGACTGTTATATATGTTATATTTTCTGTTTCTCATCACTAGCCCGTCTGTCACAAAGATCAAGCTAACTTGAACAAGGTATAGGTGACGGCACATTGACAACGTAGGAAATAGTATTCATTTTTAAAATAAACTTTTTAATACTTATGTTTGTTTATAAAAAGGCAAACTTTTTTTTATTTTGTATATGAGAAAAATATTAAACGAGTTATCTGATAACAATAATTTGTTTAAAAATTCTCGTAACAAAAATAGATTAATAAAACGAGGCACTTAAAATTTAGGGCAATCTAAATATTAAAGAGATTTCACTTACAGACATCATTTGAATACTTGTTAAAACTAGTATTGTTTAAAGGAAAAGCTAAGTTAAATTATTCTCATAGTCTTAAATCAAGATGGAATTTTTTATCAAAATAATTGTTTGAAAATGCCGAACGATATGATATTTATATAAACAGAAACTCTTAAATACAATCCGCGTTTAAATTAAATATCTCCCAACATCGTCTAGATTCCTGTAAATAAAATTAAAATTTTAATTTAGTCTCTACCAAGATGTTACGAAGTATGAGAAAGTTAAAACCATCTGTTCCCGGTTGTTATTGTAAACGCTTGGAGCATTTCTGTCGACATTCAACTAAAATAAAATAAAAAAAAAAACATGAGTATGTACGTCAAGAAAAACAGAGAAGAACTATATAACAGAAATACACTTAAATTTGATCTTTAAGCTGAGCTGATGTCAATCAAGTACAATAAAAAGTTAAAAAAAATAAACTAAAAAAAACGAAGAAAAGTAAGTAGCCTCTTTCACCCCTTTTTTATTATCCCGTGGGGACATCCTAATTGATACCTCCCATTTCGAAGGAGATGGAGGGTTATGTCGAACTCCTACCAACGGTATCGTCTACCCGATTAGTGTCGAAGCCGCGGTTACGCTTGCGCTTTCATCCGCGAGAACCTCCCACACCTGCCTCATAAAAAAATGTTTTTAATTTTTTTATTAGGACCAATGACCACCATATAAATGTTAATAAACTGCTACAATATGAATTTGTGGATAAACTTCTTACAGATATTAAAACCTACGTCAAGTTTTCATAGAGTATTCCTTCACCGTCGAGCATTAAACGAAACTATAAACACAAATTAAGCATAAGTCAGCTATGCTCGCCCGCACTTAGAGCCTGTTATATTATCTGAGCTATCTCAGCTCAATAAGTGATACGTCAAGGACCAATACCGGCTCTCTTTTAAGGCAAAAGTTAAACAAATTTTCGAACACTCTGCTTGCGATTAAATTGGTAATTACATGCACAAATACTAAAAGTTAAAGATTTATCTTTCGGATTAACTGAGAAGTATCGATTATATTCCTACCGAATACTTCTCTTTATGAGTCTTTTATTACAACCCGGCAACGAGGGGGAATTCTCTTACAAGGATTTTTTTTACCAGGCTATTGTATATACTTGTTTTCTCGGAATCATTCTACTTACTACGTCCCGTCTCTTATCTTCCGTTAACAACTTTTCATTAGTATTAAGACACCTTGAGTAAATTTAAATAGTAACTAACAAAATAGGTTACTTGACTAAGGTAACAAATTTAATATTTCCATAGTAAAAGTTATAATTATTAAAAATTTGTTAAAGAAAATACAATCCTTTCGTCGACTCTACTCGGATCTGAAATCTCCAAGCCTTCTGGTTTTCTTTAACAGTCAATAAGTGAGCGTAATCGTTGATTTCATTTCTCACTTATTATCAACTTTAAAACAGCACCCTATTGTATAACATGATGTCGCATGACTAACAAAATAGTAACACGTTAAAATGAAAACATTTTGCAAACAGATGTTGCCTTTATCGTGTGTGTATAATTAGTCCTATGGATTTACATTGTATATCGGTGTAATGCAACGCAATGAGTAGAGCTATTCTGTAATAAGAAACTCGAAACTCACCACAGAACACGAGCGAGAAATGTCAGAATGGGTTATGCGACATTGATAATACGTATCAAAATGGCGTATCACCGTAAGTCGATTGTTATCATTCCACAAGTGAAATACGAAGTACGAAGTCTATTAATCTCAAACAGATAGATATGTAGATTATAAAGTATGAGGGAACGATACCGTAACATATCAACACTTAAATATATATTAAATATTGCACAACATCACATACATTACTCTGATCCCAATGTAAGTAGCTAAAGCACTTGTGTTATGGAAAATCAGAAGCAACAACGGTACCGTAACACCCAGACCCAAGACAACATAGAAAACTAATGAACTTTTTCTACATCGACTCGGCCGGGAATCGAACCCGGGACCTCGGAGTGGCGTACCCATGAAAACCGGTGTACACACTACTCGACCACAGGGGTCGTCAAACACTTAACTACTTAGTTCAGTGTTTGTGATTTTTTTTGAAAAAACCTTATTATCATTGAAGCATTAACTAACTTTTGTAACTAACTAGACTTGGAAGTTTAAGTGAGAAGCAGAATATCTTAATTTGAAAAACTGTTCGTCGTGACATGAATATTCGACTACTACGAATGAACGGGACGAAGATCTCGAGTTTTTAGCAAACTTGACCCTTTTAAATGAAACTTTTGCTACGATGTAAAAGCTTTTTAAATACTTTTGTTCTTTCTTAAAAGATAAAGACGATAATAATTAATTAAGATCGAATAATATTTTAAATACAAATATTTTAGCTTTAACATAAATTTATGTAAAAAATTCACAAAAAAGACGATTTTTTAAATATGCCATGTTAATGTGTTGGATCGCGCTAATCACAGGATTTCTCACACACATAACACTTATATGGATATTATTTATTAATAATTCGTTAATAAAACAACCAATTTGTAAGACCAACCATATGCAATATTAAATACGAAATAATTTAATTTCATAATATAATACAGCCACGATATGCATAGCTATAAATCAAAACCATTTCAAACAAATAGTTTTGTATCGATTTGCGTTCGGAAAACAAATAAATTTGACCTCGACGAACCAAAACGGTAACTATCTATACCACTGAAACGATTTTGGTACTTTGCAAAAGTAACGTTCGACTTTTATCTTAATGCAAGAGCATTACACCTACTTATTGAAAAAAATCTACCACCGGCTGTTAAACAAGCACATCAGATCAAGCTATAGCTAGCGATAATGAGCGAAGTGGTCAGGATAGGACCTGTGCCATTCATGTTGCTAAGCGATCCGTATACAGTTAAACTATCGCGTCACTTTTATGGTTCTTCCCATTTGAACACGTTTTAAGAAGAAAATTTAGCAGTAGTCGTAGATTTTCTTTCTTCTGAAACTTCTAATTTTAGTTCAAGTTTGGCTTTAAATACCTTCGCAGAACCTGTCAATAATGTTGCAGTTTCCAAGAAGGAACCCTAAGTTTTCTAACGATAGGACACTCGATGAGGGTTTCCTCCGGATATAAAATTTGAATATTAACCAAATTAAATGATTCTCATGATACTCATTTTCAGGTTTCGAACGAACAAACAAGTCGCTTAAAATTTAATGAAAGATTTAATAGATTTTAGTTGGATTAGCAAAGCTGACTTCAATTAAAGAGACTTTTATTTCCATTACTAACCGCACAGAAAAATGTCGCTAAATACTTTATTATTTAATGTATCCCTGAAATCTGAAAAAAATAATCTAACTTAAATCCTGGGTACTAAGATATATGCATGTAGTAACACTGGCTCACTCACCCTTCAGATCGAAACAGTACAATACAGAGTTGCTTTTTGGCGGTAGAATACCTGATGGTTACCTACCCAGCCGGGCCTTACCACCAAATAGCGTGCCTTGCGCTACGTTTTATCCTTCTTCACACACCAATTTAAACATTACATTGTTTGTCATTCAGTCAGTTAGTCATTCCTGTGTTAAAATCACTAAATGTTATAACCTTGTACTATAATACGGACATCTGGTTCGAACTGTCTTACGCAAGTGTTAAATCAAATTAGGAAAATGATATGTCATTAAAACGTAAAAAGAAATAAATAAATCATTCTAAACTGATTCTTTTGATATTCCACAAACTGTGCCACTCCATCGTGGAACAGAATACAAATGCGCTTTTAGCATAAAATTTCGATTACTTGTCGTTAACGATGACATTATGAGGTACTTTTACAGCGAGGGAAATAGTATTCTAGGGTTCTGTAACGTTAGTTAAGAGCCCTGTTAAAAAAATATTTAACATTTGTGAATCATTTAGATGTCTTCATTACAAACATATATACATTAGCAGCCTGTAAATTTCCCACTGCTGGGCTAAGGCCTCCTCTCCCTTTGAAGGTTTGGTGGAATACACATGTGGCAGAATTTCGTTGAAATTAGACACATGCAGGTTTCCTTATGGTGTTTCACCGCCGAAAACGAGATGAATTATAAACACAAATTAAGCACATGAAAATTCAGTGGTGCCTGCCTGGGTTTAACCCGAAATCATCGGTTAAGATGCACGAGTTCTAACCACTGGGCCATCTCAGCTCTTCTGTCTTCATTAAATGTTACTTGAAAGTAGGTTACGTCTTACTACTACTTACTTGTCTTCATTAAATGTTTTTTTATTGTTAGATAATGCGTCTTTTCACAGCGATGTCGGGCATACTGAATTAAGTTTGAGAAACAAAACCTACCTTCAAGTTACCCGGTCTTCTTAGTCAACACAAAGTATAAAAACAATGAAAAGACAAAACAATTAATTATTGTTGAAAATATCTTGCAATACTCAGAACGAATGTGTCTAGTGTGTTCTGGTTGTGTGTATGCGTAATTATGATTGTATGTGCGTGTTGTATGTTTGTTTGTCTCTATTTTTGTATTCGTCATAATAAAACTTGACTATGTTTAAGTTAACATTTTAAATATAAACTATTAAGTTAAATCTTACAAGACCACAGCCGCCAGTAGTTATTATTATTATTATTATATTAAGTATTTATTATATTAAGGGCGAATTAGCCCTATATTTAGACAGCTCCCATACAACTATCAATATATTTGTATCATGTCTATAATTATTAAAACTAGAAATGTCAGTTTGTTAATCTTAGAGTAAGTCTCATCTGATTGATTACTCGGTGGTAGGGCTTTGTGCAAGCCCGTCTGGGTAGGTACCACCCACTCATCAGATATTCAACCGCCAAATAACAGTACTCTATATTGTTGTGTTCCGGTTAGAATGGTGAGTGAGCCAGTGTAATCACAGGCACAAGGGACATAACATATTAGTTCCCTGGTTGGTGGCGCATAGGTGATGTAAGGAATGGTTAATATTTCTTACAGCCCCTTTGTCTATGGGCGGTGGTGACCACTTATCAGCAGGTGGCCCAAAAGTGCGCAATGGTGTGCAATAATCTCGTTTCTCTGGACGAAAAGTGAAACAACCCGTCACTAGTGCAATGTATATTTGTTCAATACAATACTATACAACGCAACGCAACGCAACGCAAAACAAATACACTTTATTATACGCCTAACATAAAAGAAAGATGTACAAATTGCACCGTTACCGCTAAGACAGCGATCTCTTCCAGGAAAATACAGTAAGTTTTTTAATTATTTAAAACGTGTAACTTCTAACTTGACGCTGCATCATGATAGAATTCGCGTTTTAAGTATTTGCATCTAAAAATATCGTAACAATGTTTAATTAAAAGACATTTATTTTAAAAGTGCACTTGATTATTCATTACGTTCTAATTAAATGTATAAGCTATCTGTTCTAATGGGAAAAGCACCCTTATTATTATATCACGTAGCGTCATTTTCGCTATTTTTATATATAAATACAATATACATCACATTAACGCTGTTTAAGAAAACACGAAATATCAATAAACGCACATTAAGTACAACAAAGTTCAGTAGAACATGTAAACATGCACGATGAGTTTGAACGAGCGTCTATGCTTAAGATGTATGTATACTAAAATCACTTGGGAGGTCTTTGTGGAAGTCCGTCTGGGTAGGTGACAACCACCATCAGATATTCTACCAGCTAGTAGAAATACTTAGTATTTTTGTGTTTCGGTTTGAATAGTGAGCCAGTGTAACTACAGGCACAAGAGACATAACTACTTAGTTCCCTGGTTGGTGGCGCATTGGCGATGTAAGCATAAATCTACGGGCAATTTACAGTTACAATGACCTTTAACCACTAGGTGACCCATTCGCCCCTCCGCCGACCACTATTATAAAAAAACAGTCTGTTTTAACGCTCCCTTTATAAATGAATTACAAATATTTTATCAGTAGATTGTTTAAATATGACCTTATATTTTGTTTACGATTCATTTCATTTTATTTAAATAATATGCAACTATTAATTTATATTGTATGGAACCCGTTATGTGCGTTACAGCTTCGGTCGTTTTGTTCCCCGATTCTGTCATTTTACCTCGTCCAACTGCCAGCGGGGACACGGCACGGGCCTTATATTTATTATCAGTAAGTCATTTGCTGCCAATATTTTAACTGTAATGGTTCTTCGAGTTTATCTACACCGAATTCAGTCTGTGAGTTTGTTTGTGACTTACATATGTCACTGTAAAATTCTAAATAACGTTAGATTATAATCTATCTCGCGAGATTGTGAACAATAACATACTGCCTACAAATTAACGCTTTACTTTTTGGTTAATTATAATCTACCAATTAAAGCTAATTATAGTTAAATTATAAAAACTCTAACTTAACGTAACCGAAATATCATAAACTATCGAAATTTTTGACGTTTTATTTTGAGTTAAATCACCGTTCACAATATATCGACAGTTTACAATCTCGCGAGATAGATTACAATCTAACGGTATTTACAATTCTACGGTGATATATATATACATACCAGAAATAATAAAAATAAATGCGATGTTTTCAATATATATATATTATGTATCAATTAGCATACAACGAAATAAATCAACAACTGTTATTAAAAAAATGTATGAATTAAAAAGGTAAATTTAAATAATGTTACATTAGCCGTATATAACAGAAAGAGACAGAGAAAAAGAAAAAGAGAGGGAAAGCTAACCTGGAGAGGGTATGACACTTTTACTTACGTAACGGTTTCTGTCAGTTCACTTTTAAGCTGTATATACTTATAATATACTTCGTTCCAATAAACCAATATTGGTCTTTTTTAAGAGTCATTAGTTATTTATTATTTTTTAGTTAGTTAGTTATTATTTTTATTGGTTAGTTATGAAACAATTTTGCTATTTGGGTTGGTGGACGAGAAATACGTACGAACATAGATGTGTCAGTGTAGATGGGACTCACGGCTAACTCACGATGTTTTTCACCGCGGGGCACTAGATGTACTACAGATACAAAAGCATATGAAAAACTCAATGGTACTTGTCCGAAGTTATAACCTTTGATTCATATTCGAATTTTAAATATTTTTTTCGGGCAATTTTACAGCGAACATTTCATTTTTATTATTTTGACTGAAGTTTCGACAGACTGGTTTCGTGACTGGTGCAAAATATCTTATATCATAATATAGAATGGATGTTTGTATTGAAAACAATGATCTTTGACATGTATGTATTTATCAAAGAAAATATTTTTGAATAATAAATTTTTTTCAAAACTCGTCTTTACTTTTATGCTGTTCAACGGTTCATGTCGCTCGGGTAACGTCTGTTGAGTTTCGCGATATAGCGAGCCTAAACAAAGTTGTAAGCTTACTGTCGTTAATATTTGTTTCGTAACTTACTAATGTCATTTCAATACATATTGATGTTTTATACGAATGAACTCGTGTATGTGTACGTGTGAGTGTGTGTAGTAATAGCAACAATATCATCAGGCGTAATTATAATGTCAAGAGCGCGTCACCATGTTCAATGATTAGTTATTCATTTATCAAATAAAAAACACTCATGATTGATAATCATTAATAACAAGCTTAACTATATTTAAATAAGTAAGATTCAGACAGACAGACAGATTCTAATAATTAATGGAACTCCTAAATATAGAGAGGCAACTCACAACAGTAATTCAGCTGGGTCAAATTGTCAAAACCCAATCTCTGCGGACGACCTTCCGTACGTGAATCGAGTTGCCAAGCTAAATACAAATGTTAAACCACGTCCTGTACTGATTAAGCTACGCGGTGTGATAGCCTGATGCTCCCTGCGCAGCTGTTGTGAATTTCAAAAATACTTCTAGACTAGTTAAACTCTAGTAGCCTTCGAATTGATGGTTCACAAAAACCCGTTTATTTATCTGTACATTTAACACCGAACAATAAAATTCTAGACGACGCAGCGTGTAAGAGCGAAATAAATGAGCTGTTTAATTTAATTAGAGTAACTTAATACAGTCAATATTATACTTCTCTCAAGCTAAAATGCTGATATAAATTTCGAGTGAGAATTTTATGATCTTTAATCGTATTTAAATGAATGAAATTGACATGTGCTTGTCACCGAACGCTCGCAATGTAAAATTGATTGTAAGAATTTATAATTAAAGCATCGAAATATAAATAAGGATTAAAATAAACGAAGCGTAGAATATTATTACACAAAGATTACAATAAAGGCGTCAGCTTAATTTAATAATAAAGAGTATCGTATGTATGCGAGCGACTTAAACACGAGAAATTGAAGTACGGCGGCGGAGAGGAAACATGACGGCATAAGTGAGCTTCATGCCATTTCCCATCACGGCAGACGAGTCGGTCTTACCCACATGGAACGCCAATAGATGTAGTCATATCAAAATCTTTCACTACCTAATCATAAATAATGGTTTTCTCTGAAATTTAGTCCATATCCTTGTAATGAATCGATTATATTCTGAGAACACTAAAACGAATGGAGGTGACTCGTGAATTTTATTTCGCGTGAAGTCTTCCTGATCGTAACGGATTGCCAAATCGTATTATGAGAGAGAATAAGATGCACAAGATGTACAGAATTCACTTGAGCATTATAATATATCTGGTCCAGTTAAATATTCTCCGACCAAGTATCACTGTGACGATGACCATCGCGCGTAGAGTACTCCACCCTAGTCACGAAAACTGAATTCTGAAAATTATCACAAGACTCAATAGGTATTTGTAGAAATAAGCATTAAAATTGATTAAAAAATTGCTGTCACTGCTATATATCCCCAGCGGTACACTTGAAGTAATTGTTAATAATTCAAACACACGTGTTCACCTATAAAATAAAATAATAAAATAACTATTATAAATCTGATTGTGATTCAATTGTTATAGAATAAAATCCTATCGAAAGTTATAATATATACGTAAATATATAAATACTATAGTATGAATGTCTTTTTCGAATATTATAGTCATAAAATCTGGTTCAAACGTAACGTTCATCCCTGTAAGAGAAACTGAGAATTCTTACCCGATTCAGTAAATAGGAAAACATTTAAAATGAATTGGAATTTAAAAGACTACGTAAGCGCTTTAATAAATATCATGCTGAGTATAAACACAATGTACAAACTAACGACAACAAGTACCCCAATACTTTATGGAATTTCTTTGAAACAACAAGAAAATGACCGAGTCTTCGGATAAGAGCGTATCTTCTATGCATATGAACAGCACCAATCTCTTCGCTGATGATTCCATATAAAAAATCTAATCGAACTATTAGACTCACAATATATTATATACCTATATACCAGAACTTTATAATTTACTTATGTATTAATTTATAGAGTTATATATTTGAAATACATAATATAATTGATAAATAATACAATATGACCTATTCCAGAGAATCATTTATCTCTGCGCCCAATTTTATTTAGATCCGTTCAGCCGTTCTGCCGTGATTAAATGGCATCTATCCTTCCATTCAAACATTCGCATTTAAATATTAGTAATATAATCGAATTTCAATCATATCACAATCTCAAATTTACCTTCCGCCATATTCAATGTATAGTGACGTCACAACTTTTTCCAAAGCCATTTCTACAAATTTAACGATCTAATTTGTCAGAAACGATCGAGGCATTAAGACTATTGGTAAATGCATTACCATTTTCTGGGCCGTAGTCGGGTAATAAAATCAGTCGAATTCCCAGAGAGCGTAGTAGTTGAAAACTTCTCTGCAGTTTTGGCAAAACGCCAGACGTGATTCCGGAGTGACCAGTCCGAAACAGACGTTGTGAATATTGTTGATTTGATTGGTTAATCTGATAAGAGCTTTGATTGATTGGCTACGAACGATCATAATCCAATTTTATGTTAAAGATTTTGTAGCAAATCAAAAATCACTCATGAGTCGAGACTAGACAAGTTTTATTTCCCAATTAAATAAGGTCCTATAATTAAATGTCGATATTTGATACTGCGACGAGCCAATTATTGAAGTAGCTAGCGTAGTTTCAACGCCTAGTCAACAGAACATTAGATATAAAATAAAACTTCATTTTTCAAATGCGAGTAAACACAACCACGAGCAATTTTCGCTTGTTTTATTTTTGTTTATAATTTATCTCGGTCTCGGGAAGTAAAAATCTTTGTAAAGGGAACCTGCACATATTAGACGTATTGCTGGCCCGTTAACGAAAAACTTTATACTGTACTACTACAACTTTATGAGAGCATATTTTTAAGTTGGTATCACTTTAACGTAATAAAAATAGAAACAAACAGCTATTATTATGTTAGTATATAACACGAACGAAAATCGAAAATGGAGTACTGCTAGTTTCATAGCTCCGAGCTGATTCGGACAAATATTTTTTTAAACTAGCATATCAATATCTGCAACCTTATATAAGTTCTCCGCCTTTTATTGCGACGTAAGGCTGATCTTTGAAAGATACGCGGGCTCGGGGAAGCGGATAGCGAGTAGCCGTGCTGTACTACGTTCGTAGCTCGTAGCTCGTAGAGTGATCTTGCTTACTATTGAGTAAGGAGTGCGAGGAGCTCTAGCTTCAAGACCATCAAGATCATCCATCATAAATATATTGCTATAACATGAATAAATGAAATACATTTAAATTAATAAAAAAGACGAAGATAAACAAATAAAACATAGAATACTTCCACGCCGCTCTATGTTCGCGGTGGACAAAAACCTTTCCTTAATGAAACGAATTGATTGAAGTAAAAAATAAATAAAAACATTTTTAACGTTACACGAATATCCCCTGGTGATACAAAAATGTTAATTCGTAGTAAAGTTTAAAGTTCAACGCGGTGATGGATAATGCTTTGGGGCAACAAATTTAATATTAATTTCTATCGTGGGAAATAAAAAAGTTTCCGAAATCAAAAAACTGTATATTTAAGTTAAACGAGCACGGCAACCATGTGATAAGTCTAAATGGGATTTCAAAATGAAAATCAAAATATTCACCATTCAAATAGGCTCAAAAAAGCACTTTTGAATCATCATGTTACGGTGTAGAATTAAATGTGAAGGAGCCACCGGTTCGAAAAGTGAATTCTACTGAGACGAACCGGCAAGAAACTTAGTCACTCTTTTCCACCATTTCAATTACAGAGTTTGTCAGTATAGTAATTTTTTTTTATATATCCTGCCTAGAAATTAACAAATATTAAGTTTATAATTAATATAATCTTGTACTGAGTAATATACCTTATTTATCAATATTTTCTTGACAGACTTTAAATTTTTTAATAGACCAAGTTAATAATAACTGTTGAATCTTATTATAGAAACGAATACCGAGCCCCAGGAAGGATGTATTAACTTTGCGAAGTCGGAAACTAGGTGTTATTAGTTTACATTTCTTTCGCATCTATATATTTTTTTTCATATAAAATAAACTATGTAATTGAAATTCAATATTCATTAAGAGTAAATGCTTAATATCTAAGACGGTCAAATAAAAATGTGTTTATTTGTTTTTCATATCCACAGACTTACGATCAATCAACAAATCAATATTATAAAATTACTTTAAATTATGCATAAATTATTTTATTACTTTTTTTATCGTGAGACAGCATCGCAAACTTTTTCTTTTTTTTTCAAGAATATTAGCAATGCCCCATTTAAAGGAATTACTAAGAAAAAAGCCCAAGAGATCACCATCGAACTTGTGACTTTTTACATCGCTAGGTAGCCCATAGACCATTCCGCTACTGACCCTTCAAACTAAATATTAGGATTAGATAACAACGTTGTTAAAGTTCTATATATTATTCAATTGGTGTATTCAAAGTTGATGCAGATCAAGTGCGGTCGATTTTGGTCTTATGGACACCCTAATGAAGCAAAGTCGAAGCGGATACCTAGTATAATATATGGGACCAGATCGTTAAATCAGCGATTCAGCTCACGTCTCGGAAAGTTCGTCCTTAATTGGAAAGCGGCGCCAATATCGCTTTAACAATTTCTGAGATTGGAAATATTATTTCATAACGCATATACTTTGATACTCAGTCATTCAAATATATATTTACATATATCGTTAGCAATTCCGCGCATTGTCATTTATTCTTTGTCCAAATAAAAAGGAAATATTATTTATTAAATTATAAATGTATGATATGCACTGATCTGATTGATATTAATAATAATACCCCATTGGCGAAATTTCGACCAAGACATTCCATTACATTACTAAATGGTAGCCTAGGTACCATCTACTCACTGCATGTTTCTATCGTTAAGCAAAAATATTTAGTATAGTTGTTTAGAGGTAGGACATGTATTAAATGGCGGCTTAAAAGGCTTCTTAGATTTTTGGTCACGCATCATGCACAAGAACTATCAATGTGCACAGGAAGTGATATTATAATGTAATAGTTTGTGCGCAAACACAGACAGGTTTGGTTTATCGTGGCAAGGGAATGTAAAAGTGAACTTTGTATTTTCTTCTTATGAGAATATTAATACCAATAAAAAATGGGTTAATAAATCTTGTTGGAAAGTCTTCGTCAACCAACACAGGACTCAAACCTAGGTCTGTAGGATCTGTATTCTTATAAGTTACGAGGTGTTATATTAGTAGATTAAGTGAGTTAATAGTTTATTTATAATATTATTATCGACAATTCACAAAAACAATTTAAAAAAATGTCGAAGGGCACTGATTAGCTTAGTTTTAGTTATATATCAACCAAATATTATGAAATTCATCAGGAATGCAACTGACAGCTACAAACTTGTTACCACCATGACAACCCAAGATGGATGATCCTTTCTTTTAGTGCGTCTCAAAGGTGACGACACTTCCTTGATGATCGTCTTTGCTGGAAGATGGATTTGCGTTGACATATTATGTTATACGAAACTAAAGTATACATAATTAGTGCTGCATTGTAAACTATATTTCTTGTACTAACACAGCGTGTTAGGTATATATGTATATATAATTAAATAGTGTCATGGCGTCCATCAAACTTTTAACTAATTAACATTTCCATAGTTGTAATATCTTGCATAATATGCGCGCGCATGTTTCATAACAGAGTTAAAACTTTGTTCAGTTTCGTAGTTTCTATCGGATCGCTTCATTGATGTATTAAATACTAAATTGCGTTATAGAATATTTTAATTAGACGAAACACGATATGCTTACCACGAGTGCAATAAGTTATAACAACTGTAAACTTTAAATAGTCTTAAGAGTATAAAGGACGCAACATCTTGTCCGTTTCAGATACGAACGTCCAAATATCCTCAAACATACAGTAATCCAGTGGCGCCCAAACCGATGATTTTTAAGCTGCCACTATAGTAAAGGATCGTCTAGATTAATAAGTCAGCAGGTTTACTAGTCGTAGCGTTTATTAATAGTAAAATTCGGCATGTACATATATATAAAGAAATCAGTTAAACTTATATTACATAATGGTTATTGCTGATGATGATGTCGGATATTCAAATTATATCAAAATATTATTCAAGTCCAGCAACCTGCATTGGAGCAGCGTTGCGGAATATGCTCCAAACCTAGCCTCTTCCTTTGAGGAGAACCTCAACCACCGATTTGGAATTTAGAAACACTTCGGTAGTTACTCTTTTACGAATATTTTTTATAATATAGTTGGGCGGGTAAATGAGCTACTAAAATGTTTTAACCCTTTTACTTTTAGTTATACTGGCTCACTCACCTTTCAAACCGGAACACAACAATATAAACTATTGCTGTTTGATGGACAAATATCTGATGATATTCGTGGTACCTACCTGGGCTTGCACAGAGCTCTACCAACATATATACACAAAATACATTAATTAATTAGTCTGACTCCCTATATAGTTTTGTTACCCCCTCTACTAAAACAAGTGGAGGGTATTACCGCGTTTTCTCATTATCGGTTAAAGCTTTGTGGGTTTACTCGGCTAACTAAGCCTCCAAATAGATTTCAAGTTAAAACCGGTCGGTTTTATAGAGAACTTACAATATAAATGTATAGACTTTTAATAGTATACAGTTGCTGTTACTTTATTTGGAAATAAGATTAAAAAGTTACTTACGACTTCTATCTCTTAACACTTCATGTTATTCTTTTGTAATGACGATTCAGCAATTGACTTAAACATATATTTTGATTTAATTTTTTAGTAGCTGAACGTGCGGATTTACCCCGTTTAGTCCCTCGGGGGCAGAATTAATAAAGCTCAAACTTTTTATCCATTTCAAATTTCATTTAAATCCGTTCCCGGCGCTTACTACATTTTCTCTATGAGCGATCTAGCGTTGTATGTTTTAATATTTTGATTAGATGACATAATGAAGATCTATCGCTGCAGCGAAATTTAGTTATAACTCATACCGGTACTTGTCGTTTACATGAAGATTCTTGTCTATCGTTAAATACGTTGTCTAAGAAATTTAAAGTATTGGCGGGTTTTTGTTAAAGAAAATACAAAAAAAAAAAAGAAAAACGTAATCAAAACAGCTTTCTGTAAATAATTGTATCAAAACAAATACATAAGGTTTGATTTCGTACGCATCTCACTCAAAGAAAACCTTAAAGTATTATCCATTAGAACCTCCTTTACGTATCATGCGAAGCCCAGCTGCTATGCTAATGGCAAATTAATCCCAGTTGAGCCTCAACTTCACGTCAGAACCTTCGAAACTCAATGTGGAAAACATTTTATAAAAATTATATAGTAAAATATTCAAGTCCATTCATTCATTCATTCGTCGATATGGATGAGCAATAAAAAATACTTGTAAATATTTTAGGTGAAACAGTTACTTTAATGACATTTTCGACGATGTCGGAAACATCGGTTTACTGGTCGAAAAGTGCACAGGACATACTTTAGATTACGAGTGTGTGTATATTTATGTAATCTTACATATGAAATTTGCGTTTTGTACGCGAGGAATATATATATATATATATATATATATATATATATATATATATATATATATATATATAATATATATATATATTTAATTAATCAAAGTATGCAGCGTTATTAGCTACTTTTGCCATCTCATAGGTAGTTCATTGATCCCTTTACTAAAATAACCATGGGGGCGAGAATCGATAAACTCTTTTAAGGCTTTTTAAGTTTTAAGTTTGGACTGCCGGATCAGAGTTGATTTTTCTTCTTTGTAAAAAGTTGTCCAACGACTGTTTTCAAAACTCAAATGTAGGTACCTAATAATATATTAGGTCCTTACCACTTTGATCTGAAATATCTCATCTTTGGTTAAGAATTCCAAATTTAAATTTATAAATTCATTTAGCGGGTACATTTGAGTTTTGAAAACAGTCATTCATTTGTTTTTTTTCTCATTATTTTATCATTGGCGTCGCTTACTACCGCACAATGGAAAACATGAAATATCGGTATATTTACGAGTACGAGTACATGGCACCTTGGTACTAAATTGTTACGATTGGACAAATAATTAATTTTAGAGAGTGAAAAAAAATTACTGACCGGTTAGAGAACGGTACTACGGCTGTATAAGAAAAAAAAAGAAAACGTAAACATTGTAACTGAACTGATGTATACTATTTAATATTAAAAAAAAAAAAACATTTAAAAGAGGTTTCATTATTTTGGCGCCAAATGTTCAATAGACGAGCGACTTGCAGTTTACAATGAAATGAAATCAAAACAAAACCTGTCATAAGTTTCACCCACTAGTATTATATTATTTGTACATCCGATAGTACCGCAAAAAATTCAGGCGCATGACTAACGTCCTTATTTTTTTGAGAGAAGTAAATGAGTTCGAGTCAATTACTAAACTCTGGGCTGCTATATGGAGTTTCTCAACAAACAAACCCAAACTTTTTCGGCTCAACCAAGAACTTGAAGAAAGGATTTATTAATTATTGTATTTTAATGCCGATATGCGTAGTAATATCCTGCCTACCTCACTTGTTATACCAGCTAGGAATACTCAATTCAAATCCCGAATTGAGCCAATAAAAGTTATATTAAGTTTTATCGGTCTAAAAATTAGTTTTAATAACATGCTATTTAAAATTTCATAATCCTGAACGTATACTTGTCTATACGAATATTATAAATATAAAAGTCAGTTAGTCTTTCACGATCAAACCACTTAACCGAATTTTAATTAAAAATGTTTTAAGCCGTGCGTGGCAACTAGTAATATAAAAGGGAAAATGAGTTTGTTTGTTTGTTACGCCATTTCAGGGGTACAGAAAAGAACTAACTCCTACTGAACCCCCTAAATCCCTTACGAATAAGTTAATAAAATATTAAACGAATGAGTCATTTAAAAAATAACATAAAGGCTTTGCCAAAATTACAAATTGTATAAACAAACGTTACACCGCCAGGAACGCAAACATCTGCTGTAGAAGTTCGTCAAAGTTTGTTGAATTTTAATAAGGTTTCATTTCGTAGACGTCGAAATATTTAAACGTACAATATCTTTAATATTTTCTGTATGTAACCTAATTTCTCAGTATAATATAATAATTAATATAATCTCGGTAAATAGACTCAGCTCCGCAGCATACCCGGTTAGGAAAGTGAAACGACTAACTGATGTTGATACTGCTCTATTAAGTATACTTTGGTTACTTTCGTAGCATTATATCTTACGTCATTTTGCTTTGGGTACCGCTGCGGATATTGACACTGCTTTCATACTGCAAAAAAGAGTTGTTAGGTTTATCGACCTCCGTGGTCAAGTGGTATGTACACCGGTTTTCATGGGTACGCCACTCCGAGGTCCCGGGTTCGATTCCCGGCCGAGTCGATGTAAAAAAAAATCATTAGTTTTCTATGTTGTCTTGGGTCCGGGTGTTTGTGGTACCGTCGTTACCTCTGATTTTCCATAACACAAGTGCTTTAGCTACTTACATTGGGATCAGAGTAATGTATGTGATGTTGTCCAATATTTATTTATTATTTATTTATTATTTATTATTATTATTTATTATATTGAGTGAATAGTTCCCCCACCCAATTTTGTTATAAAACGCCGAGCGTCCTTCGGTATTGGCAGGCTTGTTCAAGCCGTCGAAGCTAACCGACCTCCTCAGCTTGGAATAAATCAAAGAAGAATATTTTCTGCTTTTAATTTCATACCTCCGAGGATGGATAGATATCCAAACCCTGACATTCGTGACGTCAGCAATACTGACGTCATGTTTTTAAAAACAACCTGGGACAAGCCACACCGTCATATACAATGCTAATAATAAAGCTATGCTTCGCATTTTCATCCGCTTAGTTTGACGTATTGTTTTTTTTTATTATGTCTTGTAACTTAAAATTAGTGTCACGAGTAAAATAATATAAATATAGAGAAACAAAAAATAAAATACAAAAAAATTTAGCTAAGACTCATTTCGTCTGAAGTCTACCTATAATAGTACAAAGTCAAGGTCAGCAGGATTGTCTGGGATACGGCACGCGCTGCCAGGCCGCTCAATGAGGCGACGCAAGGTTACTCACAATATAACGAGAATGTTCTATAACACTACTGTGGTAATATTATTTGCTTAATTGTTTTACTATTACTTAAGTGAGTATTTTTAATAATACTTATATAATAATTTAAGTAATATATTTATTGTATACATATATGCTGTTACTGTTATTCGTATGATAGCCAAGGCGGTCACTGAAGATCAGCGTTGAACTTTGGGTGTCCATTGTATGCTTCCCAAGTTTCAACATAGGTTGAGTTCCTATTTGTGTCAGTACACTACATAAAAACGTCGTCAAAAATAACCTTAGTCCAACAGTGTAAAATGGGTAAGCAATATATACCACAATACTCGTAAAAGCAAATTTGCCTTATTAAAACGAACAGCAGCAAGCCCTACGGTGTTGCAGATGTCCATGGGCGGTGGGGGTCTGTTTCCACCAGACGGGCCTGACTTTTGGCTTAAATTAGTATCAATCAATGAATTCATTTTTAAATCAATATATATATTAAATCAAGTAAATTTTTAGTATATTATTTGATCACGTTTGCTGTCTCCCTACAGCTCAACATGTAATACTATAGAGTCAGTCAATTATTTCACAATTATGTCAGTTCAGTGACTTCGATGCGATGATGAAATGGTTTCATATAATTATTAATATAATTAATTACTGGTTTCTTTACGTTTACGCAATCGGGATTGCAATTCAACGGACAATGCTGTTAATAGTGGTTAGCATTCGACGGTAACAATTTGTAAAGTAGTTTATTATATAAGCTTTAATTTAATTTTAATTGTTTTCGAATTTTGGAGACACTTTTGGTACTAGTGAGGATTCAAATTAAAAATATAAGGCTTGCGTTTATATTATAGTTGATTTTGATCTTTAATTATTAATTTTTATTACGAGTACTATTTATTTAGTTAAGTCACTTAAGACTGAAAAATCCACTGCCATTTCCAGAACACCTTACGTTCTATGTTAGCAGAAAATTTCTTAATTTTAATTCCTCTACAAAGCCTGCTATAAAAGTAATTCCAGACAGCACTTGTACCTTCTAACGTTATATTAAAGAACATAATCATTAAGAAAAAATATTGTTACGCTTTTAAATCGAGTAATAATAATTATATAACTTTAAGCAATCTTCTTCAGAAGTTTATTAAGAAAAGTTAAGTTTTCATGATTTATTACACGTAAATGAAATATTATAGCAACAATAGGTACTAGATCCATTGGCTTTATAGGTATAATAGGCAATAAATACCATAAAAGGATTATTATTAATAATGTATAAGGTTCCACTCACGTTATTAATTGAGTCGTTGGTAAGTTTCGAGAAGAGAACGCTTCTTATTGTCAAGGAGATATAATGGATATTACGTTGTCAAGAGTTTTGCCAAGATATATAAATATATTAAGGTAATCTGGATTGAAATAATAATAATATTAATTATTTTGAATAATATATTAGTTTATTTGGCACGAGAAAGTCTCTCGATAAATACATATTATGAACGAATGAGTCCGTAAAATTACTAAAAGTATTCAAATACATCCGAAGTAATAAACAAATACAATTATTTTATACTGTTTATAAAACTGTATTAAGTACCAAATATATTCTTATCTGTATGTTTTTGACGCCTAGAAGGCCAGTAGCCTTGACTGCGTCATCGGAGGAGCAAGGACTGAGACTCAAGTGAGATGTTGGGAGTCGAGTATATTTATTTATTTGGGAAACAAGCGGTTATTATATATCTTATATGTGTATGGCAGCAAAAAACCGATATAGAAATACTAAATATAAATTATCGTGCCAATTGACCTTTCTTAATTAATATACAGAGGATATATAAATAAAAAAGGCCAAGTGCGATTCGGACTCGCGCGCGCAGGGTTCCGTACCATTGACTAGGCCAACAACAGTAGGTACACAAATCTCATATTGTAACCTTTGTTTTGTTTCTCTTGTCCTGGTGTCTCTCTGTACCATGGAGTCTGGTTGTAACCAAATCTTGCAAGAATTTGACTCATTTCGTGATTTTTGGTGTGAAATATGTAATAGTAAGTAGGTATGTAATTAGACCGCCCAGTTTTGTTTATGATTTTTCCTAAAAAGTAACATCCTATATGTGTCCCAATGTGAAAGGTGGAGTCTATTCCACCACACTCCTCCAATGCGTGTTATCAAATCAAATCAAATCAAAATACACTTCATTGTACACCAGTAAACACATAGTCTAGTCACGTTTAAGAAAGATGCACAAGAGGCGGCCTTATCGCTAAAACAGTGATCTCTTCCAGTCAACCTTAGGGTAGAGGAAAGAAACAGATATAGAAAGAGGTAGGGGTGTACAAGGCAGATGTAAACATAACATATGACATAACATTACAGTGAAATAATAATATATGTGTTATTTACTCAGGAAAAGTGTATTGTCATCCGACACGATGTTGTTTTTCTCGAGATATTTTCTTCGCTACTGAGAGATGGACTATTTACATAAACACGTGAAAATTAAGTGTAATTGTGTAAATAAGTAAGAACTTAGCCCGGGTTTGAACACACGACCTTCGGGTAAGATTCACGTCTTACGTCTTCTGCAACATTTCGGTTCTTAATAATGTGGTTTTTTTTTATATTGACACAAACAATATTAAATTAACTACATATAAATTTATAAAAAAATAAAAGAAACCACAAACAATAGTACACTTTAACTTTAACAGCGACACAAACGGAGTCACGGATCAACGTTTGCTTAATATGATAAAACAATAACACTTAGATGGGATTAAATCTCAACCGCCACCAGAAATGGGGCGCGAGGTTTTCTAATCTTACACATTGCAATGCAGAGTCACAATCTCATTAGTGTAATGTGTTCACGCAGACTTGCGGCGATCGTGTCGGAGGTCATTGATATCGCACATCAATATTTTTTAAGAGTTACATGAAGATGACTACGCTCTTACAGAAAGCCTTCTATCTGTGAGAGTTTAAACTTGACAGATGTTTGAATCAAGACCTAGAATAGTACAACCTCGTAGTTAGACCAACCATCTAGCTATTAGGCCAAAGAAACTGAGACCTTATGATTAAAATATTACAAAAACATAAACATGTTATATTTCTTATACGAGGTAAAATATAATAACCCCCAGAGTATAAACGGTAAGTGATTTAAGCCTGAAGTCATATTTATTTTTGTATTTTGTTTCATTTTTAATGAAAGTGAATTAAAAAAGCAATTGTAAATTATGTTAAAAATATTAATGTAAATATAATTATTTTATATATTTTTTATATATATAATATAATATTCTTATTATTATATTGGCAACATAAATATTTACTTGGTGGTAGGGCTTTGTGCAAACCCGCCTGGGTAGGTACCACCCACTCGTCAGATATTTTGCTGTCAAACAGCAGTACTCAATATTGTTGCGTTCCGGTTTGAAGGGTGAGTGAGCCAGTGTAACAGATACAAGGGACATAACATCTAAGTTCACAAGGTCGCTGACTCATTGGCGATGTAAGAAATAGTCAATAGACGGCGGTAACCATCAGGTGGTCTATTTGCTCGTTATTAAAAGACTCATTTATTAAAAGACAAATGATTCCGCGAACTTTGTTTTAGATATAAGAAAGACTAATTTTGATTTTATCAATTGCAGACAAACAAATCTATAACTACTCATAAGCCATGGATTTTCCGGGATAAAATGTATGTTATTCTCAGACCCCTAAACGATCACTATGCAAAAAATCATGACGATTCCATACAAAAATAAAAACAACTTTCCCACCGGGATCATACATTTTTCCGGGTTAAAAAGCTAACCCAACCTATGCTATTACAGACTGTACTTTATCTCTGCCAAAATTTGTACAGTTTTTGAATAACAAACCTTCAAGTGGATATACAGTGATTTATTAGTAACATTTTAAACTATGTGTCAATCCCGTATATTCCCAAAAGGTCTTAAAAGGCAATTTAAAAAGTAATCAAATAACAACAAATGTGTAATATAACAATCACTTTCCCAGAAGTGGTATAATCATTACACCTCTTCTGGGAAAAAGGTCTCTGTCTTCCCTTTAATGAAGAAGGGGGTGTGTCTTAAAACACTAAGCAGTTTTACTTTGGGTTGGCTGAATTATTTATTGTTCTTAGATACTTTACCAGTAGTAAACTTTTTGACATATGTAATAGCAACGCTTTGTATCCTAATGTACCGGTTTGGATTGTGAATAAGCCAGTGCAAGATTTTTGCGTGATTTTCGTTCTAAAAAACAGCGATCTTTTTACAGATAAAAAGCGTGGAGTTGTTATTTAAAACGACAATTCAAGTGTTCATTAAGTACTTACGTGACTAAAGAATATTTTGTTTTTGATTTTGCAATGCCAGTCGACGGTGAACGCTTATCTTAAAGCGAAATACTTGCTTGCCAATTTTTCCAAAAAAAAACTTTATCACTCAGTTTCCTTATCAGACACTCAATCTATAATGAAACAATCAGCTTGACTCACCTTTAAACCCATCTTTTATGCAATACAATTTCCGCGTACAGTTTCGTCCGCCATTGAGGGGGGGAGGGGGCGTTAGTTTAGTTCAGTCAATTTTACAGTATTGGATTTTTTTATTCCATTAATGTTTCACGCATGTCTGCGTTGGAAAACCTTGATAATGTACTTTATATAACAAGATTTGTGTTGAATTTTATTTTTAACTTTCATTAATTATATTACGTTTTGATGTCAAAGCCGCTTAAACATAAAAGGGATTCAACTGCAAAGTTACGTGTATAGTTTACACATATGAAGAGAGACAAATGTAACAAACATACATTCAACTGCGATCTATGTTGTCACGGGTGACGTTGGTCCAGTTTGGAATGCAGATTCTGTAGGGAAGAAGTGACAGGAACTAAGCACTTGTGAGGCCATTTTAGTATTCTAGTGTTCGCTATGTGATTGAAATTCGACCATTACCTGATCATGACCATTGTTAAGAAATTAATTAGACAACATTTTTTTTTTTTACTGGGAACCCTGATGTTCGCCTTTTGCAACCAAAAAAAGTTACTGTTTCGTCTTTGCCTACTTATTAGATAAATAGTTTTAGTAGGTCAGCTCGCCCGCATTTTAGGGGCAGGATAAAAAAGTACGCTATTTCTTTCCTTAAAATTCAAGGTCGCTACATAGTAAATTTAATAAAACTCTTTCGGTGATTTAGGCGTAAAAGCGTAACCGACAGACAAACACTAGTGGTAACTGCAGGCGTAGGTTACATAACATTTTAGTTCCCAAGGTTGCTGGTAGATTGGTGTGATGTGAGGAGTGGTTAATATTTCTGACAGTGCTAATGTCTATAGACTGAAGTGACCATTTAACATCAGGTGGCCCATTTGCCCGCGTACCTATAACATAAAAAAGTTTCTTTCACATACCACTGGTGACAGGAGGGCTGGTTCGTTTTTAGCCCAGAGGATCGGAATTGCGATTCAACGGGGAAATGCTGCTAGCATTCTTGCCACCATTCCACGCGGTCAAGATTTATACAGTAACTATTTTTAATTCATATTTATATGTATTTAAGCACTTAATGTCATCAATTCTTATGTAATAATTTAAAAATATATATATTGTAAGCCTATAAATTATTTTATATAAAATATTTATAAATAATCATTAATGTTTGCAAAGCTTCTAGCCGTTGGATTATTTTCTATCACAGAATTATATAAATGTAATGAATACTTTTTGGTTTGACATTTTTATACATAAAAGTAGAAGAAGAATATTTTTGAATTTGACAAGGGAATTGCTAATCTGGGTTGAAAAACGGAAGATAATGGGTGATTGTAACAAAAACTGGAAACTATATTAAAAATTGTTATTTATTTGACGTTCCTGTTTTCTTGAAGCGGGATCTTCAATATATATTTAAAAATTTATTAACGGTTGCAATTTAATGAAGAGCACTAATTGCTTAGATCTGTATACATAAAATGAGTCGTACTAGGCTCAGGCGGAGGGTGACATTCAAAGGCTCGGAGCGCAAGTAGCGAACTGTTAAGAGGATTACTTACTGTCAATCAGTTACAACGCTGAATACATTAAAATACAATTTAAAGTAAACACGCTCAACGGCTGCTCGTTAAAAGCATAAAAGTGGCGAGAGGGGTGAAAAATAGCGAACACAAGAACGCGTATACGCGAGCAAGCGCGCCGTTTTGCGCGGCGACTGCACTGATAATTGTAAAAAGTTTCGCACAATCTTGCGCATTCACAAGTATATATGCAGCAGCTATTATATATAATTTAAATAGTTTTTCGTCCGCTATTAGCAGATATTTTATTGTTTATCTTGTATTTTTATTTCAAAGATTTTTTAAATTATTATAGATAACATAAGATAACATAATAAAAATATATATCCTTAGATACAGCATTTTAAAAAAAGGATAGCGACGAGCCTTAACTGAATACGCCTAAGGCATAAAGCAACTCAGTTATATACTAATTAACGTTAAATTACGTTATAAGGGGCAAACGATTGTTAAGAACTATATTAAGCAGAAGACATTTTATTTTTTGTCGCAATTTGTTCAAACCCTCGGGTAGGACCTCATTATTTATTGTAATGAGGACATACCCGATCCTAAGCAACGATTGTGGGTTGCATTTTTAAGGGTGAATGAGCCAGTGTATTTACAGGAACAAGGGTTTTTTACTCCTCCTCCTTGATCGGATGGTGAGTACTCACTATCCGGTAGGTCATTTAACAATGCACCTACAAATAATATACTTAAAAAATCAAAATGTTGTCAACATTGTTGTTGGTAGAACAAATTATTTCTATACTTTTTTACTTATACTCCAAATAAAAATATAGATTTATTTATGCGACAGGGCTGTAATAAATCAGCATAAGCCCTAACAGGTGGAGCGGTAAATCCCTACGTTTACATACAGACAACATTACCGCGCGGTGACGCCACGCCTTTAATTTTTGCTTGTATTTTTTCGCTGACTTCACAAAAGCGAGGTCGTTATCGTACATAAGCGTTTTGTAGTTGGAGGGGGTGTTATTAATCGTGCTCTTTTTTGTGTTAGAAATAGATATGCCAAATTTATGTAGACACAAATGAAATCTGAAAAATAAATAATAGATTACTGTAAATATTTTAATGAAATAACTTTGGAAAGATAAACTTTATTATCTTTCCAAAGTTTCTTGGTTCTTAAGTTTTTTATTTATTTGACACCAGCGACCCGCCCCGGCTTCGCACGAGTGCATTGCTAAATATATTACAGAATACCTTACAACGTTCACAGTTTTTCAGTCGTTAGAAAATACAACCCGCTATGTCCCTGCGCTTTAAATCTGTAATATCTTCGAAAATATTCATTTAAATTACATGCTGTAAAGGGTCACATTGATCTATATTAAATTCACAGTGTATTTAAGGTACTTAATTGGATTAACTTAAATGAGGATTAAAGCTGTATTGCTTTAAATCGCTTCGAAAATAAGCCATTATTTCTCGTAATAAGTAAAGGATAAAAATGGTTATTGTGGGTTATCCTTAAGAGATCGACATATACCATCCTGGGCTTTTTTGAAGACCTTTATAAGATGTACAATACTGTACTACATTATTTTCATCTATCTTTACGACATCACTTCAGAAACGTTAAAAAAGATAAATGTGTCTCTGCTATATTGTGCATGTATGCATATAAACCTTCGTCTTGAATCAATCTATCTCTTAATAGAAACCGCATCAAAATCTGTTGTGTAATTTTATAGATCTAAGCATACATAGGGGCAGACAGCGGTAAGCGACTTTGTTTTATACTTTGTAATGATGATCGTTATAGGTAACCCATCGTGGGTTACCTGATGATCAGATAGATATTGACACTGGAAGACATAAACGAGATGACTTATATTAGTTGCATAATCCATGCGTCACCAACCGTTGAACTTAGGATGCTGTCTCTCTCTCTCTGTCTCGTATTCACTCACTCGTCTTCTATCCGGAACACAAGAATTTTATAAAGGCGAAAGTTTGTGTGTGTGGATGTTTGTTACTGTTTCACGCAAGAACTACTGAATTGATTTTAATGAATCTTTACAATAATATAGCTTATACATCAGGATAACACATAAGCTATAATTTATAAAGATATCGTGTGAATAATACCTGACAAATAATCGCCAAAACGTAACGAAACCGCGGGTATTAAGTATTATATAATCGTAAAATGTGAATACAGTGCTTAAAGGGCTTACTTGAATAAAGTACTACTTGTAAATCATGATTTTGATAAAGGCGTATAAGGCTGTAATAAAGATGTCTTTTGTGTACCGTAGCAATGTAAACATTATAAAACAAGAAAAACAATTTAATCTCTTAAACGACCTCCGTGGTCGAATAGTGTGTACACCGGTTTTCGTGGGTACGCCACTCCGAGGTCCCAAGTTCGATTCCCGGCCGAATCGATGTAGATAAAGTTCATTAGTTTTCTTTGTTGTCTTGGGTCTGGTTTGTGGTACCGTCGTTACATCTGATTTTTCATAACACAAGTACTTTAGCTACTTATATTGGGCTCAGAGTAATGAATGTGGTGTTGTTAAATATTTAATATTATTTATTATTAAAGAGCCTACTTGAATAAAGTACTACTTGTATGACATGATTCTGATTAAGGCGTAAGGCTGTATTCAATATACCTTTTGTGTAACGTAGCAAAGTAAACATTATAAAACAAGAATAACCAAAACTTGAATAAATATTTAATCTCTTAAACAATGTAAAACTACAGGTTTTGTGTTAATAAAACCTTTATTTTCAACGACGAAATTTTCATAATGTTTACATTTAAGCCGATAGAGTTACACGGGTAACATATACACTGATTTCCATCTTGTTAATAAATACTATACCTACTTCCTGACCCGACTTCATACGTATATTTTTCACGATATTATCGAATTTTATGTTGATATTAAACCTAGTAAAACTAAATAGGTATAAACGTGTCACGGGTTTTTTTTTAAATATAGAATTGACAGGCAAATTGGTAATTACTTGATGGTACGGTTTCATGCAAGCTCGTCTGTGAAGGTACCACCTATTCATCATATCTTCTACCGTCAAACAGCAATACTTAGTATTTTTGTACTCCGGTCTCAAAAGCGAGTGAGCCGGTATAACCACAGGCACAAGGGACATAACATCTTAGTTCATAAGGTTGGTGGCGCATCGGAGTAGAGTGAACGGAGTGGTTACTATATCTCACAACAGGAATGTCTATGGACGGTAGTCCACTAACCATAAGGTGACATGTTACTGATGACGATGAAGGTGACAATGATATTGATGATTAAAATTATGATGATAACAATGATTATGATGACATTGATGATCATAATGATGACATTGATGATCATAATGATGACATTGATGATCATAATGATGACATTGATGATCATAATGATGACATCGATGATCATAATGATGATGATGACAATATTGATGATTAAGATATAGATTAAGGCATATTATTCCATACAAGATTATATTGATGATAAAAAAGCGTGGAGTTAATGCTTGTTGACTTCCAGGCAGGAGACATAACATACATATAATGGTATCAAATACCATTAACATGACTGTATTTTTAGACGTTGAAAAAGAGTAACTTTCTTCTCGGTAGAATCTACATTCCGAACCGGTGGTAGCTTTACTTTAAATAGTTTGTTAAATGACGATTCAAAAATGCTTGTAAAAGCCTACTTGAATAAAGTATATTTTGATTTGATTTGATTTGATTTGATTTGATGATGACGACGATGGAAATGATTTTGATAAAAATACCATAATGTTAACACTCGTATCGACTACAATACAGTAAGCAATACAAATAATCAAACAAAGATACATCAAGCAATCAATATAAATTGTTTAATTAAAATCATTCATATTTAAGTAATTCCGAAACACACAATAACACAATATGCCTTACAATAATACAGAGGAAGTATGTTTTACACACATCCGGACCGCTCAACGATTTATACGTCAGCTATCAATGCATTATCGGTAACGCGGCTGCGGTGAATTGAACTCATTAAAATTATTGCATATGCAAAGCTCTGTAGTGTTGGGATTTATATCGATATGCTATAGAAATTGAACATGTACATTTTTAATGTAAAAAACTGATTTATTTAAATTAGTGTAATACTCTATGCTATATATGCAAATGTAAAATGCAAATCTGTTTCAAAATGATTTGATGGAAAATAACAGATTTCATCTGATACATGCTGACGATAACCTCCATAAGTATCGAATATAATGTGAATTATAAACACATAATAAGCTCATATATTGGTGCTTGTCCATAGAAAACGTCGTCGTGTAAAATTCACGTGCGACAAAGAGCCATCTCAGTTGCTTCATTTAAATCATTATAAAGTACTAATTCACGCACGTGTTAATGTCAGGTGGTAACTCTACGTCCTTTTCTGTGCACCATAAAACGTGGATGCAATTTCTGATGATTGGTTGAGCATTTAAGACGTGAAAGCATAACAAACAAACAAATAAATAAATTCACTTTCGTGTTTATAGTATTTTATAGCATTTGAGGCAAATTAATCTCTGTATCTATACGTCCGAACGTAAATGTAAAATATAAAAAAAATGGTTACTGGTGAAATTGGCAAGAAATTAAAAAATGGCGAAAATAATATGATGTTAGTTTAAACTGTGATCTGATATAAAATATAAATAATATACGATACATCAGTTATTTTTGTAATCTCAACAATAACATCTAAAATATTTTATTTCATGTTTCGAAAATATAATAATATTAAATACAAAAGCACCTTTGAATCTTCAAATTGCAGGTCTATTACGTCAGTTCAATTTTAACCACGGTTGTGGTTACTATTGACTCACTAATTCAAGCAATATTGTAATTTAACTAATGGACTTTTGATTTGTACAGTCGGGGTAAGAAAAGGTTTGTCACCTTAAGATCTATTTTCGTGTGCTCAGTATGAGCGATAACCTGCTTTACTGATGAGTATGACGTATTGCGTCGCAATGACATTATAAGTCGCATCTAGCAAAGAGTATAATAGCGTTTAAAAGCTATAAAAATAATAAGAAGAAGCCGTCAATCGGTATGATAATTAACAACTTTTCACGAAACGTAATACCAATTCGTGAATGCTCGTGTAACATCGGAGATTAGGACATTGTCTTGTCTCAAAAGAGAGTGCATAGTAGTAATCCTACTTCCTACTAATATTATAAACGCGAAAGTTTGTGTGTATAGATCTGGCTGATTTCTCTGAGGTATGGATGGATATTTGTTACTCTTTCACGTAAAAATTACTGAACGGATTTGGATAAAATTTTGCACACAGATAGAATATGTACTGGAATAACATATTGGACACTTTTTATCCCGGGAAAACATAAAATCTTTCGGGAACGCGGGTGAAACCCCAGGACGGAAGAAGTAAATAAAATAGTAAAAATAAATAGTAATTATGGTAACATTTATTCATTTAAACAAATCTTATTTATTTTATTAAAAACGAGTACATCCGCCATTCGTATCAATCACAGCTTGTAGTCGCTGTCGCATTGATCCAAAAAGGCGAGAGCATATGTCGGTTCCTCTGAAGCTCTCCCAAACACTTCGGCAATGCTCTAAGAGAGCTGCTTTGGTTCTATCGTTATTATTTATCCACCGCTGCACCATCAAAAATTATAGATTTTCGATAGGGTTTATATCCGCCGCTTTTGCAGGCAAAAGACTCACCACCACTTCCCGGTGCCGATGGAACCACTCAACACACGTCACGTCATTACATTAACCGTCACTCAAAACAACGGCCGAATAATATTACAAGCGTTTTTATTCTAATTGTTGTAAAATTACAAGATATTGCAAGAAAATATATGACACTGACAGACTTTGACAATTCAGTAGAAGATATCATATCTAATTTAAATCTTGTAATGATTTATTAGGCCATTAAAAAGGTTTCATGTTGATATGACACTAGACGTAGTCCAAAGATGTTACACTATTTTGAACCAAGTTATCATACGATGTTAGTTTAAATTTACATGCAGTTGTCTGTTTAGTGCTTTAGTTTCAAAAGGTACTAAGAGTTTACGACTTGATAAAGGAATGAATTTGAAAACTGACGAAGGTTTTCTTACTCTGACTGCACATTTTTGTACAAACATGGAAGTAAAAAACAACAACTAGGAATAAACCAAAAATAAATAAAGGTTTAACAGTAAGAGAGGACTCTCCTCATGAGAATCAATTTGGAGTTTACTCCACCACGCTATATATAAGGATCGATGGATTCCCGACAAAAATAGATTTCCTCACGAAGTTATCCTTACTGCAGATCATGGGATAAATTATAAATACCTACCAATTGAGTTAACGAATTCTCAGTGTTGCTAGCGTCGGCTTTAAACTAATGTGTAATGATTCGTGTAATATTTGAGCAATATTACACAATGTAAAATCATTTACGAATCTATACTAATATTATAAATGCGTTAATTAATATAAAGTTAATTATAAATTATCTGTCTGTCTGTTACACATTCACGGGTAAACTATTGAAAAGAATTTGATTAAATTTCGTATAAAGCAAGCTTGAACTTTAAGGACATAGGCAATTTTTTTTCATAACACTTGACCATTAAAACGCAAACATAGCCTCGGGCGACAACTAGTATGAAATATAAAATGTATTATTAATGACATACTTTTATTAAAATACCAAAATATGTACTTTATTCACTAATAAGCTTTGTTAATCGTCTTTAAGCAGTCAGTTATTTTGGAGTTATCATTCATTTAAAAACGTAGGCTTTGCTCCAGAAAGTGCGCAAGGCGAAATTTTGTATTTGCTGAGTCGGAATTTCGGTGTTACAAAACCAATTTATATTCAAAACATCATAGTTAAACATTATTTATTTCCAATTGTTCTCTTTGAGTAATACTTTGGATATAAACTATTTTCTTACGTATGCGTGTCAAAGTTTCTTTATGGATGTCGCTTCTAAGCACGTATGGTACCACACGTTCCGAGTGATTTATCGACAAACATATCCCATCTCTATTTACAGAACGGTTCCATATAAAATTGATGCAAGTGTGCATTTAAACTATTGTTTGTGAGCTCTAACTACGCATATTGAATCGAAATGCACATGCGACTCAGATCTAGAACAGCTGTTATAGCCCAGTGATAAGATCATGTGTATCTTAAATGATGATTGCGATTCGAAACCAAGTAAGTTCTGTTGAAATTGACATTTCGTGAGGAAACCTGCATACGTCTAATACCAATAAAATTTTGCCACATGTGTATCCCCCAAGTATCATTAGAGCAGCATGGTGGAATCAGCCTGTACCTTCTCCTCAAAAGGAGAGGCAGCCTGTAAGTGTTCTACACATTTACAGGATTTTACTTTACTGTTTTGCATTGAATTTATAAATTCAAAAAGGTAATTTAAATCTGACAAACATTAAAATATAATACTTCGAATTTCACGATGAGTGTACTTACCCAGATGAGATTGCACAAAGCCAAGGGTTACCAAATAAATTTGAAATCCCGAGTCCGAACAATAAAATATATTGCAGTTTTTGTCAAGAATTTATCAATAGCAGATGCAATGGGGGTGGACGCGTTGTTAGAGCCTTAAGCCTTGCAAATTAAGTGGAAGAGCACTATTGGAACTGCCCTTGATCTCTCTCAACATTGCCGTACCAACGGACTACTAGTATACGGAATAAGAAATTGCATCTGTCTGTGTACACACTTGTTACTGGTTTCCTCTATCCTCCTAACCTGCTAAGACCAGTCTTAGATTGGTATATCATTTAGTGCAATATTAATTAATTTATTGCATATAGAATTATACACTAAAAGTGTGGCATAAGATTATTTTGTACTTTTTATTCGTTACAAAAAATACTATGTTCCATCGAGGTCGTAACTAAAAGGACGCTAGGAAGACTTAACTCAATTCCACCCTTTCACAATCACAAAAAAATGATAACAATACCCATACCGGAAACCATTAATAACTGTCTGTTTTAATTTTGTGGTTAAATGGAATTTGCTAAAAGCTTATCCTAATAAATACTACCGAAGGAAACTTAACCCCTATTTCACAAGGATCGTCAATTTATACCCGGAAGGGTAAACGGGTTGGGTATAATTAATAGCCTTATAAGTGGTTGGTTACCAACCGATTCTTAATTTACACTCGACAAATACATTTCTGTTTGTAGCTCATAAATCCGTACATATTGCGCCTCAGGCAATATCGAATCGTACATTTAATCGTAAAGTAAATTATTATATTTTAGGAATTAAACGTTCGCTCCCAGGCTGGTTTGCATATTAATAATGTAAAAAGCTGTTCCGTAAAAATATTTTCAACGGAATGGTCACGATCGTCAAAAAGGTGCGTAAAATTTCCAAATAAGTCTTCTGAAAGGTTTCGTAATGCCCTTCCAATTAAACATAAGGCTTGTTATAGGATGAAAAGGGTCAGGATAGGAACTTGCGACTGTCACATAATGACCATATGTCGCGAAGGTGGTATCAACTTCAATATACGAATAATTTGATTAAACCATTTATAATAAAAATTACAATTATTCCATTTCATCAAGCTTACATAAACTTTGGGAAATTCACCTTTTTTGCACCAACTCGACCTGACCCGGCGATTTATAGCCGGGAAAACGAGCCAAGCTAAAATTGATGGCCGCAAAATGGCGACTGGTTTAACCTGCCAGCTAATCGTGCTCTAACTGGAGATTTGGAAACTCAGAATATGAGGGGTGAGAAAATTTGTGGTTTAACGGGTGACTGATTTATTATGGGACAGTTAACGAGAACCTCCGAATTTTATTAAAATATTGGAGGGGATTTGTTGGGCAATTTAATTGTAAGGAGTTATTGATACAAAAGTAAAGATTTGAATATTCCCATATTTTAGAAACATTAAGATTTATTCGCTTAAAAACACAGAATCAAAAGTACAAAGAACGAGGTAAAAAAATCTGCGCAATATACTAAGCATAGCTATTGTAGATCAAGGGTGTAGTCCGCCTTCGCTAAAAAGCTGCTGTATCAGGCTATCTGTCTCATCCTGTTACTGCGATTTTTGCAGCGCTGATTTTAGCTGATTTTTACGACTACGTAACAATGCATTTATTTCTTTTTTTTAATCGTCATTTTTTCTATGAATTATCCTACTTACCTACTTCTGTAAGCATTGTATGCACATGGTCTCAATATATTAATAATTACTCCAAAATATCCTGATCATAAAAATGTTATCACAGCGCAAACAACTATTCCTTTAAATTCATGTTTGATATCATTGAAATAAAACAATATTTAACTCAGATTTATAATTTAAACACATCTAACTACTTACTTCGTCAAAAAGACGATTATAATATACGCGGACACTCTTATGGGCTACCTTATGTCACCAACGTCCATAGAGATTGGTGCTGTACGATATATTGTGTGCCCTTGCGCCTGTCGTTACGTTGGTTCCCTAATCCTTCAAAAGCATGTTTGGCGGTAGAATGATGAGTAGGCCAACCAAACGAACTTGCACAAAGCCTTACCGCCGTAACACATTTTCTGCTTATCAGATGTGCGTGTACGGAGCGCAACAAAGAACATAACATTCGAAGATTTATTAAATCAAAATCAAAATATACTTTATTCAAGTAGGCTTTTACAAGCACCTTTGAATTATACACATTTAATAAACTATTTAAAGTAAAACTACTATTATTATAATTATATTAAATCTCAATACATTACAGTTTTTATCGGTAATAAACGCTTTCCATGAATCAATCTTCTAAAAAGTTATAGTAATAGAAAATTCATGCAATATCAACATATCAATTTATGAGTAATAAGCTACGACACCGTTTGACTGAACATGACGGGTAGCACATATAAATATATATTTCATTGATTGAACGATATTATTTTCCTGCGAAAAATGTATCAAAAGAAATTTTAATCATAAACAATCTGAAACTAAAGAATCACGATGTTACTGAAAGAACCAACATTCAAATTTCTCAAACATTCGACACTTAAACAAACATCCCTGTAAAGCTGTAAGACGATACGTTAACAAAAGACCTACTTGTTCTTTTTACTGTAATACAAGGCTTAGGATTTTCTTTAACGGAATAAATAAAGATGTAGCAATACGTAAAGAAGATCAACAAAACCGAATATTGGAAAAATAAATGATCCTTGAAGAAACAAGAGGATAAGTCAATATGAAACAAAACGAAGGTTTCATAAATATCTCGCTGATATCCCTTTAATATTACACATGCTAATGTAACCCATCCCGCTAAACCTGTCATCATAATATTATGATACACGTGTAAACACGTTATCAAAATCAAAATATACTTGATTCGAGTAAGATTACCGACACAGGTTACGAGTAGGAACCGGTGGTAGCTTTACTTTTAATGTAATTTTCCGGTTCGGAATGTAGATTCGATGCTGGGCTAATGCGCCCTTTTTATGTAGGTAGTCTATTATTATATACAGTGACTCACAAAAATACTAAGAATTGCTGCTTTACGCTAGACGGGCGCATTAAATTCTTAATAAAAATATTAATATTAAAAAATATTTGGTGTATGATTAATTGTTTTACGGAATGAAAATACTCAGTGAACGAATACAATTAACAGATAAAACCATTTTGTAAAGTGCTGTCCCGGATTTTCCACATAGATATTGCGTATCGTATTGCTTTTGTTATTGTGTAATGAAAATTTATTTATATTCCCTAAAATCACATTTTTTTCCCGAGATTAATTTTTATTAATTTCCATTGTATATTTTGTATCTGAATTATTTTATGTATCTAAAACCAGCTTTAATTTAAATATATTTTTAATATTCATTGAGTATTAAGCAGGCTGTGATCTATGCGAAAGTAACTCTGTCTTGCTGGTTGTGTCTGTCTTTCTGTCTGTTGCTCTTTACAGCTAAAACACTGAAATTGTTAACCAATTGTTACTTACCTAGTTAAAATTTACTACGAAGCAAACTTGAACTCCAAGGCAACATTTTTATGACTAACATCTGATCCAGTACCAACGCGAGCAAAGGCGCGGGCAACAATTAGTTGCCTATAATTAAAACATTCGTGCCTACTCTTCTTCAGACCTTGTATCTGTACAAAATAGTTCAAATAGGCCTAAGAAGTCACATCTGATGTAGATGCATCATACATTACAACATCAGATGATTTTGTACAAAATTTTAAATTAAAAAAGTAAATATTTTACTTCGACATTATTGGTTCTAAAATAAACCTTTTGGTGATAATCTTACAATAAATAAAATTTGACCTATGGACCCGTCGTCGTCTAATATCGAATTGGGTATGTTTCTTCTGCTATTTAGCTACCAAAGAACACTAACAATGGCATTTCCAAAAAAACCTTTAAATGTTTTAATCTCGCCCTGGATCCCTGAAAATAAAACAATGTTTACATTAAATTCATTCGTAAAAACAATGACTGCAGCGTAATTGCACGTAAATCTTCCGGAGTAAGAAATGCAATTAATTTCAAATTCGTTATCATAGCGCACAAGACTTCTTCTTCGCTATTTATTTTATTACTTTGGTTAACCGACGCTACGTTTGCGACTGGTCTGCATTGGTTTTTGTATTCTATTACCCTCGGCAGCCTCTTTAGACTATTGACGATGGCTGTAGTTCTTTAGAGACCAAGTTCAAATCCTGAGCTGAACCTTTGAGTCTAGAAAATCTTTGCACGTGGATAAGATTTGGGAAGTCAATATTAATACCTACATGTGTATAATTTCAATTATATTCTACTCCTTGTGTTTCCACCAACCACCATTGGAGAAGTGTATGGTAGCCAAAACATTTCATCAAACGAAAAGGAGCTGTAAGCCCAGCAGTGGGTTCATTTTCATGTTGTTACTTACTATATACAAAATTTGGTGTCTATGCTGTGTCTTACTGTGTACTTAAAAGTCTGGCCCTGCATTGGATCTCTCTCCAGTTGCATTGGATTGCTATCCCATCGAAGAATGAGGGTCTGTCTTTATTTTGAATGATTAGTCTCATTTGCACCTATTTTAAGGCAGTAATGATTAATCATACATTGCCGATGTCTGATGCCAACGGCCATTTAACATCCTTTGATCGAATTGTTCACCTGTGTTTTTATTCAGACAATGTAAAGTAACAGTTTTGCTAATGTCCATACTGCTGGGCTAAAACTTACTGTACTTTAGAGGAGAATATCTGTAGATGTATGGTAAATTATCATCCGACGTTTGTAGACGCCTTCATCGTTGATCTCGGCAGATTTAGAGACAAACAAAGTTAGGTAATATATAAAATGTATTTGAAATAAAATAAGCAACGATATATGTTTCCTCTTTTAAATCTTGACAACATTTATTAATGCTCCTGTGGGTTGGTACATTTCCGCACAAAACGGACCAATTATAAAAATGAAACATTTGTCCAGTTAAAAAGAATCCTTAAATATAATGTTTACGAAAATTCTGGTTGAACGCATGCCAACGAAAGCGTCCGTCGAAAAAGTCCTATTGTGGTCTGGTAATTGAATTTCACTACAAAACCTAACAATATATACCACTACTGAACGTATGTCCGTGCACGTGTGCATCACACCAATTTTTGTATTTATTAAAACTCATCTTTCAACTTATTTTTTTATTAATAAATATTACGGTTTAAATACTAAACAAACCTTAATTATTCAAAATATTATATAAACCAATTTTACTTTCATTTAACGACAAGTTTAATCTACATTTCGACGACGTGACTAACTTTGATTAATTGATTTCATTTAACGTGTCCCCTATGAAATGATGAAATACGTCCCTTTAAATAATGATGAAATACAAATACAGAAATCAGGATTATTAATCTTATTGTAGACTTCCTCAAACATGTGGGCCAGAATTGAGGAAAAACTTAGAAAATCGGAAAAAATAAACAACAGCCTTTAAATACGGCCTTCTGTAGAAGTTTGAAACTTGTTCTATCTCAGCTTCAATGCGGGTTGAAGATATACATGGCATCCACTAAACCAGCGGTGAGGTATATCTTCAACATTTTTTTTTTGTATAGATTGGTGGACGGGCTAATTCCTGATGGTAAGCTGATGGTCACCACCGCCCATAGTCAGTGGTGCTCTACGAAATATTAACCATTCCTTACATTGGGAACTAAGATGTTATGTCCCTTGTGCCGGTAGTTACACTGGCTCACTCACCCTTCAAACCAGAACACAACAATACTGAGTACTCTTGTTTGGCGGTAAAATATCTGATAAGTGAGTGATACCAACCCAGACGAACTTGCATAAAGCCCTACTACCAAGAGCAAGAAGCAAGAAATATATAGCCAAATTTTTTGCGTCACAATGTTGTATAATATAAAATCACAGTTATGACTCTTATAATTACTTTTTTTGTTAAAAAACAATTGTTTTTGGAATGAAGTTCGTTTACGCGGTTAACATTGAAAGAAATCGTAACGTAAAGGAAAGGAAAATATCATGAACAAAGCCCCCCCCAACTTTTCCCTCTCTTTTCTGACTTACTATTTCTTTTTTTTAAATACAGTTTTATATAATGTTATTGAAAATTATGTTTTGTTATTATCTTAATTCACACGGATTTATTTATACACAAAATAGGTGACCCGAGTTGACTCAGTGCTTAGAACACATGCATCCTAACTGATGACTGTGGGTTCAAACCCAGGCAAACACCACTAAATTTTCATGCGATAAATAAAAGAAAATATCGTAATGAATCCCGAATGTGTCTAATTTCATTGAATTCACATGTGTGTTCCACCAACCTGTATCGCAGCAGTGTGGTGAAATATACTCCAAAAAACGAAGATGAGGTCTTAGCCAGCTGTGGAACAATTACAGACAGTTACTTACGTAAATAAGTACTTACTATGTACAAAATTTGATGTCTATGCTGTTGACCGTTGAGGAGTTCTTTTGTCTGGAGCCAAAATGCATTGTCATGTTAAATTTCAACTACAGAGTTGAAAGGAAGGAAAAAGAAGGAAGATGTTACAATGAAATGCATATGATGAATTAGCATTCAGAGCAAGATTCGCAGATGCAAGATTCGATCCGAACAAACTGAACATTGCAAGATTAATTGTGACTATATCTGTTCCAAAATCTCTGTGAATAATCGTAATCGTCGTTGGCTGTAACGTTAGTGTAGTCGTAACAGAGACCGGGATTACTGATGCTTATGACGGTGTTTCCGGACAGCGGACGAGTAACCGGATGTCAATTTGACCGTGTGTTCGGTGTTGGGTTATACTGATTTTTCCAGCTGCATTTATCACGAAATGTGGAGTTAAATTTGTACCAATTTGTATTCTGTCTCTAATCGCGTTCAATCGATTCAATATTTTTGTCGATTAAGTCATCTTGTCTTATATAAAAAGAGCAATATATATTTTTTTTTTTTTAAATTGTATCTGCGCTTTTTGTTCTGAAAATATGATATTTTTTATTATAATTCAGTAATATCATCATCACCTTTATTTGGTTTGAAGTGAAAAGTTTTAATAATTTACACAATCAAAAATTATATCTTTAAAGTGTTGTGAACATTGACATACCGTTACACGTTAAGAACATATTGTTATACATAATTTCTGCGTTCCTCTTTTTTGGGATAGTTAATAATAAATCTACATCCTATACTTTTTATTGAAAACTATTTAAATGCAATAAAAATCCATTTGTTAAACCAATCGTTTATATAAAGTCATAAAATGTAGAAAATTTTATTCTATTTTTATCAGAACCAAAAGTCTATTCAAAATTTCAACAAAAACGGTTGGATTAATTTAACACATATTTCAATTGCACAATAATACTTTGTTATTGATTTTCCAAAATCACCGAAATAGTATTGGTTGGCTCTTATATCGAAGTATAAAAAACTGATCAATATAAGAGGTCAATTACATTAACTGGTGTCTAAGATTGATCACCTCTCTGCAAAAACGAAACATCGATACTGGAAGCGATTTGGTCGGGTGATGTTTTTTCATCAGAGCCCGATCGAAAGTTTGTTAAATCTTAATTAAGACTCCATCAGACTTTCGCATCACTCCATCGCTTTTGAATTACGGACACACGGGAAGCCAAAACTGCAGACCCGACAGGATTATCGTCAAAACTCAAGCAATAGTTTGTATTGCTGTTTCCGTTTCAATGGTGTTTGATCGAATATAATCACAAGTTGGCGCCCTTGCTTCTTCGCGTTTAAAGGAGTGACCGTTAGGTATAAAAAAGTAGCCTACGTTCTCCTTGGAGCTCAAGCTTGAGTCATACCAAATTTCATCAAGTTCATCAAATTTAAATATATTTTAGGTTAGAGATTTTTTTATAGTGTTTTGTATTCAATTTAATTTAATTATTGTTGTATACGCTGTGTTGTGATGTATTTACAAATAAAATATTATTCTATTCTGTGCTATTGTAATAATGACACTAGGGTGCATGTTTGTCTTCATTAAACCTTCATGCATTTCTTGCTCAGCAACTAAAAACACCAATACCCATCAAGTTCTGTTCTCCACTTTACGACATACGTGACCGAACCGGTAAGGCTGCGTTCATATGGGAACAATAACAATCGATTTTAAACGTATTAAAGCGAAATGTTTATTCGACGGATTTCCATTCGTTTGAAATACGAACAGTCACACTTACCCTCAGTTATCACCCACACCAGTCTGTGTAGCCTTCGCTACAGCAAACCAAATGCGATCAATTTTTGTATTCGATGTTCGACCATTTCGCTTTACTATTAAAAAATTATATATTAATTATAAAATTATGTATGAAAATCAACGAATACTATACGATTCCATAAATGTATTTAACGGTATAGTTTCTTTATCTAAGTAGGTACCACCCACTCATCACGTATTCTACAGCTAAACGAGTGAGCAAGTACCAGCACAAGAGACATAACATCTTAATTTTCAAAATAATTCACATTTATTACAACGCCAATGTCTATGGGTGGTGACCACTTACCATAAGGTTACCACTTTTGCCATTTTACCTACCAATTTAAAAATTAAAAAGAAACACTATTTATTGGATAACCTTACATGTACTGTAAAAGTACTTGCAGTACATTGTTGTGAACACAATCTTAGACTAGCTATTTTACGACCAATGTTAATCTTTTGTAATTGACGGTAAGTTCGGAACTGAACTTAGGGTTCCGTACACTTTTGTCTATCCAGTGTTTTAAGATATAATGTTAGTGTCTGTGCACAAAGTTGCTATAATCGCTTTATATAGGTATTTTAGGTGACTTTGTTAACAGTTTTAAAGCCAAATTAATACTACTAAATCTACTACAGCAGTACTTTACTGTATTATCAAAGGTCGTATCTCACTATTGATATGTTATTTGGCTCATTTAAATAATCATTATTATAAACATTAACGACCTCCGTGGTCGAGTAATGTGAACACCGGTTTTCGTGGGTACGGCATTCCGAGGTCCCGAGTTCGATTCCTGGCCGATTCGATGTAGAAAAGGTAATTAGTTTTCTATGTTGTCTTGGGTCTGGGTGTATGTGGTACCGTTTTTACTTTCGATTTTCCATAACACAAGTGCTTTAGCTACTTACATTGGGATCAGAGTAATGTATGTGATGTTGTCCAATATTTATTTATTTAAACAATGTCACATATAACTTTCAATATATTTGCATTAAAGAATTTCGTAATTTAAGCTTTATGATGTTAAAATTTGGTTGCTGTATCAATAATAATTAACTATTCGTTCCCTTTTTTAAATCTCCACAACGCAGACAACATTTAAATACAAAGCCATTCACAATAGTTTTACAAATATTAATGCTTATTATTGTGTAACGAATGTACAGTAACCATAAAATCGGGTTGAATAATAAAATAATATCTAAATAGAATTGAACCCTATACCTGAGGAGTCAACTCAAACTAAAAGATGCTAGATTATCCATTTGAACTGAAACTAATTGAATACGAAATAATGATTCGCTTTGAATATATTTCCGTCTAAAAAAGTTCATTAAACATTACCGCCTTGAGTCACACGGCTCTTACGCTCCGTGTAAAAGCCGACTCGTGTAGGGAGTGATTGATTACGACGACCCGACCCGTAGTACAAACACATCCAAAACTTTTTCATTATTAAACTCGTGTCTCCGAGGCTGAGTATCATATAAAGACGGAGAGAAGGAACCACTTTGAAGTTGTTTGATCATTTGCTAACAGTTTTTTGTTTTAAATTTCACTTGAAAATATATTTCATACAAACGCTTCTGAATTTTCATATTATTTATTCAGAACATAAGAAGTACTTTTGTTACTTGTTTCGGTTCGAGGAGGATCGAGGTTAGATTTCAAGTACCCTATAATCTCTTCTATACCTTTGACAACGTGTATGCAAAATTTCGAGATGGTGGTTTAAGTAGTTAAGACGTGAAAACGTAACAAACAGACACATAAACAATCTCACTTTCGCATTAAGAGTTTGGATTCATAACTTAATAGTTACTATTCATAATCTAAAATATATATGCAATTATAATGTAGAATTAAATTTATTTATATGTCATTTGTTTCACAGATGGCGAAGACATCGTGTACCTGTATGTATTTCTTATATATTAATATATATTTTCTTGTTACAGATGAGGAGCTGGTTTTCCGAGACCGATGGGGAGGACTGACGCTGTTTAATGTAAAGAACTTCACAACCAGATTACTTATGAATAATTCTACTTTTGTAAGTATAGCATATTATATATTTAGTTTGAAAAACAATTAACCTGCTTTTAGATAAATTGTATTAGCAGAGAATATTTTATCATAACGCCTATTCATAAAACTGTTTGAAACCGGTTATATATAAATAGTAACGGCTGTACGTCACCATCTTGCTAAGGGACCTTTTAGATATATTAGGGGTGACGAAGGGTTGAAATCATATATTAAAATCAAGCTTTTATATACAGCATTTTTTAGCAACTAATTATGTTAATGGAACTAAAATAATTAAAATTTCAACTCCATAAGACAAGAAGAATTTAACTTAAACAAAATAACAAATACTGCACATAAAATAAGATTATGTTCGTGTTAATTATTGGAAACTATATACGGCATGATATTATATACAAACTACGACATGCAATGAACATTGGGAATGATATCTACTTATTAAAAATTACTAAGGCCCAAGATATTTACTACGGAACAATAATATTTAATAATTAATTTAAATTTTTCAAATATTTAATTTCAATTTTTTTGAACATTTTTATTGTAAAATGGTCCTAACAAATATCAACCATAGAGAAAGTAAATTAAAAACAATTAAAGGTAACTTTTTCGTTACCTTTAATACATAGTTTTTAATTTTCGAAAAATATAGAAAAGTCGAACACAAAACCATCGATATTTTACTCTTTTCTAGTTTTGAATTCGAAAGATGTTATAAAGGGACTTTTAACTCCTGTAGCAAACCAAATGTATGGGTATATTAGTGATGTACTTCTTTGTGTTTAAAATAGGTAGGCAGACTAGCAAATGGACCATTTTATTAATAAGTGATCACATTTTCCTGTAGACGTGATGAGGCACTTTACTATATATTAACCAACTCATAAATTGTCATTGCGCCAACAGTCTCGTGAACTAAGGTGTTAAGTCCCATTTGTCTGTAGTTGCGCTGGCTCACTGACCGTTTCAACTGGAACACATCATCTCAAATACTCTATTTGGCGAAATAATATGTGATGAAAAAATAATTACACTGCATGACACTTTCGCTGAAAGAAACACTCTCCATAAAGTGTCTCTGCCGAGCATAGCGCCTAGCTATAGCTATATAGCGCCCCTGACTATCGGCACCAGGGAATGTCTCTATGGCATTCATGCGTCACATTCGTGACAGGAGATTAACACCTCCCGGCTTACTTTAGAAAGCTCCCGGCTTACTTTAGAAAGCTCCCGGCTTACTTTAAAAATATTGATTCTGCGCTAGAGCGCAGAATCAATATTTGTGTGATCGTTACGCTTTTACGTATTTACTACTCAACCGATTACCGTAATATTTAGCATTTCCGTTATCAGTGATACAGAAAAAAACGTAAGTACCCCAGCACCTGATAAATATAACACCTTATTTATTTTAATCAACTAGCTCATCCTCTCATTCTCCATTAAATAAGCGACTTTCAAAAGGATTGAGGCAAGTCTTTTATAGAATTTTCTTGCTTGTAAATATAATATACGCTACGAGGAAAATTGTTTGCTAAGAAGAGGCCGGATTTCATCTTAGATTTTGGCATTAAGTATGCATATTTTATAGCTGCGGCAGTTTGAGGTTGAGCCAAATCGACTAATAATTTTTGTATTAGACGTATTTATTTCTTTATTTAAAATATAATGGTTCAAACTGAATAATTTTTTAAATCTATTTTTTTTTATCTGTTACATCTTAAAAATTAAATATTGGTGCCCAAATTTGTGACAGAAACATTAATAATATATTATGGTAGGTAGGCATGACGGTAAGTGGCCACCGCTGCCCATAAACGTCGGCGCTGTAAGAAATATAACCCATTCCATATATCACACCCATGTAAAGATGAAAATCAGAAGTAACGACGGTACCACAAATACCCAGACCCAAGACAACATAGAAAACTAATGAACTTTTTCTACGTCCTCTCGGCTGGGAATCGAACCCGGAACCTCGGAGTGGCGTACCCATGAAAACCGGTGTACACACTACTCGACCACGGAGGTCATCAAATGTCTTAGATGTCCCTGTAGTTACACTGATTCACTCAACCTAAAAGCCGGAACGCAACAACACTACGCATTGCTTTTTGGCAGTAGAACATGTGTTAACCGATTCGACTTGGGAATCTTTGGGAGCTTACTCATTTCTTAAGCCTCCTGCAACTCTCCTGCAAGTCGGGGTCGCAGATGTCCACGGGCGTTGGTTGTCACTTTCCGTCAGATGAGCCTCTTGCTCGATTGGCTCATATACCATAAAATAAACTTACCCAGACGGAAATGTAACAAAAATCTCTATTTGTGTTATATCCATTCATCTTTTTACGTAAAACTCTATGGTTTTAGCAGTTTCTACATGATAATTAAAAATGCAGTACCTGAACCTCGTTTGAGCGTGCTAAGAGTAAAATGAATATTGAGTGCAATTTTTATATGTTAGAGTGGCACTGTTGTGACGCACAAAAACGCGACGTGACGTTAAAAGGAAACTCACAAAAGATTAATATAACGATTTTTTTTTTTGAGTTCGTATTATAGAGCTCTGGTGCATTATTTTCCGAAACATTCGTGATACCAATTCCACCAATCACTTATCTAAGGTACAATAAGAATGTCTCTATTGTTAACTCTTCTGCGCTCGAGAGAAGAGAAAACAAATGGATATTAAAAATGATTACGCAACAGTCCGCCTATCACACCGCAACATTTTAATACCTAATACGAGATAAATAGATCAATAGCCTATTGGTGCGTCTTAGGTTTTTCTTTGGCAGTGATAATAAATATATTTTTAAATAATCTTTAAAAAGTCCTTCAATCAACTCTTTCTAACGATTTATTGTAATATCTATAAGTTATGTGTAAATTGCTTTACCTATGAAAAGATCAGGAATTATTTTATCGATGGAAAACAAACATCGTAACACTTACATCGTGCAAAGTCAATACATAAACATTGGCGTTGTAAAAAATATTAATCACTCCTTATATCACCAACGCCCCACCAACCTTGGTCGCTAAAATGTTTCGTCCCTTTGTAAAACTGGTTCAACCGGAACACAACAAGATTAAGTATTACTGTTTGTCTGTAGAATAAGGATCGATAAGTGCAGACATGCTATAAGCGGAAACAAATTTCAACCACCAAGTATGCTATAAATTGGCTATATTGTGTACCCACTACTTTTGACCACCTACATAATATAAGGAAAATAAAATAAAATTCAAAACGTGAAGTAAGAGGTTTAATTAATAATTAAAATACTTATTTACTAATACACATACGTACGTACATCAACAAGAAAACAAAAAAAAATACTAATAATAACGTAAAAAATGCCGTTGAATGTGTTAAGACGAAACAGTCAAATAACTGAAAATAATATAGACTTACCAAAGAAATGTCAAAAGAATTCGTTGCAAACACATTGAGGATCCACGAGAGATCATAAAATATGCATCAACATCGATACACATTTTATATGTATAGAGTATAATATCGAAGTTAATTAATTAATAATTTAAATAAATATTAATCATATTGTATAAACATTTGAGCATCTGGTTCCGCGTATTAAAATAGTAAAATATAATATATATATTTTAACGTTAAAACCAATGAAACGCTTCACTAACGGTGTAACGAGCGGTCTTCTTAGCGACCTTCGTACAGTCAAATATACTATTGAGATCTGCACGTATAGACATATTGTTACCTACGCTGTACGCTTTAACGAGTTCTTGTAATGAATCCTATTGAACGTATCTGAATATCGGGATATTATTATCTCGAGATAAATCTGGTGACGTATATACAAATGTAAACATATTCTTATTATTACGAATTATAATTATAGGGTAACTGTAGAAAAAGTACAAGGTCGATCGGTGATCAACTTAAATATATTAAGGGTCTGATTGTGTTATTTAATTTTCCTGCACACACACACACTGGATGTGCCCCACATTTTACCACTTTGTAAGTGTCTCTCGCGCAAACTATTCGTTTAGAAAAAATCGTTACTAGAAACCTCAATATTATTTTTGAAGACCTATCCATAGACCCGACACATATGGGTTTGAAGAGAATTTGTTTTTTGAGTTTCAGTTCTAAGTATGGGGAACCCCCAAAATTTAATGTTTTTTTTTTCATGTTTGTGTGAAAATCTTAATGCGGTTTACAAAACACATCTACTTACCAAGTTTCAACAGTATAGTTCTTATAGTTTCGGAAAAAAGTGGTTGGGACATACGGACGGACAGACAGACAGACATGATGAATCTATTAGGGTTCCGGTTTTTGCCATTTGGCTACGGAACCCGAAAAAGACCATTCCGACTCAATAATTTTACGTAGAAAGATAAATTGTTGTCGTTTGTCCCGACTAACTATCGAACACGGTCAAAAGTAATTAATCTGGAAAACCCAAATTTGTAACATATGATACCTTTGGCACGAAAACTCAAGGGTCAAATTCGGACGAATTTCAGTCCTTCGAACCTGGGACAGGCAGGTAATCAATTATAAATATGTAATAATTATAAATAGTATTTAATTCAAAAATTATCGAACCCTGTATACTTTACTCTTTGGTAGGGCTCTGTGCAAGCCGTCCACGGGTACCACTCACTTACCACATATTCTACTGCCAAACAGCAGTACCTAGTATTGTTCTGTTCCGATTTGAACCGTGGGTTAATCGGTGTGACTACAGGCACAATAGACATGACATCTCGAATTCTAAGGTCACTGGCACATTGGCGATCTAAGGAACACATCATATTTCTTTCGGCATCATCGGCGGTGGTGACAACTTATACGTCAAACAAATACTAACTCAAAGATCCTTTTAAGCCTTCTAAGCTCAAAGGAGACATCAGATATCACCAGATAGCTTGTCTGATTTAGTGCCTACTGTATTACATTACATTAGCAGCCTGTAAATTTCCCACTGCTGGGCTAAGGCCTCCTCTCCCTTTGAGGAGAAGGTTTGGAGCGTATTCCACCACGCTGCTCCAATGCGGCTTGGTGGAATACACATGTGGCAGATTTTCGTTCAAATTAGACACACACAAATTAAGCACATGAAATTCAGTGGTGCTTGCCTGAGTTTGAACCCGAAATCATCGGTTAAGATGCACGCGGTCTAACCACTGGGCCATCTCGGCTCTGTATTAGTCCATCTAAAATCACGTATTTGATAATTACAGATGACCAGCGCTCACACGTTGTGTAATGATGAGTGCGGACTCGCCGCGCACTGTGTAGAATGTTAATCACAAAGCGATTGTATTATTCGACGTTTCGATTGTGGCCGCGAGTCTGTAACCATATTTGCTTTCAGTAATTGCTTGATTTCAGCCGCCGGTAATGTTAGTAAGGATTCGTGTTGCCATTGATAACGTCTAGCTATCTCTTATTGGCAATATTTGTTTGGGGTTCAATGCAAACTAATATATATAAAGTGGAATATTTTGTTTGTTTGTTTGTGCACGTTGATCTCTGGAATTTAATTTTTGTGTTAGATAGACCGATATACTTTCATTCATATGTCGACATTCAAAGTTGAGAACCAGTCGACACGCACTCTAGTATGACTTTTCAGGAAGTTGGCTCCTTGTTTTAGTTCTTTTGTAGTGTGATACTCTGTGTATATAAATAATCTAAGCCTGAAATAAAAATGGTATACGAACGTGGAGCGCTACTGTATTTGCTTTGCCTTTAACCATAAACGAAGAACAGCTCGTCTGATATATTAGATTGTTAAATATATTGATATATTGATTATATATATATATATAAGTATATCCCAGATTTGTACATTTTTTTCGTTCCGAAAATCCTTTCTTAATGAGCGTCACGTCAAAAGGACCTATAGTTTCGGTGGCCTCGTGATCTGTCAATAGTATTTCGCTTATATATTTACAAATATCAATATTCTGTACTTGTGCATGTAAGTGAACTCTTAAATGATTGGACAGATTTCGATAAAAAATCGTATTTATTTGAGTGGACTCTCGATTGTGATCGGGAAGTGAATAAAATTCTTATTTCACCCGGACGAAGTCGAGAAGAGAAGCTAGTATCATTATATTAATACGTGAAGCAACAACTTTGTAACCCTTTTTACGATAATAGACGTAGGAGTTTGGCCCAGTTCGAGTTTATGAGGCGCGCAGAAAGCTAACATTTTAATAACAGACATTAGATATACATGTATTTAACAAAAATCAACACATTATTATTACACAAACTACCAAGCGTTTAATGCAAAACAAAGACATTCATATATTACGTCATACTGCCAATAGTTACGTCACATAGACAACTCACGTCATGTCAAAGTTAAAAGTTAATGACGCTTTAATTGACATTTGAGATATCTCAATTAAAGCGTCATTGATATCGGTAGAATCAATGTATCATTTATTTTTGTCAGCAATCATTGAGGGTCGAGTTTCAACCAATGAGCTACTGTGTAGGTATATGTTACGAGACATAACATACATATATAATTGTATTTAAATAACATGACTGTATTTTTAGATGTTGAATAAGAGTAACCACTGACTTTCTTGCCGTTTCTTCTCGGTAGAATCTACATTCCGAACCGGTGGTAGCTTTACTTTAAATAGTTTGTTAAATGACGATTCAAAAGTGCTTGTAAAAGCCTACTTAAATAAAATATATTTTGATTTGATTTGTTACCTCTTCACATGAACCTAAGCAGACAGCGCCTGTTAAAACTTTTCGGTTTCGTTTTAATATTTTTTATACGTCTCCCCGTCTTATAGAATTCGTGAATCGAAATACAGTTCAACTAAACACTGAGTAACATTACATTATTCAAATGTTCACTAGCAAAGAAACGTTGTCAAGTATTCTAATGTTATTTAGATTATATACATAAGTTAATTTATTATATACAATAAAATAAATTTAAAAAATATATATTAATTTGTTAATGTATTTATATATATGAATTGATTGTGTGTGTACATAAAAAGGTATATTTAAAAACGTGTCTATGTTAGTTTGACTTTTTACTTGGTGGTAGCCTGTATCGGTAAGTACCACCCACTCGTCATCCTACCGCCAAGCAATAACTAGTGTCGTTATATAATCTTGTGTAAATTCTTTGACATAAGAAAGCCATCCAGCCAAGAATAAATTTCATATGTTGTAAGATATGGCGATCCACTACCTAACCGTTCGAATTAAAAAGATTGATATTGATCGATCATAGTTATTACGTTTTTCAACTTTCGACGAAACGACAGTTAGATTGACAAACTTGTATGCCGTGGTCGGGAGATGACTTTTCAATTAGCTCATTACATTACTTTAACGGTCTGTAAATTTCCTACTGCTGTGCTAAGGCCTTCTCTCCCTTTGAGGAGAAGGTTTGGAGCATATTCCACCACGTTGCTCCAATACACAAATGGCAGAATTTTAGACACATGCAGGTTTCCTCACGATGTTTCCTTCACCGCCGAGCACGAGATGAATTATAAACACAAATTAAGCACATGAAAACTCAGTGGCGCTTACCTGGATTTGAACCCGAAATCATCGGTTAAGATGCTCGCGCTAACCACTGAGCTATATCGGCTTTTCAATTAGCTCGTATAATTGTAATTAAACCATATATCGAGATGACTTTCATTAAAAAAACAATAATAATTTAACATTTATTCTTTAAAAAACATGTTCATACTAAAATCCATAACAATTATATTTTCAAACAAAATTTCATGTGCAAGCACGTTCCTGCTACAAATTTATTATATATATAGATATCCGAACTCGACTGCGATACAAAAGCAATTTTCAATTAATACCACTTGATTCGGCTGTTTGGTCAAACGTTGGAACAAATCTTCCGTAACAATATTCAGACGGTATTTTTTTTATGACAAGATTATGACAAGGTTTTCAATTATTTTGTTATTTATAGTCTGGTTGGACTTATTGCCAATACTTAGTGCCAATATTTTTGGGTGAACGGTGGCTCTTATAGAAAAAACGTGCGTAATCTTTCGTTCGTTAGTAGATACACTTCTTCGTAGTACGAGTTTGGTAAATAATAATTAGCCATGAAGTGATTTACTTTGGTTTTCTTCCATACATATATATCTATACTGTCTTGACAAGAGAACATACTTGTAAGTATATTTATTTCTCTTTCGCAAATAATCCCGTAGTGTTATTACTTGAAGGAATTTCCGTTCCATCGTAAAGTTCACTCTCAGTGCGTATAAACGACAAAAAATCTTCACACAAAAAAAACATTGTAATTTATCTATAAATGGTGTTTACCTCTGCTATGTACGGGGTGTACCTCTTTTTACCTCTGTTTCTTTCCTCTACCTTACGCTGTTTCAGCGATAAGGCCGCCTCTTCTGCATATTTCTTGAATACGACTTATGTATGTGTTTATTGTACAAGAGTATTTTGGTTATTTGATTTGAAAAAATAATAAAATAATATTATTAAAAATGATTTGGTGTCTCATTTCGCAGGTATCGTATGGTCACCAATGTATTGGACAAATATTGGCACCATCGATTGGCACCAGCGTTGTATATTAAATTGCTAGCACATTCAAAAAAGAGTAATAACTCAACGTCAATGCTAGCTGACGTAAATATATCGGCACAATTTATTCAAATTCTTTGGGACGTTTTGTATGGGGATTGAATAAGAAGAGAAATGGTGTTTATAAACTTTTTACACGCACGGAGAAAAGGCTGAATTTATATTGTTTAATGCCTCTTTTATAAGTCACATCTGTGGAGTAACAAATTACTCTGCTATGAAATGGATTGATATCCATCTTTAATAACTGATAGCATTGAACTAGCAATATTTTTAAGTGTTTTTTTTTTTAAATATTGTGTCAAAAATACTACCTACCCGTCCCGGGCCCATGGGTATGTATATAAAGTTTACAATTTTTAGATTCAATACATAAAAAGGTTTTTTTTCATGCTACGAAAGTTAAAATTCTCGGCTTTTCTGTACTATAACAGGCATACATACAAACACATTTTGATCACTCTGTTTATTGATTAAAACCGAATTAAAAGCCGTTGCGAAATTTAAAGACCTAAGTGCACAGACGACGGAAAGCTAATTTTTTATACTATGGACGAATTCTGAGAATCGGGTTTTACATTTCGCACTGTTGAGCTTAAGCCTCTCACCTTTTGAGAAGAAGGGTTGGATCTTATATCACCACGCTGCTTCGATACGGGTTAGTGGATACGCATTAGGACGATTTTCATTTGATACATGTCTACCATGGCTACCTAACTGTGTTCAATGGTGTTTAGATGGTCTTATTCTAACCACTGGGTATAATTTATGCTCATTATTTGTAACATTTACTTATTTTGTACATAGGATCTAAACATAGAAGTTTATCAAAATTTATACATCCAAAAATTAGCTTCAACATCATCCCATTCTTCGAAGTATGATAACAAACTTTGCTTAAATATTTTGTATGGCGTTTCTAATTGGTAATTTTGCAAGTAACGAATTACATATATTAATAAATTCCTGTTTAAAGATTTTTATTTTAAATTAAGATTCAAATTTATATAACTTAACATTTATGACCAACTAAAATCTCTGAAGCGGTATGAACCATTTGAACCCCGAACGTTGTAGCGTATCCTATTAACGTGGCCAGAATATTACACAGCGCAACATTACACAGCGAGTTGACACAGCACGTTCAACTAATCCTAGCATTGAACGAATCTAGGACACAGGCGATAAATAAAAAGCACCCTGTATTGTTCTGACAATCCGATTTATATCAAACTCCATTTAGAGAACATCGAAAATGTTTAAATTGAGAGGTATTTTTCTCTTTTTTATAAAATATTAACTATTCCTTACTTCACACAAATGTGCCGACTACCTTCAGTGCTAAGATGTTATGTCCCTTGTGCCGGTAGTTACGCTGCAGTCATCATTCAAACAGAAAAAAAACCAACTCACTAAGTATTGCTGTATGGCGGTAGAATATCTGATAAGCGGGTAGTAGCGACCCGGACGGGCTTGCATAAAGTCCTACCACAAAGTAAATAAATATGGAAATTTTAATTTTAATTTATCTTGTTAATTAACTATTCAAAGTACGCGTAAAAACTAACTTGATTTAAGTAAATTATGATTTGAAAATTTAAGATATATAAAAATGTATCGTATGTTTGTTCTTTATGGGTTCCTCAACTATTGGCCCTTGGTCATTTGACTTGATTGCGCTTAGTAAAGTAAACACCCTTACTATGATCCTCTGGTAAACATGACTAAACCTCGTTCTCCTTTCGAGGATAAGCCTTTTACCCCAGTACGCTGCTTCAAAACATGTGGTTTAATATCAATCCACTTTCTTTTGGTTTTCTCACGATTTGTCACTTAAGTAGATTAAAATTTAGAATGCTTTTCAATTTCAAAATATCTTTGTTTCAAGACTTAAGTGCTCTAATAACTGAGCAATCATTGGTCTCAACGCTTAACTGAATGAGAAAATTAGTAATATTAGTTTGAACGACATTAATTACTAAAGGTTAAAGTTATACGAAATTACTAGTTGCCCATGTCCATCGCATATTCAATACAGACAGGCAATTTTTCGTGTAACTCGCGTGGCGGCGCAAGTGCTCCTCCATCATGGAAACTAACTGGTTAAACTGTAACTAAATTAACTATCAATCCATATGTTCCGGTATCAATCACCGTAATGGGTCCAAATACTCGATCACCGTTTTGACGTCATCCGCGATGGAGTTTTGTTCCAGCATATCAGTATATGAATTTCGGATGTCACGTAAATGCGACGATTGCATTCACAAACTAACAAAACGCCGGATAAAAAATGCCACAATCATTTAAAAATATCCGAAAAAGATTAACTTCTAAAAACGTTCGAACGTTTCGGGAAAAAATTTTAGCCGTTATCATAAAAAACAAATTGTACAACTTGCCAATATCATAAGTACGAAAGTTTCAATCACGCTAAACAACTGTAAAAGCTCAGATGGCCCAGTAGTTAAAACGCGGACATCTTAACTAATGATTGGGGGTTCAGGCAGGCACCACTGAATTTTCATGTGCTTAATTTGGGTTTATAATTCATCTCGTGCCCGGCGATGAAGGAAAAAATCGTGAGGAAACCTGCGTGTGTTTAATTTCAACGAAATTCTGCCACATGTGTATCCATCAACCCGCATTGGAGCAGCGTAGTTGAATATGCTTCAAACTTTCTCCTCAAAGGGAGAGGAGGCCTTAGCCCAATAGTGGGAAATTTCCAGGCTGTTAATGTAAAAAAAAAACAACTGTATCGTTTTAATGGTATTTAGCTCAGATATCGATTATACGTTAACTCAGAATTTCTTGAAGAAAAATCCCTGAATATTTTATTTATCCGACTTGGGGAATTCTACTAACACATTACTGATAAGATACGTTCCCGTTTCTTTCGGTCCAACTTCGACTATTCCTCACAAAAAAGAATTTAGTTTAATCATTACCAACCAGTTCTACTTATTCCTATCGGCTATGATACGATCCCGATTATATTCCGATCCAACTTTGCCTGAACCGCAACTACATCGTTGTGCTAGTAGAATAGGGAAACGGCTGAACGGCAACGATTTCGTTTCGATTCGATTGCGATAAAGTGACAATTTGAAGAATTGGCGCCCTGGAGTTTAACTCCTGGACTCATGATTGGACTCCCAATTGTATCATAAAGTAATATATAGTTTTAGTTAATGGTTGGGCTTTGTGCTCTGAATTTATATTCTACCGTTAAACAGCAGTATTGCTATTCCAGTTTGAATAGTGAGTGAGCCATTTCTACACTTGCCCGCTGACATAAGGGACATAAGCTCTTAGTTCAAGATTAGCGCATTCGCGATGAGAGGAATATTTATTTTTTCCTTACTTCCTTAAAATAATAGACTGTGGTGACCACATACAATCGGGTGCCCCAAATGCCAGTCCGCTTATCCATTATAAATAAATATACATAAAATGCAATATCCGCAAAATAAGTGAAAGAAGTTAATATCAACGTAACTCTTCCAAAATACTTTTGAAACGATTATATTTAATTTGCAATAATCCCTAAAAATACTAAACAAAAAATGTTGAGAGGTGTCAAGGGACACCCGGATGGAACGAAGTTCCTTTCGATTAATTAGTGAAGGAATTGTAATAAAATTGTATTTAATACGATTATTATTTATAATGTACAATAAACCTGTGTACATTCAACAAAAATAATCGTCGCGACACCACACTGTTCAATGCGAAATAGAAATGAAAATATCTGGCTCGCTTTCTATAAGAGACAGAGAGACAGACAGAGAAACATGCGCACGCCGCACAGCTTACAATAGCTTACTATAGCAAAAAGTGTCGTTACAACTTTTCGTGAGAATATTTTCCGTCTAGCCCCCTTTCACAACGCGCGATAAGGAACTTCGTTCCCAAACTTCGTTCCAATAATTAAAGTTCAATCGTTATGCTGACATTTTTACATACTTCAAACGTTATCGTCTGTTAATGGTGTCTGCGGTTTCCATTACAATTCAGCGAACTAATATTTGAACGTTAATTAGTCGAGCGATCAGTGATTCATCAGTGTGATAATTGATGAGAAGATTTGATTCCAACTGCACGTCGAGAGCAAAAGTGTTCAATAACGGATGATTAATTTAAGCCCGTAAGCTTCAGTATATAATTTATATGGTATTGATATCGATGCATAAATTAATTAGTGGAATACTAGCTTTCGCCCGAGTGAAAGAGGCCAGATGTCAGGTAGTCTATATGTAAAACACTTTATACACCAGTCATGCTATTATTTCTCGGAAACACTATGAACGAAAATCGGAAAAATCTTGCGTCCGAAATAGAGTATTTGTTAAACAAAGTCTCGGATCGGCTAAATTTATTCAAATTCAACTACAAAAAGACACAAGTTAGCGCGTTAACGGCTAAAAAGTGACGATTTGCCTTCCTCCGCGATTTGGGAACATTCCTACATACGACGTTCAAGAAAAAAACCGTACACATTATACTCCGGTGTTGCAGATGTCCATGGGCGATGGTAGTCACTTTCCATCAGGTGAGCCTCCTGCTCGTTTGCCACCTATACCATAAAAAAGTCAAAGTATTTTTCTGATTAAATAAACTCTACGGCGTCTCATTCTTGCGAATGTCAAATCAGCTGTAACAGAAAGGAAGAAAACAACATTAATAATGTCTTTTTCAAATTCCAAGCACTCGATTAAGTAATGTCCAATCAAAAACAAGATTTCGATTAAGTTAAAACTTACGGAGGACCAACCAACTCGGACTCTCATCAGGCCATCCAATTTATAATTTAGCAGAATTTTCTATAGATGATTTTAAGCGCGATGTTAAGTTACATATCCTAAGTACATTTTTTGTAAATAATTATTCATTACTTTATCGTTAATAATTTTTTTCTGAATGTACTTGTAGATCCTGAGATGAACGCTGAACGCGCCAATCTCAGGATCTACAAGTCAACAAATAATTCTTATGAATAGATTTAAAACTTGCCCCGTTTTTTACAGAATATCTAAAACAATTCTCAAATATAGTGAAAGTATTCACGGTAGTATGCTTAAACGATCCCGTGGCATCCACTATGACGAAAGAGGTGCCGCCGGTTTTTATTCTGGCACTCGGCCAGGTGCGCTATATATCAAACCTTACCAGGTGTAAATGCGCAACCGTATATCCTAGCGTCAAAAATGGTAACTATAGGCAATATATAAGGTTATATATACAGTTACCCTTATATCATAAAAATATTTTTCTTCATATTTGCCTTGTATTTATTTGTCCTATTAACATACTAAGTCCACTATTGAGGGAGGCAAGAGCATGCCTTTGGTATATGTCCTATTCTGTAACCCTGACGGTGTAAATGTGAAATTTAAAGATGATACGGGTAGATAAAACAAAAGAAAGCGTAATGATTAAATCACTCCGCATTCATGTTAGTAGTGAGGGTTGAATCAAAAGATAAAGATATTAACTGTTTCGTCTTTTAACATTGTCTATAATACAAAAATAAAATCACTTTCAAGATTCTATCATCATTTCCCCTATAGTTATATTTTAAACTCCAGCCACATGTCTTGTTACAGAGGGAGCTGAACGCGGTCGACTTCAAGGTGTCTGTGGATTTGAAGTTCGTGCTACTCATCTCAGACGTGAGACCGGGCTGGAGACACGCTCGACTCGCGAGATATCACGTCTATGACGTCATCACAAGGTATAAAATATACAGAGAAGTAATAGAATTCCTTTATTTACAAGCTCACGACAATATAAATCTTGTTTATAATTTATAGAACTCATTCTTGAAGGAAACATAGTAAGGAAACCATATGTATGTATGTGTATATACGCTTTTACAAATGTAATTGCTCAAATGTGGTAGATTTTTATCAGTTACGTCATTGACTCAACCTCCGACCACGAAATGAATTGTATATTAAAACTGGCACTCATAAAACTTTAATTCTTCTTGCCCAGATATACTCCCGAAATCTTCGATTAAGATTCAAGTCTCGTATTAGAATACGAGATATATATCCATAAATAAATAAATAAATATTGGACAACATAACATACATTACTCTGATCCCAATGTAAGTAGCTAAAGCACCTGTGTTATGGAAAATCAAAAGTAACGACGGTACCACAAACACCCAGACCCAAGACAACATAGAAAACTAATGAACTTTTTCTACATCAACTCGGCCGGGAATCGAACCCGGGACTTCGGAGTGGCGTACCCATGAAAACCGGTGTACAAACTACTCGACCATGAGGTCGTCAAATCTATACTAATATTATAAAGAGGAAAACGTTGTTTGTTTGGTTGTAATGAATAGGCTCAAAAACTACTGGACCGATTTAAAAAAATCTTTCAGCATTCGAAAGCTACATTATCCACGATTCGTGTTCTTGCTTCTATTTAATTAAAAAATATATATTTTGTATCTTTATGGGTTATTTTGATTTCCGTTTGAGATACGCAATCCAGTCACAAATCCGAAATATGTACGCGGACGAAGTTGCGGGCAGAAGTAACATATATAGACAGACACCAATGCCGCTCTGTTTCATTTTTCCTAATTTAAAAATATACCATCTATACTAATATTATAAATGCGAAAGTCATTTCGTCTGTTTGTCTATCTGTCTGTCTGTCAGCGCCAAAATATTGATGTGTGAATCAAGTTGTATTTGTATGAAAGACATAATTTTTTTTATACCTAAAATCTGACGACCGACACTGTAACGCAAGTGACACCCCGAGCGACGACTAGTACTTAATATGAGGCAAAACAAAAGTGTTCCTTTAGTACAGTCACCAACTGATTCTTAACTTTAAGTTTCGTAATAGGCCAGACTTGAACTTAGCTCGTTACTTTGATATATTAATACCGATATAATAAGAAATACGTGCTCCTAATAGACAATTCCCTTGAACACGATGTTAATAATAATTGTATTAACACAATTACTGACAGTGTTCAAACTCTCCTCAAATTGTCAAGTGCTAGACGAGACCGTTTCAAGATACGACACGACATCACTTGGGCGCGAACAAGGCACATAACATCAGAGTTCCCAAGATAGGTGGCAAATTGGGAATGTAAGGAGTGATTAATATTTCTTACGGATCCATGTTTATGGATAGTGGTTATCACTTAACCTCAGGTGGTCCATTTATAGTACAGCTACCTTATTTTATAAAATAAAAAAATAAAATATATCCGCTCAGATATACGATCACTAACGCGACTAAAATCTCCAACCTTATCGTACTATATTCGTAATGATACATCACTATCTCCTGCATAGGTATATAAAGATATGAATTGATTGAACATCATTCAAAAGCCGACAAAATTAGAACTATATCTGAATGATCTAGAATGACTAAACAGAACGTATATGTATTATTATCACCAGACACTATCGATCAGAACACGATACAGGGAGACCGGACTTTGTGTATTCGAAAATTATCGAAGTGATTCAAAATGTTTGCTTCCACTCAAATCAATCGTCTCTCGATTGATCTTAACTATTTAAGATATCGATCGCTTGAAAATAAGCTATTGTCGACGTAATTTTCCAATCGTCAATTGTTGGTCAAGTGATAAACCGAACACATCATTTCACTTGAAATCAATTTGTAGTAAGGCCTTGATCAACTCCTTCTGGGTAGGTGCCATGCGTACATCAGATATTCTACCACCAAACATGCTTAATAGTATTGTATTCCGGATTAAATGGTGAGTGAGTCAATGCCAGGCAATATTGCCATACCATATTATATTTCCCAATTATAGTTATAGTTCCCAAATTTGGTGGCGTATTGATGTAAGAAATAGTTAATATTTTTTACAGCGCCATTGTCTGTGGACGGTGGTGACCTATGGTTGCCCATTTCCCCGCCCGCCTACGTATATCATGAAAAAAATAAACATAATATTCTCTAATTTCCATATATTTTCCACTTTCTACAACAGAAATCCAAAACGCCACGATAATGGCAGACGCGGTTTTTAATCTTCTTATGGTCTTTAATTTCTTACAGGGCAAATCAAATAGAACTGTTGCTCAACCAATCGCTATAAGATTCCATCTAGGCCTTCAGATATCGTATCGATGAATTTAAACTCGTCCTCGGCAAAATTAAACTTCGAGTACTTTATTTTGAGGCCTCCTTTGTCCGTTGTCATGGCAACCGCTGGAATGTAATTAGTTTCTTGTAATCTTAGACGAAGTAAAGTAACAAGATAATTCGATAGTATGGGTTTCAAGTTTGTCTGTCCAAAATGTTCAATTAAGTTTAGATGTATATTGTCAAGGGCTTTTTACTCATGTATGGGTAGATACAAACCTTAATAACACTTGTTCTACCAAGCATCAAAATCAACAAATACTTTAATCAAGGACGCTCACTTTACTTGTCTATCTGTCTGTCTTTTTAAAATATTAATTTGGAGAAAAATTATTGTCCAAACAGCCGACACAATAGTTAGACAATAGACATGAATAATGTCATTCACAGAACAGGGAAAGGGTTCATGTTTATACTCCGAACTGGTGATCATTTAATTCTGTCGTGACTAACAGACGAAAAACTTAGTTATTTAATTATAGATTTCTAAAAGATAAATATCGTTGATATAACTCCTAGCTCTTATATAATCATATATAATCTTCTATAGAATAATATGCCTTATTTATTATTTTTTTAATCAATTCGTAAATGGAAAACGTACCGTACGTTCTAGTTTTCATTCTTGGCAGCTCATTTAGTGTTTAAAAGGTCGGAAGGAAGTTATTAAAAGTTAAGTAAGTAATTTGGTTACATCTTATTACTAAATAAATATAAACTAAGAACTTAAAAGAACTTATTTATGGCCCATACCTCCATTTGATCTTTATTTTGGTATATGTATATCAAGGTCAAATCTTGAGAAAATGTATTTATGTTTCCAACGTTTATTGTAATAAATACTGTCCTTAATAATTTTACATTATTTTGTACAATACAATTTTCGTTTAGTACACCCAAAAATATACGCAAAATAAGATTTGATATAGCACAATTGGACTTGACACTTAAATACCAATATGTTACGACATGCCTCATTGGAGTGACATCTTGGATCAAACATGAAGCCTTGTATGCGACGTCAAAGGGCTTTAGACTTATAATATACTTTACTAGCTCCCCATCCCGGCTTTACGCGAGTACAGTAAGGATCTATATACTAACTTTTTGATTTAAGAACAAACATAAAAAAGTCTTATTTTTTCTAGGTAGGAAAGTTGAAATTCTCGTCTTTTCATGTACCTATCATACATAAAAGCTTCCTATTGAATCTCTGTTTATTGGTGAGAACCGCATTAAAATCCGCTAATAAGATCTTATCATGCAGTTGGTGGAAAGCGACTTTTATACTTTGTAGAGATTTATCCATAAAATTTATCGCACACAAATACAATAGCACAAGATACGCAGGCTGCAAGCAACCTTATCGCTACAGCGATCTACTTTATTCAAGTATTACAATAACTTTCAAATACTCATGAAACACGATGTAATTAAATATAAAACCACTTTCAGACTGATGATTCTAATTAAGGAACTGAATTGTAACCCTTTTACGTAAATTAATTTCAATCTATATACATACACACACAAGACACATACGCAGTTATAAGAGTGGGAGGTTGTCTAAAATGAACTTCCTCGATGTCACGAATGTTATCAAGTATGCAAACATATGAGTAATTAGTTGTTACTCACTGCTTTTCTCGCATTTTAGGAGTTAGTCATCGAATGTTAAGTATAAAAAGTAGCATATATCCTTCGTTCAAAACTCGAAAACTCCAAATGAAATTTGTTTCGTTTCCAAAATTTCATCAAATTCGGCTCATTGTTTTGGCCGTAAAGATGCAACAGACAGAGTAACATTTGAATTTACAATATGAGTATAGATTTTTAATCGTCACCACTTGCTGGAATGAACCGACAAGAATCTTAGTAGTAATCATATTATCATTATTAAAATTACGCAATATATTTATTACATACAATAATCAGAAGATTTAAAATATGATCCATTGTTTTAGCACCAACGTTTTGACTTATATCTTGGACAGTACCGTAGCCGTAATCTAATATCTAACTTGAAGCGTTAGTTAGTGGTGTTAGGGCTTCGTGCAAACACGTCTGAGTAGGACAACCCACTCATCACATACATATACTACTAAACAGCATCACTTAGTTTGTGATTCAATGAAAATACAATAAAAAGGAATATAAAGCATTAGTTCCCAAGGTCGGTGGCGCAAGGCGATGAGTCAGTGGTAATTCTGTGGGCGGTAATGACCAGGTTTTTTTATGGCATAGCTAAGTCAAACCTCAAGATGTGCCAATCTGTCTACATAATTTAAATAAAATTAAAAAAAAATACATTTTGTGTCAACCGTGTTTGTGTGTTTGAAATCGGCTATTTGAAATATAGTTCCCTGTCTTCCCACGCCTAAAATATTTTGTTTATTAAAGTCACAGTCAAAGGCAAAATCTTTATTTAATATATAAGCATTAAACTTATTTATTGTCAAAAAATCTATTAGAAAGAAATATGTACGAACAGACTAGCAGATTAACAAAAAAGGAACGTTCTTCTAAACAAGTTCAAATAGTCAAATAGACCGCAGTCTATCGTTACGACTATTGATTGAACGGAAATTGAAACCGCAAGCTTTAGAGCTGAATCAAGTTCAGGTGAACATTGTACCAGCAATGGCTAGGACCTAATTTACTCTTAAAACTAACTATTCCGTTAAATACCGAGAGTAATTAACGCCTTGAGTCTTATTCGCAATCAAATTGAATTTTTTCTAAAACAGTTATAAATGACTTCTATTAAATATAAATTATAGGTAACATATTACAAAATTTAAGCAAATTACATTTAAAAATTTCTACAGATAAACGATGCAGTGAACACCTAAGGATGTGAAAATCACAGTTCGTTCTTGATCTCTTGGTTACTGGTTTGGTTACTGTGATGCTTAATCTCTTAATAAGTAAAGTTACACGCAAAAAAGAGATTGCAACATTAAAGATAAAATTATAATATTAATTTGGTCGTATTTAATTTATCGTTTTAATTTCTTATTTGTTTTTTTTTTAATTATTCATGAAGACTTGAATGGTTTGTGATTTTATTTTTATTTGATACCTTAATTGTGTGTTTTGTTATTGATTGTCTTCCTAAATAAATAAATAAATAAATAAGAAAAAAATATTTTTCTGTAATTAATATAATAATCTACATAAATTAATTCATCCTTCTATCCTATAGGGTCGTGAAATTGTATCTCAGAGTTAACACTAATGTCATTCTTTAGGAACAAAATCCCGATATCTCCAGTCGAAGATGACAGATCAGCGCCGTTGCTGCAGTACGCGGAATGGGCGCCAACTGGCTCAGGTCTGGTCTTCGTGTACGACAACGATATCTACTACAAGCCAAAAGTGCTGAAGACTTTGGTCTGCAGGATCACAAGCAATGGTGAGCAAATCAATGTATATTTTATTAATTTTGTTCTTACCAAATTAAAATATCGAATTGTTTGCAAAAATGTGATCAAATTTACAACTTTTTTTTTAAATTGAAATATCTGTTGGCTTGTCTCGCGGTTATGACCAATCCGTATACTTAGATGGCAATCGGCATGGCGGTGTTCTGTACTCTCTCAAGTCCCTTTTAAATAATCCAAGCTAATATTATAAACGCAAAAGTAAGTCTGTCTTCATCACATGCGGGCGAAGCCGCTAGATTCAGCTAGTATACAATATTTCGTTAATTTAATAATATTCTCAGTACGAAACTTTCTAGGATAGATTACACAAACTTCATCATATAATTATATTGAGTACACGTCAGATAGAATGTTTAAACATGTTAATGCTTTTTCTTAATTTAGATATAAGCTTGACATAAAGTAAAAAACATTGAATATACTGACGGATCAACAAAAGTCATATTATTAAAAAACATAAATAATGACCTCGTTTTCGTATTTCTTTTTCGTCTCGATTAAGAAATACCCTTAAATAATCCTTATTATACTTATATTATAAATGAGAAAGTAGCTCTGTCTGTCTGTTGCTCTGTCACGACCAAACCACTGAATCGAATTTGATGAAAATTAGTATGAAACATGCTTGAACTTAAAGGAAAGACAGGCTATTTCATTTATGTCTAAAATGTGACGAGTAACCCTTAAAACGCGAGCGAAGCCGCGGACGACAACGAGTAAGGAATATATTATCCTTAGATCCAACAGGTTTCGTATAATATTCAAGTTTCGATTTCCCCGTTGGTCTTTTGTCTAGCTTATAAAACAACAGGCCACTATGTTTTACATAGTGGCCTGTTGTTGTTTTTGTTTGTAATTTTATAGGTTCAGAATCTGAGGTCGATAAATAAATATTGGATGTTTCTGTTGAGAAAGTCTCACTAGCAAACCGCAGTCTGAAAGATTGCAGTGTTTAAACGCGCGCGCCTCGAAAACCGCGTAAAGCATTATTTCCGATCGTGTCGAATTTCGTGACCCATCGGATTATGAGTTAGAGCAACAGTGAGTTTACTTGTATTTGCGGACACACTTATATCACTATTATATGGATATATAAAATATAAATACATATAATATGATAAAAATGAATACTGTAGCGAAAATCAGTCAGAAGGACTAGATATGAAAAATTATAATATTTGAATTTTACATCTCTAGATAGCAAACAAAATGAATGCTTAATGAAATTTTAAACCGTCTTGTGTTCGCGTTTTAATTGACATATCCCCATACCCTACTTCCCTCGATTTTAATATAATTAAAAGCAGACAAATGAAAATCAGCCGGCTTCATAAACAATAATTTGACGGGCGAAAAATGATATAATTTAATGGAAATTTGAATTTTGATGAAAACTGACGCTTTCTTGGAAATCAATGTGGAAATTAGTTTCGTATTTTTAACGAGAAAGTAAAACTTAGAGTCCCTTTAATTAATCTTAAAGGTGAGATAAAAAAACACTCAGAATTATAGATGAGAAAATTTTAAGACGACGATTAATCCTATTCTCAATTTGCTATTTCACTGAACAGCTTTAACTCTTTTGATCCGTAAATTCGAAATTGAATTTTGGAAACTTATGCATATTTAATGTAATTTTAGTGAACGGTCTGAAATAATCAAATAATCGTCGGTGACATCGGGCGCAGGAGGGGTAATCTATAAGAAGGAACTCGGAATTCGCCGCGAAACGAGCACAAAATGTCAAAATCTAATATGCGACATTTAATATAATCATTATAAATTTACACGAATCAAAATAGCTTATAACTCGGTTGTCAACATTTCACATGACACTTGTACGACAAATAATGTTTTTGGCGATGCTTGCGTTTATGTCACGCGTTTTTATTTTGACACTCACACATCGCTGAAAGTTCATGTGTTTAATCTGTGCTTATAATTCACCGAGAGCTCGATGGTGAAGTAAAACATCGTTTTACTTAGTGATAGGACTTGCGAGCACATTCTACCGAAAATCTATCAGACGTTCTATTTAAAAATAGCAATACTTAGTATTATTGTGTTCCAATTTAAAGTCTTCCAGATTAGATAATAAAATTTCGCAGACATTTTTAACTTTGCCGTTTTAACAATGGTGATATGAGGGATGGTTAATATTTCATACAACGCCAATGTCTATGAAGACCACTAACTACCAGGTAGCTCATTGGCCCGTCAGCCTACCTATTATACAAAATATATAAGAAATAATTAAGGACAATTTCTTGATCAAATATCTGTAGTATTTAAGGTATCTATCTCTCTAATAAACTTATAGTTTAATGAATACTTCTTCTTAAGACGCACACAGTGTTAAAACGATTTTACAGAATACAAAACGTTCATATTTAACCCAGTGAATATTACAACCATATAAATGACATCAGTACTTCCATCACTGAGATTAACGGTATATTTATTTATCAATTTATTTGCCGTTACGTTTGTTTTATGTCTGAGATGACCCGAAGGTTGTTTTCATTGTTAATCTTAATCGAATCTTGTTTTTAATTTATCTGATATTCGGCGGTGTACATTATGTTCTGCATCATATATCTTACAGTTTTCAGTTACTCATAAACAATCTGTCTGTCTTGCTAAGTCTTAATTAGGTACGTATAAGTTATCTAACCTTCAAACGTATGGTTAATCAACATAATGACCATTAGTTAATCGAAAATTGCAAACAATTTAAGAAACACGTTCATAGTTTTATATCTCACTTTGAATCTCGCTCGTGAAAATTTAACAACCGATTGACGTTGATACGCCATTTTGATACTTGTGTCCTATTAATTTTATTACTATTATAGTCAACGGTCGCAAATCACATTCTGACATTTCAAGCTCGTATTCGACGGTGAGTTTCGAGTTTATTCTTATATAATATCTCTACAGTTGTCTATTAAGAGCAGAATCCTTAGATTTTATGTCAACATTATATATATAACTATACACACACTTCTATTTATATTTACTTGGTGGTAGGGCTTTGTGAAAACCCATCTTAGTAGGTACCACCCACTCATCAGATATTTTGCCGCCAAGTACCATTACTTAGTATAATTGGGTTCCAGTTAGAAGATTGAGTGAGCCAGTGTAACTACAGGCACAAGGACATAACATCTTAGTTCCCGAGGTTGGTGGCGCATTGGCAAAGTAAGGGATGGTTAATATTTCTAACAGCGCCAATGTCTATGGGCGGTGGTGACCACTTAACATCAGGTGGCCCATTTGCCGGTCCGACTACCTATTACATAAAAAAAAAACAGATTAACAATCGAATCCGGTCTATATTATTGCAGATACGTTTTCTTTATGACATTGTTAGATATTTGTTTTGGAGTTCTAAAACATAAATATATAACAAATTATTTATTTTAACTACATCGTTATATATAATACGTTTACATTAGCGAGTGTTCGCTCAGCCAGCTGTTTGTATTCCACCCCCGTGCGTCACAAAGGCAATCTTGCGTTAAATCAGCATCCAATATAGGTAACGCGTTTATCTTTCTAAACTTTGTATTCCAACAATGGGGGACTTTGAAAAGAGGCCCATATCTGATATCGAGCTTCCAATTCTAAGGTATAACACGAAGGCTTTAGAATAAATTTTATTGTTAGTGTCTTTATTGTGTAGGAAATAAAGTCCTTTTTCGAACATGCTCTAATTTAATTCGTGTACTAAAATGAAATGAATTATTTTTTTTACTTTATTGTATTTTCACCGACATAAACACGATGTGTTCAATTACATCTCAGCCGCTCGGATGAAACTGTTTTTAAATTGTTTCACAGATTTAACCCATACACACTAACGGGTAAAATTAATTAAAATCCTGTACAAAAGAAAATAATAATAATAACAGGCTATCATTTGTTGTGAGTTCTACTAGATGGCCCAGTGGTTAGAACAAATGAATCTTAACTGATAAATGCAGAATCAAAGCCATTCTAGCACCGCTAAACTGTTACGAGTTTAATTTGAGCATCATTCATTTCATTCTGGTAGTCCCATCTAGTGTTGCATATCGATAGTCTACTATCGATAGACAATCAATTGTCTATCGATATCCATATAATAAGTTAAAAGTGGTTGAAAATCATATTTGACCTAAACAAACTAACTCTCAAACAGATATTGCCAGTTAAATAAAAGCTGTTAATAATTTCCAGGCATCCCAGGAGTAATCTTCAACGGTGTACCGGATTTCTTGTACGAATCGGAAGTGCTAAGGCTGGATCGAGCACTTTGGTTCAGTCCAGACGGCCAGACCCTCATGTACGTGACGTACAACGACACCCTCGTCCAGCAGCACAAGTACCCCTGGTATGGTTTAGACCAGCAGGAACCGCCCGCTTACCCAACTATCAGAACATTGAGGTATCCTAAGGTAATAAATCTGTGTATATGTATATATTATTATTTTACTTACTACAATTATTTTGTTCTCGTGAACAAGACATTCGTAGATAATGTCGAAATATCGAGTTCCACCAAATAAAAATAAAAAATACGGTAAATATCCCGTTTTAAATACTTATATTAATCAAAATAACCACAATTTAATATTTTAAATTATTATTTTATTTCAAACGTCACCAAAAACCCATCAAATGGCTATCGATTGAAAGTTTCATATCCATATATCAGTTATCCATATTATTTATCTTCATAACGACCATTTTAACCAAGTTAGGACACCAAGGAGTCTGATTTAGCATATTTCATCTTGTGCTCGTTCGGCGAAGGAAAGCCTATGTCTAAAACAATCCTATAGCAAAAAAATAAATAATTAAACGAGAACTATTCAATTTGTATAAAAAAATAATGTAGTTGCCTGTCGTTTCGCCCAAAATGACTTATTTCTTCATTTATCAAATGAAAATGTTTGTTTTTGGGACGAAACGTGCGTCGAATGTTCTATGAACTAGAATAATATGAGCTTGCGGAATACGTTTTTTGGGCCTTTATGGAGATGGATGCTTTGTACATGATAGACTTATCTCTTAGTTGATGTTTTTCTTTTGCTAGCTAGATGGTTCAGTGAATAGAATACCTATATATTTCGAATTGAAACTACATAAGTAACCTACCCTGTTGAGACAAACTTTTCGACATCAATTGCAAACCTTCAGATTGTGATGCTATGATGCCTGCCAATTAAATGCAGGCACATTAAAATAAATTAATTAAAATTATAAAAAAATAGTGTATAACAACGGCAACCTGACAGCAGACTTGTGAAGATATTATAACAAAAATAAATTCGCTTTGGTTTCATTTTATTTATGTTTAAAACGTATTCTCGACGGTAAAGAATACATCGTAAGAAAAATGCGTGTGTCGAAAAAAATTCAGACACATGAATAAACTACTTACATTTATGTGGAATAAGCCCCGAACCTTCGTACTAGGAGTGGAGCCTTCTGCTCATATGGTTATATAGATTATGCAAGTTTCCACTTTTGTTTCCATAACTGAAGATATCACATGACTATGATATGAGTTTTAAATGTATTGTGTATGATTTTCAGATGAACACGAACAATCCGGTGGTCACTCTATACGTCGTCAGTATCAAAACACCCAAATTCCTATTCCCGCACGCCATACAGTTTAATACACCGGTTGACAGCAGTATGTACATATTTGATTGATTGATTTATTTGCAACCTTAATTTCTGACTCTGGATCCAATTTAAATATGATTGTATAACGTTTGAAACACATGTGCCGCAAAATGTTTTACCTTGTAGCATGAATATTGGAATGCCGTGTGCATTACTATTAAATTCCTGTATTTTTATCGTTAAAGAGTTGATATGATACAAAGGATAGAACACCGTAAATATTAAGCGATTATTTACGCTTCAAAAACCAATAAAAAGCACCTAAGTTATTCTGTGCTCAAAAAATTTTAGAATTTATCAGTCCGATTTGAAAAACTTATTCTAATCAAGCACGGAACAATTTGAAAACTACACGAAGTAGCTAATCCTCAGTCTCAATTTTACTCCAGGTTGGTACGTGCGCTGGTCGAGCTGGATATCGGAGCGCCAGATAGCTGTCCTACTGCTAAACCGACCACAGAACGTCTCGATCATCAGCATTTGTAACGCAGTTCAATATAATTGTCAGGATGTAAGTAAGATTTACTTTGATTGATGTTTTTCATCCAATCAATTCCATTTTTATCAATTTTAACTAGATTCATAATCCTAGAATTATGGCACATGATTTAATGAGCTGCTGTAAAATGGTGCAACGACTGCTGTATGAATATCCAATTCTACAATATTCTATCTCGAAACTCTCTCTACCAAAGACTATACATATTTATTATAATGTAATGAATAACTTCTCTTAACTCTTTCCATTTGTCGTTCTCTATTTTCATCTTGATCCAGTCTCTCCCTGTATTTTGTATGACAGGCGTTCAGCGATCCTTGGACATCTCCATTTGTTCATATCACAAATAATAAATTCGAACCATAATGTTGAATACATTACATTTTCTTTTGATAAAATTTACAAAAACGTTAGATAAAATTAATGAATCTTCTCGACGTCGCGAAAATAAATCAAATGAAGCGACAGCGAGGTCGCGGTCGTCTTATTTTATTTTCCACTTCACTAGATAGCAAATTTCTCTTCTGATTCCTAAGTTTCATCTACTATAGAAACACTTGATAAATTGTCAATGAACTTTTAAAACATTTTTGTTTAATCATGAATTAACATTTTTACCAAAAAGCAACAAAATTTTCGACGTGTTATTTAAGACATATTGTACGATTTCCTTATTTTGGCAAATAAAGATATATCCACGTGATACATGTTAACATTATTAATAATGAGTAAGAAAATACCTAACGAACTACTTTTGCTCGGATATATTACAGTCTTAAAGTTTATTACATTAATCCCTTATTAATATGAAATAACATTAGCAATTCTTGAAATATTATCAACTAGTTGTAATGTTATCCTCACCGCCCATATCGCCCATATATTTAAAAAAAATATATATTCGTGATCAACATTCTTTACAAACAGACTCCCAAACTCTTTGGCTAATTGTATACAAACCAAAAATAATATTAAAACTATACTAATAAGATGCTTATTACAATTTAAATTTTTAGATATACCGAGATGAATCAGATGGTACGCGCTGGTCAGGTTTAGGATCTGATCCAGTTGAAGAAGATTGCGGGTGGTGTGGGGGAGGCGCTCTAGTTGGTGGAAGGAGTGGTGTATTCACAACTGCGCCCATAACTGACCAAGGTGGAATTTGGAGACACGCTGTTCATCTAACCCAGGATACCCGAACCACTATCACACAAGGGAACTTTGAAATAACGCAATTAGTTGGATGGGACGAGAGAAGAAGACTATTGTAAGTGAAGCAATCTAAATCCTATCATATAATTGAAACCGAATTTGGACTTTTATAAACAATCTACCCAATATTAATTCAATGATGATTCAAAAGCCTTTGTTTTTTGGAAGTATTAGCAAAAACTTAAAATAATATTATTATATTATAGTATAAAGTAGCTGCTTGCATGAGTTACCTCAAGATTGTAAAACCCGATCCTGAACCCTATTTTCACATCCACTTTCTTAATTGATAATAGAACTTTGTGCAGTCCGCATCATCTATAGACCTCTAAACGTAAAGGAAAATTCAGAAAAAAAAATCATTGAACATTTTTATTTAGGTATGTAATCGGAACAGCTCCAGAAAAAGCGGGTGAGAGACACGTTTACAGGGTGTCGGTGCCCGTAGATGGCTGGCCACCACCACCATCCTGCCTCACTTGCCCCGGCATCGTACCTGACAGCACCGTGGAGCCTAGCACTGAAGAAGTGGTCAGTATATCATTTCAAATTAATGTTTTAGATCGTGATCAGCGATTTTCCTTTCCATTATTATCAAACGAAATCTGAGTAGTAGAAAATAAAAGACTGAAAAAATTTGACAAATATTATGACAAAGGGGTTAAAATATTTCGGAGAGTAATTACAGACATTTAAAGGAAAAAAAAAAGTAATGTAATGATTTATGATAACATTTCTAGGAGTACGACAATGCGACATCAGCGTTGCCCGCGTGGCCAACGTCGACGGTGTTGCCGCACGTCGCTGATGAGAATGATTCCCTTCCAACTGTCTGTCTGTACAATCGTGTCATATTCAGCAAGAATTTCTCCTATTTTGTCCAGGTAATATGCTTGTTTACAAATATTTAGTGATAGTTAAACGCCATCACCAGTTACGATTAATCCATACGCCATAGCTTCATACTGCATCTTTGCAATGTATTTTAACACCTGGCGGCGTGCACAGGAGTGCCTGGGCCCGGGCGCACCGGCCACGTTCGTGTGCACGGCGGGCGGGGCGCGGCGCGCGGTCCTTTGGGACGGCGCGTCGCTGCGCAGTAAGTTCGCCGCGCTTGCCGCGCCGCAGTCCAAGGTCTTCAGAGTCGAGGTAATTAACACAAACCTATAAATATAATTTTAATAAAAAAATATATTACCTTTGTAGACAAAATATAGACCATTACGATCACTTCACAGTTTTTTGTATGACCTATTAAAAACTTAGGCATTTGTGATATTTCTTGACTCGGTGGACAGTAAGACTAATGTAACTTAACTTATTTATTCAGCTTACTGAGTAAGACGATCAAACCTTCATACGTTTTACAACCCGATGTTGTTGAATAATTTTATTAATAAAAAATAACAAAAACACTGAAATCCGTTGTGAATGACAAGTTCTGGCGAATCAAAAAGTAAAATGCCAGGTATTGACAGTTTAGTATTTTTCCAAATCTACGAAATTAAATGAAAGTAAAAAATATTATCTACCACCCAGGTGCAAGCGCACAGAGAAGCTCGCGTGCGTCTCTTGCTGCCGCCAGGACTAAGAGAGACTGACGACCTACCACTGCCATTAGTTTTACATGTGTGAGTTATAAGCTATTGTTTTCCAACAACATTATTAATTTTGTTGACCAACATTTCCTTACAATTTATTTATAAAACGCAATGGACTTTGTCTGTAGGAAGTAAACAAAACCTGTAAAAACACGAAACATATCCACGAATATAAATAATATTAGACATTTTAACATCTCGGTGACACAGGTAACTTCGGATTAAAGTCATCTCCAGTGTTCATCTTTCACAGCATTTATGTGAACCAAAAAAAAAGCACTAGGATCCTAATCTTAGATCGTAGATTCAATATTCATAGTATAATGTTACCATTCGAGTGAGACTGAGTCTGTTTTGACGTACGTTTTTCAAATGTTAAACAAATAAAAATAGAACGGTAAATCGGTTTTATAAAAGTTGCAGATGCCATTATGATACAGATATCAGCAATCGAATTTAAAATTAGTAATATATATATTTAGATCAGCAGAACCAGGCGGTCAGCTAGTAACTGAACGGTGGCGCCCAGACTGGGGCTGGTACTTGGCTACGGCGAGGAATTTCATTGTTGCGGAAATTGATGCCAGAGGCTCTGGGGGGCAGGTAACTACTAACTATTTTTTTTATTTATTGATAGCAGAATATATTGATATACAACAAATCTTCAATATTTAAAACATTTATAATAACATTTTCGGAATGCACTCGGATGGATTCGGAACATCCGGTGAAAAATAGAACCACTATTAGAACTCTCACTCTGTCTGTAGATGTTTGTTTCATATATATGTTTCATCATTATGTTTATACTACAGAATAATTGAATTGAATAATTGTTTCAGGGCGAAGAGCTCAGAACCGAAATATATCAGAGATTACTGTCGGTTGATGTCGAAGACCAAATAGCAGTTTTATCGTAAGTATACTAAAATTTAAATTAATTCTACTTAATTTACTTTTTAAATCCAAATGTTGAATCTTAGACATATTTAATCTACATATTTTCGTAATTGCAGATATCTCCGGGACAACTTGAAGATGGTGGACGGGTCTCGAGTGGGCTCGTGGGGACGCGGGCTGGGCGCGGGCGCCGTGCTGGCGCTGGCAGCCGGCGACGCACGCAACCTCACGCGCTGCCTCGCGCTGCTGGCACCGCTGGCGGACTTGCGGCATCATAGTGAGTCGCCTGTGCCTCGTAAGGCATTCATAATGAGCAGAGACACACCACTGGGCAGAACGAACGTGGGTGCTACTAGCAATATCGGGCTCGAATCCGGGGTAACGTGACATGCATAATTCACGTTAAGGATCTGCCAGGTGTTTAGCCACCGACCCAGCAGTGTAGACGCGTAGGGGATAATAACCAAAGTATCTCCGATAAAAAGCATCTGGCTGGTAGTAGCAAAATAACTTGAATAAAAAAGTAATGCCACATCTTTCAACAAAAGATTAATTCCACACAGACTCCTACTGGACGGAGCGATACAGCGGGCCGGGCGGCGGCTCGGGCGGCGCGGCGCTGGCCGTGTGGCGGCGTGCGGGCAACCTGCCGCCGCGCCGCCTGCTGCTGGTGCACGCCACGGCCGACCTGCGCGCGCCGCCGCACCACGCGCTCGCCCTCGCGCGCGCGCTTATCCGCGCGCAGGCGCTCTACACGCACCAGGTGACACACGTACATATTCAAAATATAAATGTTATTATATTCATGGGTTCTGATATTTTTAATAGCTTGTCGAGCAATTGGATCCTTGAATTTATGTTAAATGTTAAAAGCAGATATCAAGTTTTATTTAATAGATATTTAATAAACCGTGACACCGATCCCAGATAAATACTAATTTTTTTTTACCTTTGTTTTGTTTGTTCGGATTTTATGGATAGAATTTATTTTAAAATATATAATTTATTTATATAACATGTATCTCAGTGTGTTTAAATAAAATGTAGGTTTATTAGTGACTGATGATGTGTTTAAGGTCTATCCTGATGAGGGCCACAACTTCGAGCGTTCTTCTCTCCACGTTCATAAAACAATGGAACAATTCTTCGACGAATGCTTCGGGCCAGTAGAAGTAGCGGACTGGGACGCGGGCGGAGTGGGAGGACTATTCCCTTTCCGGGACTAGTGGAATCTGGAGGGGTAGAGAAACCCCTAGAACAACAAAAGATATTTTAGGTCCAGTTATTTATTTGAAGACACATCAAAGTGGTCACAGCGTAAAATAAATACTTAGGAGCTAATAAAATCGAAAGTGCTTTTCATATTTTAATAAATTATATTTGAAATTCGAATATGCAAAATATTTGAAACAATAAGTGTCAGAAGTAAAAGATTTTCGCGCCAAAACATTAAATATAGCAACATTGCACTTACGCATTTAAATTGAAATGCTTTCAATAAATAACACTGCTATAAAATAAACTGTTTATTAAAACAACGGTGTTGCTATGCGCAATTCAAAATTAATCGACACAGAATTGAAATTGTACATTAAAGCTTATGTGAGTTGATATTAGAATAAAAAATAAAAACACTCGTGAAAAATTCAAAGAAATTTATTCTAAATGTCTCGAAATTATTAATATCAAAACTAGTAGATATATGTGTATGTTATCATTGTGATGGATTATAGTTAACCACTAATTATAAATATATATATCATAAACAGTAAATCTACTTTAGATTTATATGTTAGAAGTAAAACGTTATCTGTTTTCCAAATTCATTGTTTATCGTGTTTTATTAGAAATAAAATGATAAATAACAATATCAGAACATTGGACTGTTAACAGAGATAATATTAGAAGAGACCATTAAATAAAACAATTAAATTTATTATTATCGATGGGTATTTAAAATTTTCAACTGACATCGATTTATACTGCCAATACGGAGGTATTTTTTTTTTGGCTTTTATTTGTATTGTGCTGAGAGGGCACAGATTATTTCGCCAATGTCACGTGCGAAATACGGAGGTATCAAACTTTTGTTCTGGTATGTCAATCGACAACTTTGAAAAAAATGCGTTCATAAAATCAAGAGTACAGATAATGAATAGAATACATATATTGTCATCGCACCAAGTAAAGTATTTACCAAGTTTACGAAATATATTCCATAGTGAAGATGTAGATTATTTAAATTGATATAATGGTGCATTTTAAAAGAATTCAATAAATGAATTCGATATGTTAGCCTAAATACATTTTACTAGGTAGTTGAAACTAGACAAAGAGATATAAAAACAAAATGTGTCACTTTTTAAAAACCTTAATGTATTATTAGATATAATAAATGTGTTTGGGAATAGAGTGTGAACAATTTTAACTAAGTGTTGCCAGCAGTGGGCTAATAGATCTAACATCGGTAACCTCTTTGGATGTCATACCTATTCATGTTAAAAGTTTTTCCCAGGGACTGTTTGAAATTAGATTTGTTTATTAAAATTTAATGAAATTATTCCATTTTCATTTTGTCTTTTAAATTTGATCAATGTTTAATAAAAATGACCAGTAGGTTACTTAGCCTATTTCAATCGAAAAAGGAAAAAAGATAAAATAAAGGCTAATAGCTCTAATATACATAGTATGCATTACAAACAGTTCTTGATTGATATAACTTTATAACACTTAACTACTATATCCAATTTTATTATGTCAAAATTGTTTATTTCTTTAACATTCTTGTGGTTGCAATAAGCTATAGGGGATGTATTGCTTTACAAAAGAATATAATTATTTGTAATAAGAACAATCTAGATCCTATAATCATTATTTTATTGTAACAGAAAATTGTTCACAGACTATAATCGGGGTTTATCTCCAGTGAAATTTTCTTATGATTATATTATAAGGAATAAATAAATCTATATTTTAGTGTTAAAGTAACAATCACCTTTATCTTTATATTTCTATGTCGCTTTCAATGTCATCGTAAAAGATATGTAGCTTTAATATATTATTATGTACAATTAGAATTGTTGTCCCCAAGGCATAAGTTAATGTTGATTGTCAGAATATTTCTGTAGTCAGTTTCAATGAAATTTGTACGAAAGATGATCATAATTCAAATTATATTATTACAAATGAGAAGACATAAGTTTCACGTGGAAACTTCCATTAAATAATGACGCGATGAATAAAAGCCAAAAAACTTATCCGATGAGCGTCGCTGTCATCGAAATTGGTGTTGCCATTAAGCTGTTTTTGCCATAGATAGAGTAAAAATACTGTGCATAATATTCTGCACTTCTTGTTAAACGAAACATCGCTTACAAACAAGATTTCTCCTTAAATGAGTAGTAAAAAAATTCAAAATCCTAATTCTTTCAGATAAAATATTCGTTCAACGATAGTTAGGACTGATATTTCAAAATGGCGTCGTTAGTTCTTCTTTTATACGCTGCTGATAAGTTATAAGTATAAATGCTATCATAAAGGCACTATGGTAATCATTTATGTTCAAGTAAAAAAGATGGAGGAATTAATGTTTCTCATAACTGACCCTACCTTTCACTTATTAAAATTCATATTAGCATTTCTAACTCGATTGTGACAAAATTTGCAAAATGAAATTCTCCTAGAATCCAATATGATGGAAATTACTTGTGCATTTACTTGCACGAGTCATTCTAGAAGATCGAAAAGCAAAAAAGGAGAAAAAGGCGAAGAGAGTTTCTTACGTCAGAATCGTTCGCTTCGTTTTGAGACACTACATAGAATGTTTTACTGATATTCGGCCTTGAAGTTTTAACCGTCACGGGATTCGATGCAATTTCACTTCGAATTGATTCGGTAATTGTGAAATACGTTTTGTATTATATTTAATTATTTATGTAACGTATTTTTAAATATAACAAATATTCAAATTTTACATATTTTGACAAAATCCGTAACAAATATTATTGATAGCAACAGTTGCTATAACTAACCGTAATAGCCCCACAGAAGTTCATTGGATTTTCTGTGGACTACGAGAATACGAAAATACAAACTTGTTTTTATGTTTTTACTCTGTCAAAACATTGATTTGTTATAACTGATAATTCATTGTAAATATTAAACCTGGTTCAGACGAAAAGATAAATATTATCAAGCGTTAGAACTCTAAAAAAGGCCGACATATTGAAATCTGGGTATATCCATTCCTATTGAAATCAAGTCATGTGTCCACCTAGCTACTTAACGCCTTTTATATATTAGAGATATATTAGTCTTTTACTAATTAGTAAGTGTCCCAAGTTATGTTATAGAATGGTTCATAATTACAAAATATTTTCAAATATTGGGAACTGTAGCAAAAATAAATAAAATACTAAAAATATATAAGTTGGTTTAACATATCGCGTCAAAATAGTAACTTTCTAATCACAAATTTATCTTTGTACAAATTTTTTTTGAAGCCGAATATACATATTACACTATATTTCATAGAACAATAAAAAAACATTAAATGTTGCTAGTGTAGATAAATCGTAAGAAAAACTAATTTTTGAAATATCAATGTTACTAGTAATCATATTAAGACAGATAGATATTCAAGAAATAAATAAGAAAAGTAGAAGGAAGTTCACTGTTTATAGCTTTCTTGCCTGTTTTCATTTCAATATCACAAAGTTTGAAATAATATAAGTTATGTTGAAATTATTATTTACATAATTTTGCTCTCAGTCTGTCTCTAAGGTTGACTGGAAGAGGTCCCTTATTGGGATAATTCCATCTTTGTGCGCTTTAATTTTCTTGTACATTTTTTTACTGTTTGTAATATGATTTGTTCACCGAAAAAATTACAACATCAACGATTTCATTAATCTTGAACTATTAGAATTATACGAATATTTTTTGTGATATTAATGTCTAATCCAAAACTCTAGTCACCTCCCTTTTTAGAGGAAATATTAATATACATTTTAGTTTTTATAATTATTAATTCAAACTTATTTCACTTATTTATGAATCGTTATAAAAACATTCAGTAGATTTTTTTGAAAAATAATAATATAACTGCCATTAAAACAAGTGTAAACAACAATAAATATTTTAAAATTAAATTGTATTTTAAAATGTATACACACACAATACACCGAAACATTTACGTTAATATAAAAACTGATATAATACTTTTATTTCGAGCATAAAATGAAAATCAATAAAAAACTCACAGAGAAACATAAACAGATAATATATTCTAAATTCAAAAATACATACGTGCGTAGTATTTGAATTAAAAAAGACGATTAATAAAACGTGTATAAACAACTTAGACCATTATACCGATGTAATATTTAGGGGCCGACTGTATTGCTCTGTTCCATTTTCAAAAATCTTCATGAACTATGTTTTAAAATAATGTCAACAGATCTGCCCCTAATTTCTACTTTGCATGTTATTGAAATAATTTAATATTATTTCTAATATGAATGTCTAAATTAAATTTTAAACTCCATTAATGTAAAGAATTGTATAATATACCAATTCATTATATAGTTACATATTAAATATGTATTTTAAATGCTCAGTGGATGGATATGTTGTTTATTTATGTTAAAATGTTGTTTTATAAAAAATTGTTCCAATATTTCGTTTTATTTATCCTATAACCCAGAATTTTAAATATTTAAATATGTATACTTAGATGAAAATTAAAATTGAATTTCTTAGAACTAAAACATGTTGAAATAATGGTAAGGGTCAGAACTAATGTTCTCTGCAGCGATACATCTTCATTATGTCTTCTGGTCGAACTATTCAAACATACAGCGACCTAAGCGTCGTTAGCGGCTGTTTACATGGCGCTTACGCTTTTCATTCAACGTAGTGTAACAATAATATACCGTCCCTATAGATTTGACCTATACAAAATAAAGTCTACTGAATCTTAAAAATTAATAATAAATTAGGTATTTTCATCACTTTAACAACAAGTCATTTTACTTACTTGACTACCCAATCGTTATTTAAGTCCAGGTTCATACTTTGATACTGAATTTAGATTTAGCGTCGCCACGTTCGCACCCAGAAATGAATGGTCAAGCCGCACTGATACCAGTTGAAGTCTGCAATTCAGGTCAATCGAACCGAGTGGTCGGATCGGTATATCTAGTGCCCAGTACATATATATCTACGTTAATGACCATTATTTATTTTTTTGACTTTTATTTGTGCCAAAAAGGCTCAGATTATTTCGCTAATGTCACGTGCGAAATGACCATTATAGTTCAGTAGAGAAAAACTGTCACATAAATTTTCTTTTTGATTTGACATTTGGTTTCAATCAATGTGAGTAGGAATCGCTCGACTCGCGCACGAAGAGCGGCAACAGATTAGCTTTGAAAATTTCAAGAGTCGACTATCACGGTTCATGGGATACAGCCTGGTGACAGACGTATGGAACCCTAAAAAGGACCTTTTGGTTTCATAGTATCATAAAGTATAGATGTTATAGTGCCCTCGTGCCGTAGGATAAAAGCTTTTATTTATTTTACTTAATTAAAAAATATTGTTTAGTTCAAATAAAAACTTAACAGTAAAACAAATGATTATCATTTAAATTACTATAATGTCTATTGCTTAAATAACCTTTTCAATGATTAAAACATTAGTTTTTACCCATTAAATATAAATAAGTACAGTCGTGTACAAAAATGCATATCGAAATAAAAAAGTACAACTGATTGGAATCACGATTTTATTTTTATATCTTACAGATTTATTTACTTATATAACATTGTCTACTCTACCGCTAGCCAGCCCCGTTGCCAAGCACCAGACGGTTATACCTGTAAACAAAATAATTTATTTAGTATTTAGTACCATACCTGCCTGTCACAACTTCATACGGGCAAAAGATTGCTATTATTAAATAAAAAAAATTTAAACTCTTTTACAGCGCCATCTACCGGATCGAATCTTAACCACCCAAAAAGTCATTACAATCAGTCCAGTCATTTGTTCCGTGATATACAGACACCTATGACAATTTAATTGAACACTTGAAGTTACTTAGTAATAATAATTACTAATAATGATAACTTATTATGGATCGGATTCATAATTTTATTTTTCGGCAAAGTGTAATTAAATAAAATCTGTTCTAATTTCACCTGTAAGAAGCTGGCTAGTTAACTTGTAAAAATAAAGAAAGGAATCAAGATACTTTTAGAGACCCACTGCTGGGCTAAGGTCTCCTCACTCCTTTTTTGAGAAGGTTTGGAATTTACTTCAACACGCTACTTCACTCATTTGCACACAGGCACGTTTTACTTTACCACGGAGCAGAAATATCCTTTAACAACTGGACCATAACGGCTGTATAAAAAATTATTATTATTATTTGAATAAGAGAAACAACTCACAGTTTACTTCCAGCGGTTGTTTTCGTAGTCCCACTTGGACGATAATCCATCGACGGGGTTCACCTTCAAGTCCAACATACGCTTCAGCTGTGCCTTCTGGTGCTCATCATCGAAGGAAGCAGGCAGAGGGCTGTATACTGGAAGTAATAATCATAGTTACATCACAGATTATCATAGTAAGTAAGCAGCAATCTGGAAATGACCCACTGTTGGGGACGGACCTCTCATACCACACAGCACCAGAGTGCACAGATGAATACACATGTGGTTGATTTTTATTATGAGATGTTTCTTTCATCGCAATGTTTCGAGGGATGGCTTATAAAAACAAATTACCCACATGAAAATTAATTGGTGCCTGTTTTCAACCCACAATCAAAGTTGATTCATATTATCAAATCACTTGACAATCTAAACAAGTCATTTCAAGGAGCTACTACTTTTATTTATTATTTATAGCAATTTAGCCTATTCAATGAGGACCTCACCAAGATTTCTCTTAGAATTTAAACATTTAAGGTTTTATGTTCGATAAATAAATTCACACAGAGTAAATAGAATATAGAAACATTACAATTATTGATTTTCAAATGAAAAGCTACTGCGGGTTAAAAATGTATTCTGTATGAAGAAACTCGAAAGTCACCGTGGAACACTAGTGTGAAATGTCATATGTGAATATATGAATGTGATTTTTGGCATAGTTAACATTTTAAGAGTTAGTGAACCGACCTTACATTCTATGTTAAAAGGTGAACACTAATAATGTCTTTTTACCGAACAACTTCATTGCCATGTAGATCCAGACTGAAAGGGAAGCAATGCAAAGCGCCCAGCCAACAGCTCCCTTCCATTCTCCAGTGGGTGCCTGGAATTCGGCGAAAGTCTGGCAGAAGGAAGCGCGGTAGAGGGCTTTCTTCTCTTCCAGGGTCAACTTGCGCCAATCACCCTTTTCCTTTTCACGGAGAACCTGAGATTGTTTTCAAACATGTATAAATACAAATATTATTAACATAGAGATGAAATTTCGACCTGCAAATGCATGTTCAAAAAAAATTCTCTGCTCTGTCACACTTGTGGAGAAATTCAACTTATATATTCATATTCATATTCATTGATATACTTTCAAATTAATAAGAAATTAAAAAAAGCTTGTAGAATAGAAAATAATTAATCCTTAATATATATTTATAATCATTGTTATGTAATGATGTTAGACTTTATAAATTTTTATTTTAGTCTAAAAAGATATTGAAATATATTACCTTAATGTCGGGTGTGTCGGCACGGAACCTGACGGCGGGTAGGGGGAAGTCAGGCCTGTCTACATAGTTGGGTTGACCGTTGAAACCATAGCCTACCCACTCCCGATTGCCAACCTAGGACAATACAATCATACTGAGTTAGTATCCATTGACTCCCATAAAGAGCTTTAAATTTAGTATAGAGTTAACTTTTTCCTTCAATTGCGAAAAATACTACTGGGTTACTTGGTTACAAAACTGGTGGTAGCTTTATATTCTATTTAATTATTTAATTCAAAAGTGCTTAGGTATAGTCTACTTGGTAAAAAATATGTTTCGATTTAGAACTAGATCCATAACATACAAAGAATATATTATGGTGCATAACTTTGCAAGTATATTATAATAGTGATAAATGAAATTAGTATTTTTTATATTAGAGTTGTGTAGATTTAAATGATATTTTTAATATAACATCAACTTATTTTCATTAAAATATCATTGGAAATTTAATTGAAACAATAATATAAATACTTATTTAAATTAAAAAATAGCAATAAAAATCTGACTTACCTTGGCAAGTTCACTGGAAGCCCGGGCCCCAATTGGTACTCGGACTGCATCTAACAGCGCACGGCGCAACAGGAGATTTGCCATAATTCTGTAAGAAACATACTTTTATTAGACATAAATTCTAATTATATATTATTCATTATAAAACTATTAGAATATGATCAAATCTCAATCAGCATTTTCTTATCTTATATGAATACATAATAGAGGTATGTTTCAAGTAATTGTGTAATTATGTCTGAACAATACCTACTTAGATAGAATGAACTACATTGATTCGGGATATTTTTATGATGTACATATGCTGAATGCAGACTTGACATAAATTATAAATGTAATTTAACATATAATAGTAACCATCTGTTATGTTATCACTAAGCTAAGCATTTTTACTTAATGGTAGGGCGTTGTGCAAGCCCTTACTTATCACATATTGTACATAGGCCAATGCATAGTATTGTTGTGTTACAGTTTTATTTCAGGCACAAGGACCATATATTAATTGATTCATTGACAATATAAAAGATAATTAATATTTCTTACAGTACCAATGTTATAGATGACGGTGAACACTACATTTGAGCTATTTGTTGTTCTGCCTACTTATATCAAATTTAATAAAGCAGTTAAACCAATATTATAGTATTCAAATTTTTAAAATAGTCCTGATTTTTTTTTTAATATTCTATTTCTGTATAATAGAACTTTTAGGTAGTTAGGTTTCCCTTACCAATGAAAGGAGTTTGGTTATAAGCGAGTTTTAAGGTAATCTAATCTGACAATTAATAATTATAATCTGAAAATTACATCTTACAATTACTTCTACATATTTCAAGAATGAAAATTGTGAGTGTTTTTGTAAAGGATTACAATTTGTATTTAATTATAAATTAAATCCATTCATAGTATTTATTTACTTATAATATTACATTAGAAAAAAAAATTGAATATATTAAAAAGGCTTTGTAAATAATGAAGTTTGAAAATAAATACATAGTTGATACTCTTGCCTCAAGTATTTATTATAAAATTTATATCATATTTTTATAAGTATATGAGAGCCTTCATTAATATTTCTCCCTAATATATTTCCTTGATACTAAATGTGTATTTAATTTAATATGGATGTTTTCACTAGTATTATTACATTTTATAATATGTTTATTATATTATATAAATAAGGCAAATACTCTGCCATTTTTTAACGTTCAGGTGGTTTTAGACGGGAATATAGATATTATGATAAAAATACTGATAATACTATAGGTTATGTCTATCGATCCTCAGTTACATAACTAGAAAAAAATTGCTTAACGGTAATAATTTGTACGAAAATACTATTTATAGCAACAAAGTATTAATTAATTGAATAAAATCTAACAAGATTAAAACAAAATAGGTTCTTAATAGGTTTATTTTGAATTTAGAATTGCGATGACATGTTCATATATTAACTTTTTTACTTACCGCTTAAGCCAATTTTAGTATTATTAAATATATAAATACAGGAAAATTATAACACGGTAATAACTTATTTTTAAGGCGACTTATTTCTTGACTTTCTTCTAAAATGATATTTACCTTATATTGTCGCTACACCACCCTACACTGTAAAAAACGGCGACCTCTAGTGAAAAAAGTCAATACTCAACATAAAATTTGCGCAATGCGCATAGATAATGTAAAAAGTTGCGTTTTTTTCACGCTTTGAGTATAAATTCATAATTTTACAAAATGTTCTCATACAATTTGAAAATAAAAATAAAAATTATGGACTTCATTTGCAATAAAATGCTTAATATAATAAAGAATAATTAAATAAATAACTAGTTACGAATTTACCCATTAATCAACAATATTTTTATAATAAAACACATACAAGATTTAATATTTATATTTCCAACTTCATCTCTGATCACTTCAGATAATAATTCATATAAAACACTTTCTGGTAAAACATCATTCACATCCTCTTGAGCCCTTGTTAAATCTTCAAAAATATTAGTTGGAATACTCATACCTTCGACTTTTTTATTTTTGGTTTTATCATTAGATATAATTTTAACATTAATATTATTTTCATCGTCTGATACTACAATTTTTTTCGCTCCTTTGATTTCATAATCAGATTTACTTTTTGGACTTTTTTCTTTCTTTAATGGAACCATAACTTCTTCTTTTACAATTTTTTCTAAGTCTACATTATCGATTATTTTCGACACCTCCTCACCAAAATCGTCTTTATAAAGATTTTTTTCTAGACCCATAACTGTATATGCAGTGTCAATATTGTTTTTACCACTTTCGCTATCTACTGAACCATCTAAAACTGATGTATGAGGTTCCACTATGTTCTGAGATTCGGTGACAGAATATATTGTATCCGCAACTGTTTCAACAATATCTTTATCATAAGCAACATAGTCTTTTAAAACATTTTCATCGTCTTTTAAAATATCCTTATATTCTTTTATTTCTTTACTATTAAACATGACAGCGAGGAAATCTTTAAAAACATTTTCATCAATTATTCTAAGTTGACTATCGATTTGCGAAATTGGTATAGGAGTCATTATTTTTCCAGTTATCGGTGGTATTTTGAAAGTGGTCGGTTTTGGTGGTATATATCTAATAGGGCCTTTGTGAGGGTCATGTGTGGGCTTCAGAGTTGTTCGCTTTTTAAACACTGGGACATACTGCAAACAAAAATATGTAAAGTTTATAGCAGTAATTTATGTGCGATTTTAATATAATTAAAATTATTGTTTGAAGACTTAAAACTTATTCAATTTATTTAAACATTTTTACCTGTTCCATTATATCCTCAATCCAATCACTATAGTAGCCTAATTTTGTGAAGACGGTTGGAGCATCAGGCATGCCACAAACTGGGGAACCAAAACTTATGACACCAAGTAATTTTCCATATAATATACCTGGACCTCCAACATCCCGCTTAAAACAAATTGTTTGGAGATATAAGTAATAATTTAAAAATAGTAAAGTTTTCGTTTAATTCGTAAAATAAACAAAACAAACATAACCAGTTAAATATTTTGTTTTGGATTTCATGTATGTCTATTGCAGTTGCGTAGACGCTTTTGTATTGATAAAAGAAATAATTTCACCTCATTTATAAAATAATAATAAATTATATCTAAACAATTGTATATATATTTACACGAAAGTATAGAATAAATTTATTTATCATCAATCATTGAATTCTAAGGTAGGAATAATAAGACCTACATTTATTATAAAAACGAATGTGATAAATAAACACGGTAAAATGTTAATGCAAAAAGGTCAATTTTTAAAGAAATGACAAAATTAACACAAACATTGCATGCTCCTCCACCCCTTGAAAAGAATCCAGCACAGAAATTATTCTTAGTCACGTATTGTCTGCAATTTAAAAAATATATATAGGCAATTAAATATTTTATCAAATGCTGAGTCTTTCTTAAGTCATTTATTTGTAAGCAAACCTTGAATAAACCTCTTGGCATTCTCTCAGTGGATAAAAATCAAGAACAGCTTCGGACAATTTATTCTTCCAGGGATTGCCAATGATTGAGCTGTGCTGTAATTAATAAAATGTAAGGAAACATGTATTCCTATATTTTTTATTTGTATTATACGTATAGCAAACCTCTTTCGCGCCCCAACCAACAACTGTAATTCCTGGAGTATTCAAAGGAAGTTTAAACTCATTTCTGTCAAAGTCGATTTTCTTGATATTTTTTTGTCGTTGTCTAAATTTCAAATGCCTGGTAAGACGCAGTAGGCATAAATTGTCTTTTAAGGTCTTTGGGTTGTATCCAGGATAAAAGTAAATTTCGAGAATGGGAATAACTTCTCCGCCTCCATTGTAAAAACTGCTGCCAACACGAACTGAGAGAAAAGCAGGATTTTCTCGGAAGAAGCGGTTGTTCCATGCTCTAAAGTAAAAATAATTTAGAGATAAATAAATGTATATACCATATATTATATGTAGGTATGCGAACAATTTTAAAACGTAGTATCTACTACGATGTCTCTTACTGAGCGCTGACTACATGACGACGGCCTTGCACATCGAACCACTACACTATATAATAGCATTATTTGTTGCTGGAAATTATCCAGTAATAATATATCTCTAGTAGTTAGAGAGGCTGACTACGACCGACCTTTCACACCGGATCACCATACTACATAATATCTTTGTCTGTGAGAAACTGCTAATTTATATTTATGAAGTACAATTTCTAAGGAGCTTACATTTGTAAACACGAAGCAGCTGTTATAATAAGATCAGATTTAATGATAGATCCCGCACACTGAAAGTTATTGAATATCTGAATCGTTGCCATGAAAGGGAAGTATTTTATCTTCGTCCTTTCACCTTTAAATATTCTACGTCCACTTGGTTCTAAAGAATAAAATAAGTAAGTTATTATAGAAATTTTAAAAAATATATATAATTTTAAATGTCCTTAGTTTACCCCAGAACTCATTATCACTAGAAATAATGTCATTCTCTTTAGACTTATGCAATCTGGAATCAATATTTGATACATTCATCAATTTTATTTTTGGATCTTTCAAAAGTTCTAAAACATCTGCATTTATGTTAACATAATCTTTATCAACGTTCAATTCTTTTTTCAATTGTTGAAGGTTGCTTAGAAATAATTCTATAAAGTTTGCCACGTTTGAATCTTTATTAATTTCTATTTCGTTTTGTAGAGTTTTCGAATTGTCTTCTTCAAGCACATTATTTATGATTGCAATTAAACTATCTTCTTCATTTTTATTACTTACTCTTGTAAGTTTTATAATTTCGTTTAGGTATTCATAATCTTGCAACGTCAATGTTGTAAAATATTGGTGTAAAGTATCATACTCGTTAAGACTTGCCTGTTTACTGACTTTATTTAGTTTAAGTGTTCTAAAAAGATTGTTGATTGTGTGATGAATAATGGTATCTGTTACAACTTTCTTGTGATTTTCGCCTTCTAGTTCTACAAGGTTATGACTCAAATCAGGTAATTCTAAGACTATAAAGCTGAAAATTATCATATTAACAGAAACCATATGAACCAATGTAATTAATTTTTTTAAGATTTTCTCTTTAGTTCTTACATGTATAGAATGTTATTACTTCAGTAATAAATCATCGTCATTGAAATAGTGTTTTATTTTTCAAACCAATTTCGAATAAATTCAGAATGTCGTAAACGATGTTCAAAGTTACTATTTTATTGGTAACTTTATTGAATAGTGAGTGCTGCTAAGTAATAAATAATAAATATTACGCCACATATATCAAGGGAGTATAAATGTATACAAAAATTCTAAAAGGTGCAACTACATTCCTTTTATTTGGAATTATTGAAAGCAATTATATTTTGAAGAAAAATCTACGCTTTAATGATGAAACAAATGAAAATATCCAAAAAATAACTAATAAACTATTTTCTAGTTTAGGGCTTAGGAGCATATATCAAAATTCCGAAGATACTCAAGACATGCTAGCTCAATTTTATAAATTAAATAATATTTTCAAAATAAATAATCAAATTTATAAAATGATTGCCAAACTGTGTAAAGAAATGAATAAAGAAACAAAAGATTCTAATCTAATGATAAATAATATTGATTCAGTTAAATATCATATTATTGAAAATTATTTATTTTCTCTACATAAAGACTTATTTCAAAATATTAACTCAACCATAGAAAATGATTTACAACATAAACTTACTAAAGTAAAAGAAATAGCTGGTACTACAAATTTATCCGAATTGACAGCTATGCCTTCATCTGAATCAAATAAGAAAGTGGTTAAAATAATGAAAGAAAACATAGAAATTTCATCTGAAAAACAAATTGATAATAATTCCGATTCAGCATTATTTATAGATAAATTTCTTCATAAAATTAACAACCTCACTTTAAATGATTTTGTAGATAAGAATTAATTAATGTGATGATATAAAATATATGATGATTACAATAGTTGTAAAAAAAAAAAAGTAAGGATTGAATAACATTTCCAAACAATTAAACTTATTGAAATGGAAGTCAATATAACAGCATTAAATATAGCAGACAAAAATGGAAATGAACATAAACTTATGATACACGAATTACTTCAATCTTAAGACAACTGTTTGGTTATTTCTTTTAACGTTCTAAAATAGACTAGTAAATATTATTAGTATAGAGCTCCGTATTGTTTTATCAGAAATGAATCCGGATCTAAAAGTGAAACATTATATTTCATTATATTTCATTTCATAAGCTTACAAATAAATCAAAATTAAAATATCTTTTCGCTTAATTATTTTTTCAATGAAGTGTGAGCAAATATTGAACGTTGCAATAATTTAGGTATGTTCTTACTTCTTGGTGCCGTTGCTGGTGCTCCATACTCGATCGAGATTGTTTATTAACTCACCTCTCATAGAATACGAAACTGTTTATTATTTCTACTTATACCTATTATACTATAAAATCAGCTTCCAGATTAGAATCAACCTCAATAAATTTATTTAAACAATATTTCTAGCGATCAAATCGGTGTCGGTGTACAATATTAATTTAATTATGAAACACCTCTTTTGATATATTTATAATGTCACCTTTATTGTTTCATTGCAAAAGAGTAAATTAAAATTATACCCTGTCAATAAACGTCTGATAAGTCCCATGCTCCAAAAAACACCGAAAATATCAAAAAATGTTTCCAATCGTTAAATCTCCATTGATCTTTAAACCAAAGTCACAATTCATCAGAACTGTGTACGGTTACTGGAGAATAGGATGCAGGGATGTCGTGGGCCACGGCATTAATGGTTCTGCTAACTACAAAGATGATGCTCTGTTTCCATTTCCAGCGATCCGCTTTAAAGAAAATACAAGAGACATTTGTGTAAGTTGAAGATTTTTCTGCTAAGAAGGAAACATTAAGTGTGTCGTCATAATTTATTTTGATTCAAACTATCAATAACTTCCATCTTTTTCTAGGCTTTAAGAGAAAAAGAGAGAGGTGACTGGCGACTGTTATGTTGTGAAGAGAAGAAAGAATTGTACCGTGCCTCATTCTGCCAGACGTTCGCAGAATTCAAGGCTCCGACGGGACAATGGAAATTTATCATGGGCTGGGTCTTCATATGCACGTCCTTTGCTTTCTGGGCGTCTATGTTCTGTCATTACTATGGTATTTTAAATCTTTGTCTAATTCTATTACAATTACTTCTGGAGAGCCCAATAAATACAGATATATTTTTTTTGTCTAAAGTTATCAGCGACAACACACTCTCAAATCTAATATGGTCCTTAATTGATTTTGTTTTATATGCATAAAATATACATATACAACATGTAGAAAAATAACTTAAAGTTTAGATTTCTACGAGATTATTCAATACGTAGAATATAATTTACTGGCTATATATATATATTATATATATATTCTACCTAAAACACAATCGACACCATTTTGTAAAATACAATTGGGTGTATGATTATTATTGATCATTATTTAAATATTTTTTCTTGAATTAGTATTCGAGCCACTACCCAGCTCGTTCTCTAAGGCGTCACAGAAAGCACAGCTACGTAGGATGCTGGAGCTACGTGTCAATCCTATAGACGGTATCTCCTCTATGTGGGACTATGACAACGATCGATGGAAGGTAAAGAAAAATCGCATAATAATTCCAGAACTCTTCATGTAGGACATATATTTTTATAGCTTATATTTTTTTTATTTTACACATTTATTCAATAGGGTAGTGTCAGCATAAAGGCCAACATAATTGAGTACCTAATCATCGATTTCCAAACAGTTCATCCATAATTACTCAAGCGTATATTATATATTCACCAAACTACATACCTATATCTTGAGATGTGAATATGACCGTTACAACATTATGACATTATAGATAACATAAAATAAATTCTTACTTTGAAAAGTGGTCACAGAAGGACGCAGTTCTTATGATACTAAAAGATTTCTATAAACCTCTAAAATTCTGTCCTCCAAAAAATTATGCAATCAAATCTTCTAATAATTAGAATCTAGAAGAAGACATAAAAATCTTGGTTGTTCAGTAACCAAATTTAAATTATTTTATTCTTTGTCATCTACCCATTTTCTATTAGAAATGGTTTTCTATATAAACCTCTTTCTTACTGTTTCAGTGATGCGGTATGAAGATGTATTTTATTTATGTTTCTGAACAATGTTTGTCAAAGTAACATTTTTTTTGTTAATGAGGAATAAAGTGTTTTATTTAATGTCTTATAAATTATTTTTATTTTAATAAATTGAATCTTAGTTAACATAAAGACTAGATATTTTATTTTAATTTACATGTTGTTGAAAAATTAAATTTTAATTTAATTCTGAAAAAGGCCACGGACTATTTCACCAATGTATTGTTGTATGGAGCATACACGAATCGTGTTAACTCATAATTGTATAAAGTATTTATATTTTTTGTTGTAACGATAATTTAAAAAAATGTCTGCACAATTGATGCAGAAGCGATAAATAGACTTTATTTAATATGACTTGATTCTAGTATTGAATGGGTTAGTAAGGTATGAGTGGTAATTGATGTAAGTACTATACATTTTATGTAGTAACATCACGATACAAATAGTTTTAAAAAAATATAGCAATAATTCATATATTTTTATATGTATGGAATAAATATAATTAATGCACTACAGTCCACTGTAACCTGTATTTGAATAGGCTACACAATTTGTCACGTTGGAACTGGTTCCGCTTGCGTTCTATTGGTGTCTGGAACTTCAACCAAATATATTTTATGATTCTATAATTTATTTTGTATTTGTACTGACTTAGATTTCGTGCTTAAATATTACTAGCATTTTCTAAGTTAAGGGCATGAACACATCGGGGTTTATTGATAACAACCTAACTAAAATGTGTTTTAATAAGAGACGAGACATAATTATATCATCGTTCCTCATCGTTCTGCCGGTTCCGGCCACGGTAACCATTCTCAAACATAGATGCACTTTCTATTCCCTTACTCTCATAATCCGATGGGAAATTTGAAATGACTGGAAGCAGTTCAGGCGCAGGACCAAGAGCCAATAACAAAACAATACATTATTTCAAGCAGATTGGGGTTTGATCCCGAGGCCTTGGTATCTGCGATTGCTAGCCGCTAGATCATCGAAGCAATTAAGACACCTAATAGAGACAGTGAACTGAATACCTTATTAATATTCTATATTATAGAAAGTTTCCTTGCGTGACGATATTTTTTTGTGTCCGCTATAAATTTTCTTATAACCTTCATTTTCTTCCAAACGTCACCAAAGTTTAGCGACCAGAAACACTCAAAAAATACATAAAAACTTAACTGAAGAAGATACAATAGCACAAGATTTTTTTTATTTTTTAATATTTGTTCAAAAAATAATAATTTCGAGGTTCTTATTTTTTACTAGCGTTTATTGAATTTCAGCTATGTAGTGTATGTGTGGGTCAAATCTTGAATCAGAATTTTGAATAAATTCGATTGATCGAAAAAAATTCACATTCCAGAATAAAATGTAGTAGGCAAATTGAAATACATATAATGTTATTTGCTCAAAACGATACTTTAAATAAAATTATTAATCTTCTCGTCGCTCTTGAGTGATAGCCAAATTATGCCTGCTTACTATGTTATTTATTTCTACTTGTACAAAGCTTTGATGTATCCCTACCTTTACAGACCTTAATCTAACATAACATCAGAACGCATGAACTAATGCAATTTTGTCAGGATGTACGTTCATCCATGCGTGAGCCAACTAACGCAGTCTATATAAAGGTGCAGGAATTTTGTGAAATTCAAACGTTTTTGTTATTTTCAGTTGATAAACAGGATATAAAGGACAAAATATGAAGTGCGCAGTAAGTACATGCTAATATTTTTATTTTTCATTTATCTACATTCCAATAATTTTGACAAGTTTTTTTAGTCAAGCGATTCTCTTTTTGCTTGTGGTTTTTCCAAGCCCAGTACATCGTTCTTGAACTGTATAGTCGTACAATGTCTTGCTATGATCTAGTTTTACAGACATAACATCGAAGTGCCCATGGTTGCAGAAATGATAATGTTAGAGAAGGTTAAAATTTCTTGCAACGCCCATATTACAGGTGATCGTGTAATTTTTCAGCAAGACCATTCAATTCAATTCTAAATACTTTTCATTATTTATATACGATGTCATGCTTTTAACTCATAAACTCTGAATAACAAAACAAACCGCATCAGTGCTTATGACCTTTTTGTGAAATCATGAAATGAAAGTAAAAATCTATTTCAGGTAGCTATCGTTCTCGCTCTCATCGGCATGTCTCTCGCTCACCCAGCTCCATCCGGCTTGGGTGGTTTAGGTAATATTCAATTAGTATTATTACGATAAGTCGATACCATTTAAGTTTCTATTTATTTCTAAATACTGTTATAATCATTAATGTTACTCATTATTACTGATCTATAGGCTTCTAATCGCGATGTATTTTACAATGTGATTCAGTAAAAACGAATTTATTTGAAATCCAGAATCAGATAGATGCATTATACTTTGGTACTGATAGATAATTCTATTACCAGCTGATAAATTATACTTTGCCAACAAGCCAGCTTGAAGCAGAATTACGAAAGAATTTATGCGTAGGTAATATTATTATTAATAATAATAATATATTGCGTGTATTTACAAGAATAAATATGAATAACAATGACTTTTCTCGACAACTCATATCATGAAACTAAAAATTGAATATGAAGTCATTTTGTCTACAATAAAAGACCTGACAAACTGACGTAAACGTTCCCTTTGCAGTGAAGGGAAGCGTGAAGAGAATACGACTGAGGCGGTTTGCTCAGCGCTCGTAGAGGCTTAGGATAACACGAGACTAACGCGTTTGTGGTCACCGTTGTTGCGCAATTTGAAGGTTGACTTTCTTCCACAGCCTATTCACCTCTGCTGTTGCCATCCGCCGTAGAGTATAGATCCAGCGTTATCAACCATGGAGTGACCCTCCCACGTGTAACCCCTATCATTAAGCCCATCATCCTAACCCCTATTAAACCTATCATAGAGCCCATCATTAAAACCCAAATCATTACACCTGTCATCAAATCCTATTGGGGCGGATTGGGATATGGCTTACACTAAAACATAAGGTTGAAATTCTTGCTATCGACTCACAGAGCTTTGTAATTTTATTTTACCAATAAAATGTTTATAGCTGAATTCTTTGTTTTATTTTATGTATTTCTATAAATAATTTCGACATCGTAATATTTTTTGCAGTTAATACAAAAAAATATACATTGTGTGTTATCTTCAGAAAGCAGAAGTTTGTTTTAAAATGGCTGTTATTTTTAGAATGGCGTCTGGTGTGATATTAATTACGATAGCTGCGGGCCACATAGAACAAAAAGATACTGATGTTAAAACTTCTTCAGACGACAGTAAGTTTACTGATGATGTTTCTGAAAATCAAAAAAACAGCTTATTAGCTTTACCTGTACATATTAAGTAATATTACAACGTGTTAGTGTTTCTTTTTACGGTTTCAAAACCCTGTTCGTGTCTGTCTGTCCCTATACACCGATCTGTAAGTTTGTAATTAAATTTAAATTATAAATTTAGTATATAATGCCCAAACGCAGACCCAATCAAGGACGAAAATCGTAAATAAACTAATCGGAACTTAAAATTCTTGAATAATATACAATTATGTTTGTTATTTTTTACTCAAAACGCAAAACGAATTCCTTCGCCACGTGAGATGACTCTAACTTAAAAAACTTCAAAAACTGTATTTCTGAAATCAAATACTAGTGGAACGTGAGCACATCGTTCGCAGGAGCAATGACGATAATGAGTGGCAATACGAAGGAATGACTATTGAATTGCCTCCGAGAAGGACGTATAATGTTCAGAAAAAAACTACTAGTAAGTATGAAAGGAATTGATATCTCAATTTTATATCTGGTAAGCAACGAAATCTATAATTTTAGGACAATTTATTCAAATCGACGAAAATATCACCACTATTTCATGCCCATTATTAAATATTACCGGTTATTTGTAAATTGTAAGCTATATTAAGTTGGTACTCTAGTACTAGAGTACCAACTAACAGTAACATAGCAGTAGAGAGAGAGAGTATTCAGCGAGTATTCAGCGTTTAGTATCTACCAAACGCTGAATACTCTCTTTATGTCGTAATTGATTCGACATTCGACGGCAAAACTGTCTTACTTTATCGTTGAGTTATAGTCGAGATGGGTTGTAAATGCAAATGAAACACGTGATAACTAATTCGTTGTCGCTTTTAAGCCAACGTTTGGTTAAGATCCACATATTCTATCACAAAACAGCAATGCCTTAGCAGTGTTCCGGTTTGAAACGTGAGCGCACAAGCACAAGAGACACAACATCTTGGTTGGTGGCACACACCAAACCACAAGTCGTGGTGCCTTGTGGTGTGGTTAGCGGTGTAAAAAACACAAGTCACCATCAGATGACACAATCTTTAACCGGCCTAGTTATTATATATAAAAAAGTATTATTACTACTAAGTTATATAAGACGAGTTAACAATGAAAATGAAACATTGAAAATGGTGCTTTACTTCAAAACTGATCATTACATAATGTATTTTTTCCTACAATGGAAATTTCTAAAATAAAACTTCTATTAATTAATTATTTACCAAATTTAAAACAGAAAAACCGTCACCCAATCCAGCACTCGATCGACGATACCGACGCATTTACAACGCAGACGAGATCACATATGTAGAAGATTACCCATTCCTGGCTGCGTTGCTGGTGAACAAGCAACTGTGGTGTGGAGCTGCTATTATCGAATCTGACAGGATATTAACAGCAGCGCACTGTTTACAATTGTAAGATGCTTTAAGATATATTTCAATTTAAATGGACTTTGTTAGGATTTTTTTTTCTTAAATCATTTTCAGATAAATAAGGCACCTATTAGAATCGGTTTCCAACGTCCAAATAAATTGGATTAAGAACTGAGGCATAATTTATACAATACTTACACCATAATCTCTAAGATGTTACATCTCTTGTGCCTGAGCACAAATCGTTACCACCCGGTACCATCCAGGACTATGGAGTATAATTTCTGATCCTCCTACTCATCACAGGATAAAGTGTTTGCCAAGTATATTTATATGTATGGTGATTAGTCTCTATGTGCATTTTTCTCAGACAATACAACAACCGTTTCTTCCGTGAATATGTGAAAATGCTCACAGTTCGAGTGGGCTCGTCCAACGCAACATCCGGTGGTGACATATACAGAGTAATAGAAATATTCTTCCATCCAAACTACAAGCCTAACACTTTAGAATTCAATTTCGCTGTCTTGAAACTGCATAAGAATATTTCTTTTGATGGACAAGATAAGAACGTTGCGAAGATCGACTATTCAACTGATAGAATTATACCCACTGATAACAATATTACCTTTTTGGGATGGGGTTCAGTGTTGGTAAGTGTACCTAATTCTATACACAGTACAACACGCGCTCATATATACGTACATAACATATTTATTGTACAATGATGGTACTAGCCCACAAATGATTGATTTCTAAGCAGGACATATATAAACTTAATTGTACTTAACTGACATAAATCTGTAATTAAAATGTTGATTTTGATTGTTTAATTATGATGTTTGATGAACTAACAGACATCCATTTCTTTCTTCATTCTAGAGCGCAGGTGGCTTAGGTGGTCAAGTGCTCCTTCAAAAACTGGTGTTGCCTGTTTATGACCTGGCCGACTGTCAAGAAGTATACGGGCGGTAATTAAATATTATAATAAGGTTAAAAATGTCCTTTCAATTGACATTGTGTTCAGTGTGATTACTGTCGGTGAATTGATTGCCACTTATGAATATTAGTATAACATATAAAGATGTTAACATCTTTAAGTCTATCTGCGTTTTCTTGTTTCCTGGTGTAAGGTGGATATAAAAATGTTATTGAGGGACGTTTATAAATAATTTTTTCCAACTTTAAATTACAACTTACGTTTTCTTCCGAAATGGCCGAGATGACGAAGTGATTCGGACACGTAAGTCCTTACCGAAGATTGCGTGTGCATGTGCTTAAATTGTGTGTGTGAAATATGGTTTGTACCATATTGTTACCTGTTCATAATGAGAGCTTTGAGTGTTATATTATAGGCTATTTTACGTTTTTTCAGAGAACTTGTTACGCGCAGTAATTTCTGCGCAGGATACATAACTTTAGCGAAAAATGTTTGCAATGTAAGTTAACCTTCGTAATGTTTTCGGCATGAATGTTTTTGTCGAGATAATGATAAATATATTTACTTAAAATTGTCACAAACAAATAAAGGAACATATAAGCTTACGTAAGGTATCAATTTAATTTAAACAATATTGCCAAATTTTAATAAGCTCATCTTTGAACTGCTTTTCAGACGATCCCTCACCAAAATCATGAGATAAACTGCACGAGTCCGATAATATTCTGCTACGTGCATAGTTTCTAATCTGTTTTTGAGTGGCGAAGTGGAATAACACCCGTTCCACACAGCACTACATAATATTGTTGTTTCGTATAATTCTTAGTCCCTAAGGTTGATGGCGCATTGGCGAGTGGTTAATAGTTCTTACAGCAGCAATGTCATTGGGTAAGCACTTATCATCAGCGGGTCCAATTGCCAGTCCGCCTACCGCCATTGCCTAGTATAAATCTTAACGGCTCTTACAAATTACTACGATAGAACTTTTAACAAATGGGTTTTTAATTCAATTTACAGCACGACGCCGGTGGACCAGCGATAATGGATGGATTACTTGTTGGGATTCTCTCATTCTCATCTAGGCGTTGTGATCAGCCAGACCAACCTGCAGTATTCTCTACCGTTGGCCAAATTGCAAACTGGCTTGAGACTCTCTCCGAAAAGAAGATAACTCTCATGTAATCATTGTCTATGTAATCTTTTGTGATCTATCGGTCGCGTCGGATGCCGGCCCATCGAAGAATAATCGTGCATTTACTCCTATACTCTAATATAATCGTTGTTATTTAATATTACATTTAAATTATTATTAAGAATTTCATATTAATATATTTAAAAAAAAATGCGATTTATTTAAGTTTCATGTAGGTAACTAATGTATATTTGAAAAGTTCATTGTATTTAATACGACCTAGTAACAGATGCAGAAATCTTAAGTTTTATTTAAGATTCGATATTCTTTATCAAGGAAATCTCATTGTTTAATGATAAGATTAAAATTCGAAGGCCTCAAAAAATAGGCTTGATAATACAACGCTTTCTCTACATTATTATAATGAACCGTGGTTGCTTTGAGATTATACTTTTTTTCCAGAAATACAGCAATAAAGAACCCTGATTGGAATGACAGAAAGGAATAAAACAAAAATTTTACATCACGAATATATTTTCTAATACTGTACAGACATCGAGACTACAATAACAAGATAAATTAAAAACAATATTATTTTTAAAACTCCATATATTTCTATTCAACATACAACATTGAATAACATACAATTTTTAAATATAATTATTTTTTTTCGTGTTCTCAAGCGGATCCTTCGACATTAATGGAATGATATCGAGCTGATTGTAATTGAAGGGTTAAATATATTCAATGATTAATTATTATTATTGGCAATACAAGCTATTTCATGTATTTACAGCAAATGGCAACCATCTTGTTTTCCCGCGTTTTTTACCGCGCATAGTTGTCATTTAAGACATTTGCACGCGTCCCTAGTGGCTACAGATTATAAACAGAATAATAATAACAATTAGAACTATAATCGGTTGTTCGCAGATTTAATACGCGAAAAAGTTAATATGTTATGCGTAACATTGGCTTATTCAAAGCGGTAATTGACGTGCAGCTCGGGTTTGATGTCGTAGACCAAGTTGAGGATATCAGTAATCACCTGAAATATTTAAACAAAAATCAACATTTGGTCCAATATTTTTCTTAATAAAACTTAATTTAGAATATTTTCAGAATAGTTTAAATAGACCTCTTTAAAAAATTGAGAGCTAAATTGAAGTATTTAAATAAAATAACCTTTGGTCATTGTCCTAAGCCTGTAGCTATAATGTAGGTGTTATCTTTCTTAATATTTCCATAAACAAGTCTTAATAACGTTTACATAATTTGATATATAATAAGTGTTAATAAACTAGAAGACTGTCATCAAATTTCTATATAAAACCCGATATGAATTTTTGAATTGAAACATCTTTGTAGAGGACTTACCGCTTCCTGCTGTGTCTGAACCATTTTGTTCATTTCTTCGATCTTAATCTTCGTCTCTGCATCGATTTTAGCAGCAACACCTTCCCTTGTGCCCATGTGCTATAAAATAAAGAAAAAAAAAATCATGAGTCACATCATGAAAAAGTAAGGAAATTATGAAATTATTTTAAGCAGCACAAGATGTAGTAATCATGTAAATGTGATAGATTATATAATTATATCACGTTGTGCAGATATGTAACAAACCCATAGCAACAATAATAAAAGTAACAGTAATGCTGTTAAATTAAATTACATATTTATTTTACTATAATGTTATGCATATTATTTTAGACATTTCATTTTTTTTATTCTATAACATTGGATTCTGCTTATAAATCTTAACAACTTTTATTGATGCTTCTATTGGTTGATTCATATCTACACAATATGTTCAAATTGATGCTACTTTTTTAATTTTTAATTTAGGTAATCAATAACGAAAATTTAGGACACTATTAGTCACTTGAATACATTATATATATTACCACATAAAGTTTTCTTAAACATATTCTCAAAAAAGAGTACTAGTGACCATTAAAAATAAAAAATATAAATTCACTTCTATGCACTTGAATTATGTAAAAATATAAAAAAAATTCACTCTCCTAATAAATAACATTACTTTAAACTTGATTACAAATGAAAAGTTAAAGATAATACAGCTTTCTTTCTGCATGCAGAAAGGATGGGCTTATCACAAGTCACAGCATTTACAAATAACTTTAACCTAAATTCTGATAAACCTGTAACAATGGTTCTGACTGTACTGAATCTCTAAAAATTCAAATTAATAAGAGCCAAGAATGTTAAATTTATAATAAATTCCTTTATTAAATACAGAAATATTACACTTACTTTTTGTCAAATTTTCACTACCAGTTCAGAAAAGAAAATACCTGAGAAGAACTGGCGAAAGAGACTCAGTGGGTTTTTTCTATAGAAAGATCATTTGGAAAGATTACATGGTCAAATCTGGGCAAGCACTATTGAGTTATCATGTGCATAATAAATGTTTTAAATTCATCTCATACTAAGTGGTGAAGGAAAATTTTGAAGGCTATGTATAGAGGCTATGGCAGGAAATTCTGCTACTTGTATTTATTATAACCCAAACTTGAGCAACACTGTAAAGTAAAGCATTTAGCACAGAACTAGATACATTGAATTTGATAGAATATAAAAATCTCATTAAATTCATTCTCCTAATTAAAATTAGTGTATTTTTTAATTCATGGTATGTATGTATGTAATGAAAAGAAGATATTACTCTTTATTCCTAAGTTTAAAAAATCTAAATTACCAACTGTGGCAAGTTCCTTGTGACTAATATCCCAACCTACTATTGTAAAAGCAAAGCAAGAGTTTCTTGCATGTTGTAGATTCAAAGTAGCTTGTATCACTAACCAACTTTCATGGATTGCATTAACCCCAAGGCTTAAGTTCAGCTAATCGTGCCACATACAGATAGTGAAAGTGCAAATGAACTTACCTTGGCCTCAAACTCTTTGAACTGTCGCTCACGTTCCTGTCTGTACTTTTCAACCTCATCTTGAGCCTCTTCCTTGGCTTGCTTTAGGCGTTTTGCTTTCCCTGTAACAATATGAAAACTTTATAAGTGATGGTTATTTTAATTTAATGGATAGGTTGTCTAGCCATTCTATGCCTTTGTAGTAATTGAATGTGATTCAAAAGTAATCGTACAAATCTGCCTGTAAATAATAATTGATTATCTTCTATTTATATAAGCTAGTTTAAGAAAATTCAAAATGTATATTTTAAACATAATCATTACCGGATTTAAGTAATGTCTGATTCTGTTATTCCACTGGCTGGCTCAAACTTACGGTTAAAAGGGCATAAAGCATATACTTCTTGCTTTAGCAAGTATTGACTTGACCAAATAAAATTTATAACCAAACCATTTCATAGAAATGAGAATTAGATTGTAATTGCTTTTTCCTTCTGTTAACATGAATGTAATGTTGTCAAATGCTAGTAAAAGCTAAGATTGTTCCCATCCATTTTAATTACATATACAAGCAGTTTATAATAAAATCCATAGAACAAACATAGCTTATTATAAATTTCATTACAATAAGACAACAATTGAAAATATATTTTCAAGGCGTTGCAGATATTACTTCAGTCACACAAATCGAAATCATGTGATAAGAGCGAACGGCTAAATTATTACGGATGGAATTGACTAGAGAAGAAAAATACAATAATGAATCGTTCTAGAAGATAATGAACTAACAATAGAATCATTTATCCAGTCAAATTTCCATCATTGGGAGAAAAATGCATATACAAGTACGCATATATAAAGTAGATGTGTAAAAATGTTCTTGATTGACTGTATGATTTGTTAAGAACGCATTTAATTGACTTACGCTTCCTGGCCTCTGAAACCTTTTCTGCGGCGCGTTTCTCAGCAGCCAAAAGTTGCTGGATTCCCTGTGTCTGGCTCGCCATTTCTAATGTTACACACAAAAACTATCCGGAGAGAATCGAGACCAAGACACAAATCAATAGCAAAGCTAGACGTGACGAAAAGTAGTCATATGATTATTTTAGTTCCATTATGTTGTCACGATTGGCGCTGTCATCGGCTCGTGCTTCGTTATATATGCGTGCATCGGAACGTTTTGTAATATATTTTTTTCATTCGTTTTACTATGCGTACTGTTGTAAAATATAAAAATGTTAAATAAAAAGTTATTTATAGATAATCAATTTAATCATAATAACAATTCGTAATATATAATTAAAACTAATAAAAATGTTAATAAAACATATTGAGTACAACGAATAATTGCAAAGAAAGTGACATAATGTTGCTAGTTTATTTAATTCTATTTTTAATTGTTTTTTAAAATAGCAATACAGTAGTTTTACATTGTAAAACAAACATTCAATTAATTTAAAAAATACTTTATAATTTGTGATAATCATTGTTATTTTTATGCATCAAATGTAATGTAAAAACTATTAATGAAATAACTGATTAATGAAATTAGATGGATAGTTTAATTTGTAATACTGGTCACACTAAATGTCAAAAATTAGATGGCAAATTTAAAATTCGTAATAATATTATTTTTTTATTCAATTAACAAGTAATAAAAGTCTATTATAATATCCATTCTGAAATAAAAATAAATTACATTGTCTGAATGCATTAACAATGTCCATATAGTAATACTCTAGGTAACTGTTTAATTTTCATGACATATGTGATACGTCATTACCTGTTTTGTCCTTGTCTAATATAAGCAAGATAAACGAAATGTCCAATAGATGCAACACCGGGCATTCGCCCCATATCTCGATATAGTATTTATTTGTCTGACGTGAGCAATCTACATTGAAGAATTTATTAGTCTATATGTCTGCACATACTCAAATAAAACAAGCAATGCATTAAATGTTATCATATACAATCGATACCCAGTTAGGTTTTTCAAGCAAATCCAGTAGTCGGTAAGCGAGCACGTCACTGTTTCTTTATCATTTCGGTGGCAAACTTAACGTAGTATGGCCGTCGTTTGGAAGTATTCACAGTTTTACTTCCACAAAGAATACGCGATAAACATTTCACAGAGCGAATTACGAAAGACATTTTTAAATAAATTTTTTACGCGTGTGAGATAAAAATTAAACGAAAGTGTTTGTTTGGAATATAGAAGACAGAGTAATTTCGACCTAAATTTTTTATAAATTTTGCGAATTTCTCAGTTTTATAAAATTCAAAATGTGGTTAGTCAGTCAGCCTAATTCTGTGATTTTGGAAGTCAAGGTGGAACCTAACTCGATTGGACAGCAATGTCTGGAAAAAGTAAGTAGAACTATAGTCATAGCCACTATTAAAAAAAAAACTAAGAAATTATTAAAAAGTTATTTTTTTTTTAATTTTTATATTATTTTGTGGCACCTAGTTTTAAGTAAATTAAAAAATGAAATTATATCAACATTTCATTTCACAGTACACTTTTTTAGTTTAACCTTCGCGTTTTAATATAAGCAACAAGAATATTAACTAAAATATTACTTCAAAACAAACCCTTTTCTATGAGAATTTGTAACATGTAATTGGTACATTATAACATTACACGTATTATTTGTATTATTACAGTATTGTTAAGAAAGCGATTGACACGTTCTCTACAATATTATGACGTCTAGTTTACCTTGTGGACTTTGTTGACTATTATAATATCTCACCTTAACTAAAAGAGCCTGGCTCGCCTAATTTATCAATACCCGGTTTTAAATATAGATATATATACAAAGGAACTTTATAATTTAGTTGCAATAAATTTGCAATAAAATGTAAATATGCATAATATTCGTGTTTGGCACCTAAACTTTTAAAATGGTTGGCGTTGTTCCAATGTGATATAATAATAAAGATTTAGGACAATCTGATAAATGTTTCTTATTTCAAATGACTATTTTTACGATTCAAGGAAAATTAGCATTTAATGCCGAAATGTAGAACACTACAGCGACAATAACAATATTATAATTTAATTTGTATATTTCATACCTGAGCTAAGATGTTTTTGTTGAAGCCCTTAAAATACAAAACGTTCTTTAATTTAGGTGTTATTTTAGTTATCTGGTTATGTAGGTAAGTCTATAGTGGTTATAAACCCTTTAAATATCTATAAATTTTATAGTTGCGTAAAACACAAAGATATTTTATTAGCAGTTAGGTTTTTCTAGCTTGTTAAATAACTAGTTAAAACCGACAATAGGGTAGCTCTAAATGTCATCTGAATTTTATCTGAATTTATTCGTTTCATACTAAACTATATTAAAATTATAAAAGTATGTGTTCGCATTTTAGTAGTATCTATCTAACATAGATCATAAATCTTTTTATAGGTGATACTATTTTTTTTTTTTTCATGTAAAAAGGGAACGTACTTTCGGATATAGAATCGCGATCTTAAAAAATAACAAATACCAATGAGTTTATTATTAAAAATAAAATTTAGCGCCAAGTAACAAAGCGTGAATGATTATCTTCGGTACGGAATCAAGGCAAGGCGTTCTCGCGTTCGTAACACCGCGACCGGTGATTGTAACGCGGGTCCAAAGTCCAAACCGGCCAAGCAGCTGTGACTCTCTATAAACACGTGCGCGCTACGTGATCGGTACGAATGAACGCTTTTTTTTTTTTCGAACAATAACTCCTATAACCTATTCAGCTTTCTTTGTTAGACGAAAACTGCGTTATCAATATGTATATTTTCAAACCATTATTAAGTAATAATATCATTTTGCTTTTTAAAGGATTTCATTTGTCTTTTGAACACACAAATGCCCTTTAATAATAAGCAGTATTAAATACAGTTCACGATGCAATTTATTAAAATTTTACATCGAAATACGCATTCACATTTTATTTGAAAAAAAAAAAACAGTAATGACTGATCAAATGTCTCATTACAAATTAAAAAACAATCAAAGAAATGACTTAAAGTCAGGTAGCCGAAACATTAATCATTCACAACAGATTGTAACATCATCTTTAACTCTCATAAATGTTAAAAATAAAACAAGTAAGTATTAAAGTGTCATTGCATCACCTGGGTAGCTAACACGCGGCCTTAACGCGAACCGACGAGAGTCCAAACTCCAAAGAATTCAATTTAATTGTGAGGTCACCATCATTCGCGTACGAATTCATACTTGTTTTGTTTTTTAGCAAAGATTAGGTACCAAACAGGTTTTATGTAATTGGTTATTGTTTAGTGAATTAGGACTCACAAAATAATTATATCTAGATTATTAGGACTAGAAGATACATAGAATGCTCTATGTTGCACCATTTCGTTTGCTTTTGAATAATGTACCCCATTATAAGCGCTGTTTAGATACAATAATAACGAAATACACAGATAAGTAAGGGATTTTGCATCCAAAGTGATATTAATATTAAAATACAGATAAACATATATTCTATTAAAACCTTTCCCAGATAATGTACCTCAGTTTTATAAGCTTTTGGGGTAGTTTGCGGTAGTTACATTACTATTAGGTACCTATATGATTTATATATTAGTCACAACAAACACAATTATGTAAAAACGGTTACAACAATTCATTGTCCATGTGCGCGGTGGCGACATCTTACCATTCGTTGGATCTTTTACCAATCTGCCTACCTATTTCATATTCCAATTGTACCCAAGTGTTAAGTCAAACCGGTTATCTAGTATATAATATAACGATGTATATTCGGGGCGAGTTGCTAGTACAATATAGATTTAACTTAACCTTCTTTGACATTCAATAATATAATCTTAAAAAACAAGTACACTTTAATTTAAAGTACATTTAAAAAAAAGTTAAAAATATATTTTGAAAGTGTTTGTTGTTTTTTTAATTTAGCCTTACTCAATTTTTTATCTACGTGCCACAAACTAAACAAATTGTTATGACCTAAATGTATTGCGAAATGACAATTTTATAAATGAGTTTAATTGTAAATCAGTGTCATATTTCGGTACAATAAGCAAAAATAACACTTAGATTTGCATTAAAATAGCTCTTGCAACATATTACATACTTTAACATAAAGAAATTGAGCAATAAACAGTCCAGCTTATTTAGCTTATGTAAATATTTTACTAGTGTTTACCCAGTAGGTTTAAATTCGAAATATAATCATAATTTAATTTGTGAAAAACAAATAAGTAGGTATTTATTTCAATTTTTCGAAAACTTGAAATTAAATAAATAACCAAAAATGTTAAGCAATTTGGGCTGAATTGTCTTCGCTTATATATTAAGTGTACATAAATATTTTTGTATATTACAATATTTTATACATAATATTTGTATATAAAGTAAATTATAATGTGCCGAATTTTAAGGAAATATAACTTATTATTATTTCTGATTGAATATTTTTTATTCACAATAATTTTTCGTCTCAACTGTATCCAAGTTCCAATATAATTATTTGGATAGCCTTCATCGTCGCCAGAACCGTTGTACTCTTCAATTAGATCCGTGGTCTTTGTCCTGTGACGTCACAATACACCGTGCCGGTCTATTATACCCAGTTCGAAGTATTTTAATAGAGACGTGATTATAGCCTGTTATGCAAAACATGATATTGAATATCAAAAACATCTATGAAATTTACCATGACATATTAGGTGGTTAAATATTTTCCAGTATTTCTTACAAAACAGGTTTCTTAACGATGTTTTCCTTTGCAGAACACGAATATACCACTTAAAAACGAATTTAATTTCGGTATCACATTATGTATGAACAGACAGAGTTGTTTCTTGTCGGTTCTTCTCGGTAAGAGTGCTCGTAAAAACAATTGAATAAAGTTAATTCAATTTCAAACTTGAATCTCAACATTAAACATATTTCAATTGACTGGAAGTATGTCATGAATATATTTTGGGTTACTACTTACTAGTGATATAGATCTGAAAGCAAACATTAATTTAAGCACTTAATGTTATCTTTTTTTTATTAGTATTTGTTAAAATAAATATTTATAATTAAACCCCTTAAAGGTAGAATATTTAGGAACAATCCAATTTATTGTTTTCATATGATATCGATGTAAACAAACCCAGTGCCAAGTTTGTCTTATTTCATGGTTACTAAGTCTCAATCGATCGAGGTATAATAACATTCAGACTTACATTTTTTTTAATGTTGCCATAGTTATACAATCACATGTACTTCTTAAGTTTTAAGAGGAGAAACATGTCTTGCCTCTTACTTTCTCTCGACGCGAAATATCACTGGCCAAAGCCGGAAACATCGCAGGACTGTTTATATATTTAGCTATACACATATATATACAAAATAGTTACATCGCCATTTCTATAGATGAAATATAAAAACAGTAATGATTATGTAGTACTGACACTCTTCGAAATACTACATAGATTAATTTAAATCACTTGACATTGAGTGGCGAGCAATGTTTGTTACTGTAACTTCATATCACACATTGCCAGAAGTTCTCCACATAAAATGTACCAAAAGTGTCTTCCAGATTTTGATCTTTGTTAGATTTGGTCTATTTATGTGTTTCGAAGATAATACGTGACTAGGAGCATGATTTGCCGAACCTTGGCTTACTTTACTGTAAGTCACCTTGGTCTAGGATTTAGTTTAAAATATGACATATGTCTGGTATTTCAGCTGTTTGGTGTTCAGTGCTCACAATTGTAGCGACTTAAAAAGAACACTGAATACCATTATCTGTTATAATAGTTGCTAGTGCATACAAGGAAATATAGGTCTCTAAAATAAATAGATTATTATAATTATAACGACAGCGGCTGTCGCTTTATTAGTTATCAGAATTTAATTTACTTTATTTTTACACTTGAAACGTAACTACGGATAAATTACTAATCTGTCAGAATTATGTGAAGCATGTGTTTGGTTATTTCATAATACGATTAATACGCAATGGAAACAACCTTAAACCATTTTATCTGGGATACATTTCTGATATCTCGAAAATATCAAGATTGACACGACTTAATTCAAACAGACATACAATGTTCAGGCGAAATTGGAAAGCAAAGGTGAAACGTGTAGTTGATAATATTATTTTTATCTAAACAAAGCTATATCTTGAAAAAACTATAGGGATATAAATGTTTGTAAATGCTTGTCACGGCAATAGCATAATATTGAAAAACGGTTTAAACTGATTTTATATACACCGAAAAGCATACATATATTTTAAATAATTTAAAATAAATGTCATTGAAATAACCGTCAAAATCCGCTGCAAACGCATAAAATAGCAGCATTCTAATGACAGATACGAATAGTTATTTGCCAAAGTTATCCAGACATTTCGACCTTTATGCGTTAGGGGGCGGATTAATACGTACGATTCATCAAAAATGTAGATCCGGTTCATGGTTCTGCTATCAATCCGCTATCAAATAAACGATAAGATATATTTTGTAACAATTTATATTTACACAAATACATCCCAGTTATTTAAATGAAAATGATTGTATTTTCAATGGGGTGTTATTAATATTTGAATTAGAAAACCTGACCCATGAAACGTAAAAGCACGTCTTCATCAAAGACTATGAGAAAGAATCGACTAATCCTCATTAAGTATAGTCCTATATTTTATACGCTTTTAATTTTAAAGCAAAATGTGACTTTGACCAAAACCGATTTTTGTCAAAGCGACGATTTTAAAAAGAGACTAGGCAACTACCCGTGCCATTTGTGTACAAGGGTATGTGCAAACAAGGGCACTCTCAATTTTGGCTTCCATTCAACGCTTGTACTTGTTTTTCGGGGCACAGTTGTTCAAACACGGCAAACTAAACCGGAGCCGACCGAGATGCTGGTGAAAAAAATCTCAATAGAAAATCGCGATATCTTTTTTGAACCCCTGTTATTCGCCGCCAATAGACCAGCGTCACAGATAAATGTATTCAATTTTATCTATTATTAAATTAAACTAAGTAAACATGCAAATTTTAGCCTCTTCATTGTCCATTGATCGTGTAGTCAGGCTACACGTTCTAACTGTTAATTATGCAATTATTTCTAATATTTTTTCCTGATAAGCCTCTTACCATGACCATGTTGCCCCCTTATCAATGACACGACCTGTTTTCTGTCACTATGCGTTATTGTTTTATAAATAATAACATATATCACTATAATATATGGGTATACATTTTAGGGCAATTCTTCTATATAAATCAATAATTCAACAATTTATATTTTGTCAAAGTTTTGAGTCGAAAATTTCTAAATATCTCCTTTGTGACGCCTTTTTTCCTTTATGTTTTCACTTTGATAATGATTAATCACTTTGCCTTAGATTTAATATTGTTTGTTTTGTTTTCTTTTATCAAAATTTTAAACAATGCAATTTTACAAACAGAATTATTATAGTGTTATAAATGTGAATAATTAAATTAAATTGATATCGCTAATGACCAACGATGCTGATTGCGCCGGCGCACCCTTATCAATATACAAATTGAATAATTGTTTCTTTCATTTCAATGTTAGCAATATCAATATCTTTATTACTATTCTCTGATTTTATTGATTTCATAAACACGAGTGCGATATTAATTCATCATTAAGAGTCGACTGAGACACACGCACGGGATTATTTATCGTTTTATTGAATTTAAATTTCGTCACTGTATATTTAATTCTTAGTCGATAATATTGATCGATACGGCTTAAAACGTCATCATCATCAACTAAAACTTATCACATGTCGTTGCGGATAAAGTAATTTAAATCTTTAATAAGAAAAGAAATAACTAAATTCAAATGTAAACATTTTCGAACTCAGTTTTTGTGTTTAATGGTTAGTCAAAGTCAAAGTCAAAAATCTTTATTCAAAAGTGTTTACACTTGCTTATTGATAGTCAAAAATCTACCACCGGTTCGGAATTTAACACCTCGGACCTGAGAAGGAGCGGCGAAAGAAACTCAGCAAAAGACTAAGACTAGTAAGAAGTATGTATATAGAAGTCAGAAAATCTCTGCAATATCCGCAAGCTATACCTGTTATATTTGTTCAAGATTAGAGCCTAATAGACGTAGTTGCTCGATGAATCTATTGTTTCTGTGTGACGCGCTCAATTGATCACTTCCTTATATTCTATTGTTAGTGTTCTAATTGTGTATAAGTAAATTACATCTAACTATTGTGTTCAAATCCTGTTACAACCTGAAATCCATTTTTAAACACATTATTTTCGAACAATATGTTTGAATGTATATTTTCGTATTTGCAATGCAAAATGCATTTTTTAATAAGGCGTCAAATTTGAAGTAGAAATTTAACAAACAATTGACAAAATTCATGCATATGTACATATTTTACATTATTATTCGCTTGCCCTTATCCTATTTATTTAGGGTCGGTGGGGGCATTGCTAGAATAAGAATTTGAGGACATCTGGTGTTTTGGTTTTTTTCCGTTACCATATGCGTCGGTGCAATGTTAAGAGCTTCAGTCCGTTAAAATTGTCTGGAGAATTTAAACTAACATTGTTTGGGAGCGTCAGTGAGGTACCATTGAATTGTAACTTCTTTTTAATACTTTTAATCTCAATTAGCTTCAAGGTTATGTAATTATAAAACGTTACATGATCGACTGTTATGGGTATATGTGCTAACGGAAAATCTAGTCAAACACGTTTAGATGCTAAGTTCGCTTGGCATTCCCGATAGTCCCAAGTCCATGTACTTCTCAGTAAGGCCGTCACAGTTATCTGAAACATGTTTCTTATGTGCAAGAAATTACTGTTCTTCTGTATGAGTCACACATTGTATTAACTCACTCTTATAATACACATCATGATGATTAAGATGAATTTCATCATGTGTTACTAACATAGTAAATGATAGCACATATCTAACATTCAAAAAGTAACAAATTCATTGAAGTTTCATTTTAGTGTTTGGTACATTACGCACCAATATTTAATGGTGTTTTTAACGATCCAAATAAAGACCAAGTGTTATGATCGTTTAAATACAAGCGGCATTTCTCCCATTGAATCACCATTTCGATTATTTATGTGCAATGCAGGCCAAAACGTCCAATAAAATCATTATTTCTTATTTTACCGTTTTTATTTTCATTTTGACCTAATTATTATTAAAAGGGCCAATAGAATATTCAAAGGGCACATGTAACGGAAATGTTATAAAAGTTGTCTTACTACACAGCCTTGTGGAACACCAAAGGTAGAATCGAACGCTGCAGTAGTCACGTAAGCCGTCCCTACTCTCTCAGCTTTACGTGTATGATAATTAAGTATACCCCAATCGCGTCACGTTTTCTTTAAATAAAAAAAAAATGATTTATATCAAATGCTTTAAAATTATTCAGTCTTAGTAAAAATACAATATAAAATAACATCTTATAAATGTAGTAATTATTTTTAAATAAAATTATATAAATAACTAGTATTTATCGCCGATGACGTCCTACTAAGTTACTAAGATTTTTTACATTAAGATTTTTCTTAATATTTTATTTTATACAAATAAAAAGATAATTTATTAAGGGTCAGGTTAAATATTATTCATATAGAAAGAATGCCAATGTGAAAGGGTTTTTCGATTCAACGTTAATCTGATAGATTTTTATTTAAATTCGAAAAAGAAAAACATCAAACAAAATGTTTAAATTATTATGTTAAAATTATGACGATAAACGATAAACGATCAAGGTTTAAAGCTCATCAGAGGTCTTATGGAATTTAAACATATGTGCTAATTTATTAAATGATTCTGATCTTGAAGTCGGTTATGATATGAATATAACATTTGTTTGGACGAGGTTTTTGTGTAAATACGATATAAAAACGTACATTGAAAATAGCGCCACTAGCACGACGCTTCAGTTAAAAGCCTCCGTACGACCTCCGTGATCGAGTAGTGTACACCGGTTTTCATGGGTACGCCACTCCGAAGTATCGGGTTCGATTCCCGGCCGAGTCGATATAGAAAAAGTTCATTAGTTTTCTATGTTGTCTTGGGTTTGAGTGTTTGTGGTACCGTCGATACGTCTGATTTCCCATAACACAAGTGCTTTAGCTACTTACATTGGGATCAGAGTAATGAATGTGATGCTATCAAATATTAAAAAAAAAGTGTAATAAGGACAATGGATGATAAACCTTATTTATAAATGTCTTACACTAAAATCAAGTTAATGACTTTAAGAACAAGCAAATGTGAATCTGCAATCTTAGGCGATGATTATTCATTTAAAATGATTAAACGATGCATATAAAACAAATGTTAGTCATTTTCCTCGACTAAATGTTAAGGAAAATAAGTCATGTTTTGTATCTGTTAAAATAGTCATGTGAACTATATATACGTATTCAGTTTACATAAATCAATAAATACTCTTTTACAAAAGCCTATGCCTACAAGCATACTGTAAAAAAATTTCATTAACAAACAGTGAGTCAGGTGTTAAACAATTTTTTGGTTGGTTGGTTTCTCTGGCAAATATATGGAAAGCTCACGTGCCCTACGCATGCTGAGCACGCTTTTCGGATGGCTTCCAAGTCTACAAATTAATGTCAATGACTAGTTTTCTTATATATTTTCCTTCTGTAGAAACGAATGATCGTTATGGAATCATTGAGCTACTGTGAAATTATCTACAATTTATTACACTAAAATAACGACCAAATTAGTAATTATGTTGAAGCATAAACCGTGCATAAACCATAATATTTAAATTTTGAAAATTAATCCTCATTTAGATATTAAACATGTCAGTTTTGCTGTGCTTCAAAACCGCATGACACAATGGTTATCGAAATTACAAATTTAAATAATTATTAATACCATTCAGAATTCCTCTGAACCAAAATATACGGAACAGCAGGCATTTTCTTCTAATTTTAGCAATGTTTATGCATGCAACTATATCCAAGAGCATTATTACTTCACCTTACGTAACATTGCGTCAATATTCTAGACACATGGTCTTGGTTGCCGACTTGCTATAATTACTTCCATAGTAACCACACCTTAACATATATTTCACAAAAGATATATTTATGGTAACCATTATTAGGTTTTTTTCTGTAATCGAAAGAGTACTCCTTTAGTTTAAGAGTTTCCTATCATTTTCTGTACATCAATGAGATCAATGCAGTTACGCAAATTCATCCTTACTTTACAAACTTGTCCTCAGTAATAGCACAAATAAGTAGAATAATATATTTAAACTTAGATATAATAAAATAATAACTCCGGAATAACTACATTAATTCAATTCAGTCTCTTTTCTTTATTTCCTCGTGCCTCGGCACCTAAGTAAGTGCCTTTGTAGTAGTTCCAAGGTTGTCATGTCATGTGTCGATATGACGTCAGCTAGCCTCATGTACCTACAACGAAAACTTGATCTCGAATAATAAAAAAAAACGCCAAAGCAATGGTGAAGAGCTTGGTAAATAAATGGCATTACCGAATTTAGATAATTTTGAGCTAGTAACACGAATTGATACTTTATGTCTATACACTGTATTTAATTCAATTATATACTTGTTTATTTAAATAGAAATAACAATAAACATTGAAACACTTCGAGTAATTATTGTCCTGTGTTCAACAAAGGAAATAACGGTAATAAATTGATTTTTGAGAACGAGGTCGCTTCGTATTACTCTGATAAAACAACAAGGACTTGTAATTAAACTAATGTCTTTGTGCAAAATAAAGGAATAACGAACCGTTCACGCGCTCGGGAACTCGAATAGATGGCATAAAATCGAATCAAACACGACGGTACACGTTTATGTAAAAAGTCAAGATCAATAATCTTCTTTGCTCGAACTGATAAGTTTTAGTAAACATTTACAGTTGTTCTTATCAACAATTATGACATCTTCACACTAACGACGCTTGTTGTCATGGCAGATGATAACCTCGTTAGGTTGCTCATAATATTTAAATAACACATTATATATATATAGATATATTTTGTAATTGTAGAAAATGAAATAATTAAATGTGTTTGAACAAACCACGGTGATAATGTTGATGACGAATACGAATACGAAAGTTAAACTTAAAGCGACATAAACATTTTATTTGTAATATGTTTTAATCGACCATGGTTTTGAATTTAAAACAATTTAAACACGTCGTTGACGACGTAATAAGTCGCATTATTTTGTTCTTATAGCATAGTTCTATTTAAATCAGCTACGCCTTTTAATGCTGAATAAAAATAAATAATATTGACCTATAATTGATAATAATCACTTATCTCTCGTTAACATATCTAAATCCGACGTAATCCACAAATGCCTATGAAATAAAAATGTGTACCGCGCAAAACAAAATGGTTGTCAAGTTTCCGCGCGAAAACTGGCAAAACTTGTGCGCAATTTGAATAGGTAACTGCGTTTCAATACTTTCAAGGACGAACTATGGTAATATATTTTATGCTTTTATATATAAATATACATAAATGTCGTGATACCATTGTAGCTGTAATTAATTGGTGTTTTTTAACATTTATACGTTTCTCCCACACATTTGATTTATGTATTAGTCTAAAGTATTTCGCTTATTTGATATTAATATAAATTCAACAGAAAACAATAATCAGCTTACAAATTAAAATTGTATTTATCCAACGCGCGTTCATTTCATTTAAATGCTATGCGTGAGGCGAGGCGGCGTCTGCGCATATAAAATGCTACTTTAGCTACCGGCCCCGATCCATGGACGTTTTTACGACTACACTAATATACTCTTTATTATTAGGTATATATGTTTTTGCGTAAGACTCAATTTCATATCGGCGATAAGTAGTCAAATATTTTACAGAAAATTCTACTTCATTGTCTCAAATAATCTTCAAAAATAATATTCACACTAAAAAAAGAGTAAAGAGTTGAGTTGATTTTTGTTTTCTTTCTAGTTACAACTGAAGCAAAACGATCGCCATGTGTTGGTTGGTTAAGGTTAGGATTCGCAAGCAGCAAAACATAACCTGAAAATTGCATTAGTTTTGCTACAAAAACAATTTATTGTTAAAACCAAGGTTAAAAACAAGTTGTTTGTCATAACCGATTGTTTTCAATTCAATAATATTGACATTTGTAGATATCGCACGACTACGTCGTTATCCAATATCAGGTATTTGCGATGCATTCGTTTATGTTAATTAACTTCAACTGATTACAGATTACATATTTTTTGCAAAATATTGTTTTTATATGAAGTGTATATAAATGATTATTGCTTGTAAAGTATTTAGTTTTACTTGCAGATCGAAGTTTATTATTTTAATGAACAGATATACGAAAATAGTACATTTGACGCTTACAGCTATGTAAATACAAACTATATTCCAAACATATATTATTCTGAATGTCGTTTTAATGACGGAATTTATAAAAGTATACAATTGTCAGTTTGACTTGAGTGTCCTTAATAAAAAAGGTATAATAAGTAAAGTTTGCAAGATTGCAATCCATTATACAGGGTTATTGGTAATTCGACGTATTCCCGTTAGGAGGTGATAGGGGTGATTATTTGCGATAATTTTAACCCCCATATGCATAATGCAAAAGTGAACCATTTTTGACTTATCACGGTTTTTAGATTTTTTCAAAATAAGTCAAAAATGCAACTTGAAAAATTTATCTAAAAAAAAGTATCAATTAAAATCTATTTTTTTCTTCTGATTTATAAAAACAAATAAACACTGGTTATTTGTCAGTATTAAAACAATAAATATCGGTCCAAATTTAAAAATGCGAGACGGTAAAAGAAATTTTTTTTTCCACAAAAATGTCTTAAAAACAAAAAAAATCGTTATCAAAACTTGTCCTGCAGATTATTTTAAAAACATAATCGTTTTATCAGCCTTCCAAAAATGTATAACAACTAGGATCTTATTTCGAAACAACCGAAATAAAATGACCACAAAGGACGCTGGTGGAAATTTGTATTCGAACATGAACGAATTTGGACTCTAAAATGAAGTACACTTAGGAACTCGTTAGTATCCGCTAAAGAATATGCAAATATTGTTTCGTATATGACTACTATGCCCATAAATGCTATTTGTTCTTGGTTGCCAAGTGAAATATAAGATTTACGATGCTAAGTTTATTTCATAGGTTACTTTAAATTATTTAATTTGTATTCCCATTAGATATCACTTTGAATTCCATATTAACCGAATCGGCTTATTTTATTTTCAAACCAGCGACTTAAATGGTTCATCTCAAGCGTTATTCTTTGTTCGTCACAGCTTGCTTAACTTAGATATGATGTCTATCTATTAAATATTTCTCAGAAATTATCTTATGAATAAATTAAATCTGGAAAACAGTTGCTACTGATAGTCAGATCCTGATAGCTAGCAATGCAGAACTTTACATTGATTGCATTCGTTTACGAAATTGGCATAAATACAGACGTGACCGCACCTCGTCTGTAGTATCTATTTGTCTGGGCTTAATTTTATTATTAGATTCATTTGAACAGGAATTAGGGCGACGATCTACTTCTTATTCAATACAATGTAACGCTTTCATACATTTCTTATTATTATATTTCGTACATCCTTATTATGTAATATAATAGCATTTGTATTTTCGATTGTTACGTGTTATTCATTCATAGATCCTTAATATATTATGATAATCTTGACCTGTTACAATTACAAATTCTTCCGTGTTACATTGGTATTTTGAATGTTGTTTTTGCATCAATGTGAGCAATCTTTATTTCCAAGACTTTTATTGTATTTTATAACTATGTATATTTAAAAAAAAAAACTTATATTATACTATTATAGTTAATATAAATATTATATTGAGTTGTGTCATTTAACACAGATTTCCAAAGTGCGTTTTATTTTTGTATATAGAAAGTAGGACTCGTATATTATTTTGTAAGTGCATTCACCTCGAAGAACTAGATAAGCGTCCTCTCTTTGCTGTTCGAAAATAACCTATAAACGAAAGCATTAAGTTCTAATGAAGACCGGAAAATATACAGGCGAGGCGACACGAGAGATAAAGGAAAAAATACTTAATCGCTTTGACAAAAGTTCACGTGCAATTTAAATTAAGACCCCTATTCTTGTGTATACCTATACTAATTTGACTAGGACTAAAAAATATTGCTATCTCCTTTAACCCGTACATAAGAGAAGGATAGCAATTGTAGCTCTTTGAAATTGTTATTAGTCTCGAGATTGTATATAACGGACAGAATTGGTACCAATATCTGTTGTACACAAAAGTAATGAATTGGTAGGTGTATCGTGTTCCAAAGTCTAATGGTTAAATTGAAATTCGTCGAAACTATTTTTTGCTGCAATGTGACTTGTGACTTCGAAATGTCCAATTAATTGCAAGTTTTTTTTTTAAATTATAATTGGGATATTTGACAGCTACTTGTAGGATGTCAAATGCCAATTGCCCAATGCAGGAGCATACATTTCCTTATTGATAGAATAGAAGCTATCACCGGTTCGGAAAAGAAAATACCGTGACCTGTGTACGGCCGTAAGAACACAATAGTACGTTTTTGGTCATTTCGTTTTTCACGAACTAGTTGATTGTTTCGATTACGTAACTCAATTGGTGTCAAAACTATAATTGATTTGTTTGTTTTTTGAATTTCCATATATGGAAATTGTGCAAATGATTAGCGTTGCAAGTATATTCGCAATGATTGTTACGATAGAAGGTGATTTATTTCGATCTCCTGCCAAAGCTTTTAATAAATTACTAGAAGGTTCTCAACCTTGTACATTCGAATATTAGAGATAAATTAATAGAGTTATTATTATGTGCTGGATATAATAGCTACTAGTACGTGTATTAATAGTTTTTATTAACTACATATTCACAGCGTGAGTCGAAGATAAAAATATATTCTGACTTTCGTTGACCGTCTAATAAAACAAAAAGTTAATTGCTACACACTTTCAAGGAACTCATTAAATCAGTAACTAATACTTCAATTTCTACAAATAATTATTATATTAGGTATTTTATAATTAACTTAGTCCGACTAACAATAAAATCAATCGATACAATAACATCGATAAAGAAAAAATCTTTCCTGTTTGAAGGGATTCAGTTTTAATATCGTTTCAACCTTGCTTTGTATGTCGATGTCTTACTACATCAGCTGCAGATGCCAAGAAACTCACTCAAATATATTTGGCAGCCATATTAATTTTAATCCTACGATATCCAAACTTGTAAAGCAACTGAGAGAAATCTACGCTTCGTTGCATGGTTTCTTGCGATCAGTCGGTCGACTAGTCGTGTGTTTTGGACCATGCATCGTGCGCGTGTCGAGAGCGTGATCAGGTGCAAGAGAGATAGCGAAATGCGTTAGAGGGGGACGTAGAGAAAACATCTGGAGTGGAAGGACGTCGTGCCTCATCTGATTTAACGTTTTCTCTTACGTTTTTGTATTTGTGACTATTTTCGTTTCTTTTGTCGTATAAGTCGTATTATGTATCGATTTTGACAGATACTTTCTAATGATCTTGGTCATTAGCGTTAAGTAGCGTTTTCATAGTATTCATTTTCAGGTCTTTGTCTTGTGTTATAATAAATAATAATAATAATAATAATGAATTTACAAATATAGATACAAAATTCTTAGTGCCTATGTATCCTATTTGTCATGGTTATATAATTATACATAGAATACTATTGGGATATTACTAGAATCTATATATTATTCAATATTAATCAATAATATCGAAAGAAGAAAAAAAAGCCGAAAGAAATCACCACGATGTTGATGATTATGATAGTTCTCGTCTACGAGTATGAACTACAAGAAACTCGACAGTCAGTAACATTATAATCCAATCTAAAACTCATTTATTGTTTCAAGATTTCTTTACTTCTATTAAATGTTAAAAAAAAAATGATTCCTCGCTGTGCGGCGTACGTGACGACATTTATTATTTTTAATTTAATTTTTTTTATTCTAACAGTGAATATCTGGTGTAATGGATATTTTTACTCCTAAATTGGAGTAGGTCAATATTTAGTATTCCAAATTATTTTTTATCCATACAATATGGACCAAATTTTATTATATTTAATTCTAAATTGAAACAAATTAAACCGCGTTCTTTTATTATTCCAGGACAAAATTTGACACTGTTTGATAAGTCGAAAAGCACTCCATCAATTCACGACTCTCTTGCAGAAAAACTTTCGCCTTTATTTATATATATTACGAAATATGTTTATAAATACTATGTAAATTTACTTTAATTTTATATATTTTGTAAATAAAACGATAAAATATAATAGTCTATCGTTTATTTAACGAGTCAAATGATAGAGTTGAAAGATTAGCATTTAATGTGTTTGTTAAATATACTCTAATTATATCGCTCATAACGTATTATAGATAGCTCTTTTTTGTAATTATGTAAATGTAATATATAATATTACATAGTATGCGGTATTAAGAACACTTAACGTCTGTTAAGTCTTTATAGAAATTATCAAGTATTACATTATAGGTATGGCTCTACATTTCTTGTTTGTGTAATCTGTTATCCTAATTAAATGACATACATAATTAATCTCTTCTATTTTGTTACATAAAGTATAATTACCGGTACACAACAAGGCATACTTCGTTACGATCTTATCTTTTGATCTTTTATTATTATAAAAAATTGTTAAGCCTTATCATTTGTGCCTTTGCATATTTTTATTCAGTGAAAGAAAGTATTAAATATATTCATCAAATTCTAAATGTTTCCGGATGACCAGTTGCTATCGAATATCTGAGCGGACAAGCGAAATTCGTAAAAACGTCACCGAGTCTTGTCAATAACTTGTTATGTCAAAATAGTATTATGAATAACGCTATATTTAGCTCGTAATATTATATTTTATAGATAATGAAATTAAAATACCATTAGTAAAGTATAATAACAAACAACATTGGGATGACACACGAGTCTATTTAAATTAATCTAAGTTTTACACAATGCAGCTTATCCACATAGACAGGTCGTTGAACCTGCTTTGAGGATGTGCGTGCAATGCCTTCACAATATCATACTCATACATACTTACATATATTCTATTATATGTAATGCGTACGAGCTTACATAGTAGTCTATTCTAGTAGTTTAGTATACGTGTAACGTGAGATCTTTTTAGCATTTCTTGAATATAACGTACTTATATATTTGCATTATGTATGTAAATCTTCTGTTTTATTTATTTAACTTTGTTTTAAATATCAATTTCTCGCATAGAGAACTGATGTTGGTTTGGTTATGGAAGGGTAAGACCTCCAGCTACAGTTTTTTTTATAATCTACTAGCTTTGTGTTCTAACCACTGGGCCGAGATGGCCCAGTGGTTAGAACGCGTGCATCTTAACCGATGATTTCGGGTTCAAACCCAGGCAGGCACCACTGAATTTTCATGTGCTTAATTTGTGTTTATAATTCATCTCGTGCTCGGCGGTGAAGGAAAACATCGTGAGGAAACCTGCATGTGTCTAATTTCAACGAAATTCTGCCACATGTGTATTCCACCAACCCGCATTGGAGCAGCGTGGTGGAATATGCTCCATACCTTCTCCTCAACGGGAGAGGAGGCCTTAGCCCAGCAGTGGGAAATTTACAGGCTGAGTATATATTATGTTTTTTATGTACTAGCTTTGTGATTTTATTAAATTTTATTTTTTAAGTAAACTTGTGAACAATATTCACGATTACTAAAAGATTCGACGTCCAAAGTTCAACAATTATCACATCCTTATTATGTGATAACGACGATTGTTGCTCAAATCTTTCATATTTACAGAAATAAGATAAGATATGACGTAAGAAATGTGAATTCGCTAACGAATGCATTCCTTTAAATATTTTGATGAGATTGTCCTTTAAAATTTGTTCTAAAGTAACTAAGTACTTTAGCCTCTCGAGTTCACCTTTTTATATAAAGTATGTACGTGAAAAAGCAAATCGACTACCTGATAGTAAGTGGTCTCTATCGCTTATAGACATTAGCCCTGTGAGAAATATTGACCATTCCATTTTGCACTTTATGCACCCTGGATTAAGACTGCATATTACTCGACATAGCGCTACAATTGCTTGGTACCAAACGTTTGGAAAGGATTACCTCAGACTTGAGAACAGACAAAAGAAACACGTAGATATTACATCTATTTTCATATTTTAATTTAAACTTCGTTCACACTTAAAGTAGTCGTTTCATCCCCAAGACATTTATATATAGTGTTATTCAAAAACAAAACATTTTTTAACAATGTCCTGATGCCCGTTCTAAACAGAACTAATCAGCTTTGCATTATGCAGCTATGTACAAAACTTGTGCAATATTATATCACCTCTAAATACCTACAGTAGCACCTTTTTACTTTACAATTATATACACTATGGCAACATTTAGCATATTTTATTCGACTTAACCATTAGGTACTTTTCATGTCACCTTAACTATAATTACATCTTTGTAAAATTATAGTATTAGTTTAAAACAATTCTCGGAAACACTGTATTAAATTAACGACCCGACTAAACTTCGCACGAGTATTGTAGTAATTATTTTTGTTATGTATTGTTTCAATTATAATATTTTGTAGCGACTGTTTAAAGAGCGTCTGGTAATTTTGAAATACTTATTAATTCATTACGGATCTCATCACATTTTAATTTAACCTAATAAAAAGAGAGTTTTGCTGTTATTTCGTTAATCTATTTACCTAGATAATAGTTTATATTCTTCTTGAAAGCTGATCTATGAAGTGTATCCGCAATCAGCAACAACGAACCTTCAATTCTCC